>NW_006399932.1:4079785-4118362 GCF_000299155.1 Elephantulus edwardii | reverse complement strand
GTGAAATCAGTGAGATTGTTCTATAGTTTCCACACTCTGTTGGGTCACCTTTCTTTGGGATAGGAACAAATATAGATCTCTTCCAGTCAGTTGGCGGGTGGTTGTTCTCCGGGTTTCTTGGCACAACTTGATGAGCACGTCCAGGGCAGCATCTGTTAGCTGAAATACGTCAACTGGTATACCATCTATTTTGGGGGTCTTATTTTTTGCCATTTCCTTCAAAGCAGTCTGAACTTCTTCCTTCATCACCACAGGCTCTTGCTCATATGTTGTTTAATTAAATTCTTCTTTGTCTGCCAATTCCTTTTGATACAGTGACTCAGTATATTCTTTCCATCTTCTTTTAATACTTCCTGGGTCATTTAACATTCTGCCAAAAGCATCCTTGATTATAGCAACTCGAGGTTTGAATTTGTTCTTCAATTCCTTGAGCTTAAGAAATGCTGAGCAAGTTCGGCCCTTTTGATTTTCTGACTCCAACTCCTTGTACATTTCATTGTAATATTTTACTTTGTCATCCTGTGCTGCCTTTTGAAATCTTCTATTCAACTCTTTAATATCTTGAATTCTTACTTGTGCTTTGGCTTCTCTGTGCTCCAGTGCAATTTTCAGAGTCTCTTCTGACATCCATTTTGGTCTTCGCTTCCTTTCCTGTCTTTGCAATGACCGTCTGCACTCTTCCTGGATGATACCCTTGATATCCTCCCAAAACTCATCTGGTCTTCGCTCATTAGTGTTCAAGGCCTCAAACCTGTTCCTGAGATGGTCCTGAAATTCATGTGAAATAGACTCAAAGCCGTATTTTGGTTGCCTTGGATTTGGTTTAATTTTCCTCAGTTTCAGCTTGAACTTGCATGTGAGTAGTTGGTGGTCTGTTCCACACTCAGCTCCTGGCCTAATTTTCACAGCTGATATTGAGCTTCTCCAATGGTTCTTTCCACAGATGTAATCAATCTGCTTCCTATGCATACCATCTGGTGAAATCCAAGTATATAACCTGCGTTTATGTCTCTTAAAAATGTATTTGCTATGAATAAGTCATTGATTGTGCAAAATTCCATCATTCTCTCTCTAGCTCCATTTCTGTCACCGAGTCCAGGTTTTCCAGCTACTGAATCCTCTTCTCTTTTCCCAACTTTTGCATTCCAGTCACCCATTATTATAAATGCATCTTGATTGCATGTTCAATCAATCCCCGATCATAAAAGTTGGTAAAAATCTTCTATATTCTCTTCCTTGGCTCTGGTTGTTGGTGCATATATCTGAATGATAGTGGTATTCACTGGATTTCCTTGTATGCATATGGATATTATCCTGTCACTGACAATATTGTACTTCAAGATGGATCTAGCAATGACTTTTTTAACTGTGAAAATAACTCCATTTTTCCTCACCTTTTCATCTCCAGAGTAATATATCTTATGAAATCATATGAAAGTGCTTACTAAGATAAATTTCTATTACCTGGAAAATGAACTCATGGGAAACATGTAAACATTGTGAATAAATGAAGTGCTGAACATAAATTCTCACAGTGAACAGGGGACAGTCAGTTATGCCACTCTTTTGTAAGAGAGGGAAATACTCAGTAATTAGCTAGTCAGTGTGCCGATATAGGCTTTATAAGGAACTCTGATGGCTTCTTCTTGTTGTTATGTGGTATTGGGTCACCTATGACTCATTGTGACTGTGTACACTAGCTCTGAAACCTTCCCTATCCTGAGCCAATCTCATCATCTCTGACAGATCTAATCCCATTTCTCCATTCACTAAGTCTTATCCAGGGTATACCATCTTATACCAGGATATACCATCTTATCCAGGGTATACCTCTCCTGCACTATCCCTGTACCCATGATGTTTCTCTCCAGGACTTGTTCCTTCTGGCCATGTGTGAGATAGAGCCTCAAAAGCCTTGCCTCCAGCAAGCAGACTGGTTTCACCCTCTCCTGGACAGACCTGTTTGTTTTCCTGGTAGACCACGGTATGGTCAATACTCTTCTCCAGAATCACAATTCAAAGGCATCTGTCCTTCTTCTATCATCCTTTGTTATTGTCCAGCTCTCTAATGCATATCAAGTAATTGTGAAGACCCTGGTTTGTATCAGGCTCACCTTGGTCTCCAGATTGACATTGTTGCTCTTAAGTAAGTACTCTAGAGAGGACCCTGACAGCAGACTTTCCCAATACAATGCTTCTTTTGATTTCCGGTCTGCTGGTGCCAAGAGTGTTGATTATGGAACCAATCAAGCTAAAGTTACCAACAACCTTATTTTCTTGTCCATCCATCATGGAGCTGTTGATTGGCCCAGTGGTGAGAATCTTTGTTTTCATGATGTTGAATTTCAGTCCATATTGAGGACTGCAGTCCTTTACCTTCTGCAGCAAATGCTTCCTGACCTCTTCAGTTTCAGCAAGCAGGGTTGTGCCATCTGCATGATGCAGGTTTTTGATGAATCTTTCTTCAATCTTGATTCCACATTTCTCCTTATACAGTCTCCCAAATTATCTGTACTGCATATAGATTGAAAAGGTGTGGAGATAAGGTGGATCCTTGACACACACCTTTTCTGATCTTGAACAGTATTTCCTTGCACTGTTCTGACTGCTGTTTCCTGGTCCAAGTATAGGTTTTGCATGAGCACAATTAGGTGTTCTAGGATTCCCTTTCTTCTCAAGGTTAGCCACAATTTGTTGTGATCCACACAGTCAATTGCCTTTTTGCATAGTCAATGAAACACAGACATTCCTCTGTTACTCTCTGCTTTCAGCCAAGATCTATCTTGGCTGTGATGTCCCTAGTGCCATGGCCTCTTCTAAACTGAGCCTTCACAACTGGCAGTTCTCTGCTGATGTACTGTTCTAGTAGTTTCTGGATAACCTTCAGTAGGATCTTGCTTGCAGGTGATAATAATGTTATTGTTAGATAATGTCCACATTATTTTGAGTCACCTTTTTTTTGAGTGCAAATAAATACGGATCTCTTCCAGTCAGTTGGCAAGGTGATTGTCCTCCAGATTTCTTGGCATAAGTTGGTGAGTGTGTTCAGGGCAGCATCTTTTGCTGAAATATTTCAATTGGTATTCTATCAATTCCTGGGGCCTTGTGTTTTACCAATTCCTTCAGAGTGGCTTGAACTTCCTCCTTCATCACTGATGGCTTAGTGAGTCGGAAATTGTGCCACCAAAGCAGTTGGATCTATCAGCCGCTCTCTAGGGGAAAAATGGACAGTTTCCTCCCTTGTGAATTACAGCCTCTGAAAAACCACTGGAAGATCAGCTATGAGTTGATTCTAGCTCAGTGGCAATGACTTTCAATTTTGTGCATAGAACTTTGAATTTTTAGTTTTGTCAGGTTATTCTACTTTTATGCTGCCTTTGTTCTTTTTATGCTGCCTTTGTTCTCTCACTTGAACCAGTGGATACCTAGTTATCCACAGCTCTTTGCTTACATTCTTAATAATCTCTCTAGCTTGACTTTACTGACACAAGTTGGTCTTGGATATGACCAGGTGACCAAAACCAAGCTGAAATTTCTTGAAAGGTTCAGAACATTAGAACAAGAGTTGTATAGGGGTTCCATGAAAATTAGGAAAGTTAATGTGGAAGAATAGAGTACTACTCAGCAATAAAAAAAGAATTGAAGAAGAATTGATACCTTTGAATTGTGGTATTGGAGAAAAGTATTACATATCCCATGGACCTTCAAAAGAACAAATAGATATGTCTTGGAGAAAATGAAGCCATAGTACTACTTGGAGGCAAAGTTGATTAAACTTGGCTTTGTATACTTTGGGGCTGTTGCTAAGGGAAGCTGTTTATTGGAGAGGGACATTGTGCTTGGAAAGGAGGAGGGATGGTGAAAGAGAGGAAGACCTTTGACCAGGTGGTTTGACACAGTGACTGCAGCAATGGGCTCAAGTGTGTCAGAGATGCTGAGGATGGCACAGAATAGGACAAGGCTCAGGTCTGTTGTTCATAGGGTCACTATTTGTCATACTTGACCAACTCGACGGGACCTGAGAACAGCAACAGCAGTAAGAAGGAATGAACTCCTGATAGACACAGCTATCTCCACAGCTCTCAGAACCATCATGCTGAGTGTAAGAAATCAAGACACTAAAGACCACATACTACATGAATCTATTTATATGAATTATATTTCTAGTTATATGAAATAACTAGAAAGGGCAACACTCTCAAGATAGAAAATGGATAAATTGCTAGGGACCTGGAATGTGGGGTAGAGTTTATTGCATGGAGGCACAAGGAACTTTTTGCAAATGATGCAGATGTTCCTCCTTTTTTGTTTTGTTTTTATTGCATCAGTAGTTACAGGACTATATATGTTTGACAACATTCTTCAAACGAAATACTTAAACTCCAAAGCCATACCCACTATGGTCAAGCCAATGCCAACTGCAGAGACACTGCATTGAACTTGCAAGGCTGTAAACCTTTATGGGAGGAGGATGTTATCTTTCTTCTACAAAGTAACTGCTGGGTTGAGACCACTGATCTTTTGTTTAGTAGCGAAACATGTAACCATCAGAGTTCCATAGACACTTAAAATGCATGATGTTTTGTAGTATGTAAATTGTTGTAGTAAAGCTGTTTAAAGATGTAGAGAGAGATTCAGATAACCTTGAGGTTCTTTGAAGATAAACTCATGCCAAATAATTTTATGTCTTAATGTCTCTTGTACCGGATGCCTTCAAGATGCTACCATATTTTATGTTTAAAAATTCTTCTTCTAACATTACTTAGGATGACATTTAAGAGACTGACATTTGAGTCACAGAGTCTGCAGTTTTAGATTTTCCTTTTAGCTATTTGAATATGTGTACAGTGGTTATATGCTTGACAACTAAAGGAATAGTTGATGATTCAAACTCACCAGGCGCTCCATGGGAAAAGGGTGAAGACAGTCTGCTTTCTTAAGAATTTACTGTCTTAGAAACTCTTATGGAGCAATTCTGCTTTGTACAAGAGGAGGGTTTACTATGAGTCAGAATCATTCTGACTACAGTGGGTTTTTAGTTTGTTTTAACATGTGTTTAAGTATGTTTCTATATTTGCTTCTAGTGATGGGTTGTTGTGTGTGTGTGTGTTCCTCAAGTTTAGAGCTTTTTTTAAAAAAAAAATTGCTAGTTTTTGGGAGACACGGCCTTATAAGGCCTCATTGCCTCAAGAAGTAAAGATTGTACACTCGAGATGTTTCCTCAGAGCCCTTTTAGTGCCCTGGACATGTTTGTTACTTTTTCCTTAGTGCTTTCCACTTGCTGGAAATGTATGTTAGGCTTAGAGAAGATCGGGAAAGGGGGTCAAGAGTGGGACCTTTTGGTTCCTTCGTTTTCTGTCTGGTCATGCATACTCACTGACCTCTGTGGTTCTAGCATGATTGAATGTGTTTTAATATTTCAGAGGAAAAGAACTTTTCATAATTTTTAAAACAGAAGAGATTGATCTCATCCCCCCAAATATTTTTTAAAGTAAATTAAAAAATACCAACCACAATTAGGTTCTTTCATCAAAATTTACATTTTACTTTTCCATTTTGGGGCTATGAATTCTATTGCTGGGAAATCCAATTTAATTTCCCAGTAAATTTAATTTTTGTTTTAAAAACTGAAGTAGATAAACTAGGAAACTTTCTCCAGCTGTACATTTTTCTTAATAATTTTTTAAGGAGGGAGACAAATTAGAGTCTCATTTACAGTATAAATAAGCATATATGCTGCTGGATGATTATGTTGAGGTTAAACTGTGATTATATTTATTTTTTATGTCAGTCTGTTGTTTCTCTTCTCTTACCCCTTTGCTCTATAAAGTGCTGGGCACCGCTGCTGGTGGCTTAGTGAACACCAGCACCCTGGTTGACAAGGCAGTGTCACAGTTGATTGGCAGGCTGGGCCTGAAACTCTGGAGCTAGACTGCAGCTCCCATTGTTTTCTACAAATGTCTGCCTCTCAGGGCCTTGGAGATTAATGACTGAATAATGCAGTATACATACACTGAGAACTTCAGACAGAATGGTCTGTTTCTCTTTTCTTGTCATGTGCTGAGAAAATGTGCACAGCTTTCTTGATTCCATGCCTTCAGCTCTTTTATTTTCTCTGTTTTAACCTTTTAGAAATCATCAGCATCTCCAATTTTATTCTTATTTTAGCTAGGGACTAAGCATTGAACGTGAAACTGATTTGTTTTGTGATCTTGGATTTGAGTTATCTTATCTTAAAATTGGGAGGATAGTACTGCCTGCAACCAAGAGAATAATTTAGAAAACTAATTGGTGATTATAAAGCCACTTGTAAACATGCTTAACAATGCAGAATCTGTTCCAAGTTTTTCCCTTTCTCTTAGTCCTGTTCACTTTTCACCATTATAGGTTCATTTGTTAGTTCAGTTGTTTCTTCGTTCATTCATTTAACACACTTTCACAGAATGTCTTCTAGGCTCCAGGTACTCTTTAGGTACTGAGAGCTCAGGTTTGAATAAAATTGTCCAAACATGTTTTGGTTCCTATTTTCTGAGGATAACTCTGGCTGCATTGATCAGAATATATTATACACATTTATGCAAAGTTTAATTCTTTTATATTTAAAAGCTTTCTATGTAGGTTTTTTAAAAGGTTTTCTTTACAAATTATTTTATATTAGTTTGCATACAAAGATCATATGCACTTGTGTTTCACAATATCTTTCATTCACACTGTGTTTCATACAATCATTCCCATTCCTTATGTTTTATAAAATGAGTCACCATTGTCCTGTGGCCACCATTATTACCCAGTTTTTTCAGATTCCTGCTGGATCTTTCCCATTTCCTTACCCCTCTTCCCCTACACACACACCAAATTATGTAACCCTACGATATACTCTCTGCCTATCTTTACTCCTGTGCTCCCACCTTTTCCCCAGCGTGGATCCCCATACATGTTTTACTAATTATTCTTTTATTTTTATAATAATGGTCTTATGCAGAATTTGTCCTTATGAGACTGAGTTATGAGTTCAATCAGCTTTCCAGTCTCTCTCGTGTTATGTAGTAATTTTCAGAATTGTTACTCCTGAGTGCTGCGTAATATTCCATTGTGTGAAGGTACCACAGTTTCTCAATTCACATGATTGTGATTGGACATTTGGCAATTGTGAATAATGCTGCTATGAACATTGGTTGTACAAATGTCCATTTGTGTCTCAGTTCTAATTTCCTCAGAGTATATTCCTAGCAGAGGAATAGCTGGGTAATATGGAATTTATATATTCACCTTTTTGAGGAAATGGTGAACTGCCTTCCAGAGTGGTTGTTCCATTTTACAATCCTACCAGTAGTCTCTGAGAGTTCTTATCTCCTCATCCTCTCCAGCATTTACTGCTTGCTGTCCTGTTAAATTTTGCCACTGCTACTGGGGTGAGATGATATCTCATTGTATTTTTAAATTGTATCTCTTTTATTGCCAGTGATTTTTTAACATTTCTGTGTAATTTTGAAGATTAGACATAGATAATGTTCCCTCTCCTTGATATGGAAAGACACTTCAGTAAACAAAGAATACTGAGTATGCCTTGCATACCTGGTATTGTATGGTCTATACCACATCATCACCAAAGCTGTGCTAGAATTACAGTCATGTTGGCTAAGAATTGCAGTACAACATGATTCTTGGTTAGAAGATGTATCTGGGAAAGCCAGACAATAACTTAACCAGATAAGTAGATAACCTTGAACTGAAACTTAAAGAACATGTACCTGTTAGCAGGATATAGTATGTAGTAGGAGGTGCTTTTCAGATAAGGAAGCATTAAAAAAGGAGAGAGGTGTCGCAGAACAAAATCTAGTAACGTCTAAAACTAGATATGGTTCTGTGAAACTTATATAGATAAGGAACTTAATTCCCTATATGAATAAGGAATTGTGGAGAGTGGTAGATGAGGCTGCATTTAGAGGGTTAAACTGAGGCTTAGACAAAAGGCTTTATTTTGTCTATAAGCCAGCTGAGGACTAGAGTGACCAAGTGACAGATCCTTTTATGTTGCCTGTTGGAGGCAGCATTTAGACTGACATCTCTCCTAACTGCTAATACAGTGCCTGTAAATTTTCTTCCTGGAACACAGAACAAACCCATACTCATGGTTGCCCAGTACAATGAATTTGATTGCATCTGATATGATTTTGTTGGTTGTACTCAGCCCGAGAATGCAAGAGGCAGGAAGGGATGTTGAAATTCCCAGCCTCTTACTGTGCTCAGACATAAAATCAGTCAAAAAAGAAAAGATGTTTGCACTGGAAGGGTCTTGAGAATTTAGAACGTAAATGTGGATGAACCTACACCACTGCCCTTAGAACTTAAATCTGCATCTGGAAGGTTATTGTGTCCCATGTTTCCTCTTAAATGGAAGAAATCTTCAGGAAATATGCATACTGTTCCCCTAGCTCTAAAAGACTGTAGGGAGCAGTTTCTAGGTGTAGCTATTTCTCTGAAGATCATTGTTGTGGTCTAGCACCTGTCACAGAGGGTTTAGAAATGTATCTCCAAATGTAATCCTAGGTCAGAATGTCAGAATTGAGGCTCTTCTGAGTACATGCTCATGTAAGTGTAGATGTTTGGAAAATAAAGGGTTTCAGACTTCACTCCAGATATACCACAAGTAGAATTGAGGCCCAGGAATTTGACTAAGACAATTTTTAGACCCATTTGAGAGATTTTGCTTTTGTGTTAATTTTTTTGTTGGTTTGCAATGTGTTGTTGACAAAGGGAGCCCTGATAGCACAGAGATCAAAGCATTCATCTACTCACCAAAAGGTTGACAATTAAAAACTACTGTTCACTCCACAGAACTGAGATTTAGCTGCCACTTCTTTAAAGATTTAAGGCCTTGGTGAGAAATGAGAGGGAAATGTTTTAATATCCCAGGCAGTTGTTTGGTGTTCTCAATTCATTTTCTCACTCGTCGTGACCCCATGGGACCGATTAAAACTACTCCAAAGAATATTCTGGACTGTAATGTTTATGGAGCTGACTGTCAGGTCTTTCTCTCTCGGGACTGCCAATTGAGTTCATGTAGCAGCTGAGCATTCAGCTTTTGTGTCACCAGGTTCCTCTAGATAAATAATCCTATTATTTTATAATTTATTTCCTTATCTAGCTTGGAGGTCTTTTCCCTCTCAGTAGAAATCTAATTGCCTAGGTCAATTACAGTGGCTGTAAAGGATGTCTAGAATACTTGTAAAAAATTAATTGTTTTTAATGAGTAAGACTTCATCTTACATGCATTGATTGTGTTATCAGGAGAGGCCTGTCTCTGGAGAAAGATCTTGTGTTTGGTAGATGGCCATTGCAAAAGCAGAAGACCCTCGACAAGATGGCTTGACATGGCGTCTGTAACAGTGGGCTCAAGCACAGCAGGATCAGGCAGGGTTTACTTATGTTTCGCACATGGTCACTGTGAATTGGAGTCAATGACGATTACTTAAAAGCAATAACATACACACACACACACACACACACACACACACACACACACATCCCCCTATACTATAGTTTAACTAGGTAGAATTGTTCTGATTATAGTATATTCTCTACTGCCATGTTGTTGTAGTTATATACCATCAATTTGCCTGCGACTCATAGTGCCCCTATTTATGTACAGTAGCTCTGAGCCCTGCCCTGTCCTGAGCCAATCTCACTGACTCCAACACACCTATCCCATTACCCCAGTCACTGTATCAACCCATCTTGCCCTGGATCTTCCTCTCCTATGCAGTCCCTCCACCCTTCCAAGCATGTTGTCCTTCCCCAAGGACCAATCTCTCCTGGCCACATGGCCAAAATATGTAAGACAGAGCTTCAAAATCCTTGCCCCCAAGGAGAAACTTGTTTTTACCCTCTCCAAGACAAACCTGATTGTTCTTTTGGTGGTCAATAGTATGTTCAGTATCTTCTCCTGCACCCCAGTTGAAAGACATTGATTCTTCTTCATTATCTTTAGTCATTGTCTAGATCTCTGATGCATAGCAAGTAATGGCAAAGACCATGACCTGGATCAGGCATGCCTTAGTCCCTGGACTGACATCACTGTTCTTTAGGACTTAAGAGAGATCCCTGACAGCAGCCTTCCCCAGTGCAATTCATCTTTTGATTTCCTGACTGCTGGTATCAAGAGTGTTGATTGTGGAGCTGAACAAGCTTATACTGTTAACAACCTAAATCTCTACTCCATAAATGGTGGTGTTGTCAGTTGGCTCGGTGGTGAGAATCTTTGACTTCTTGATGTTGACCTTCAGTCCATTTTGAAAAGTATCGTCCTTGAACTTCTGCAGCAAACGCTTCAGGTCCTTCTCATTTTTAGCAAGCAAGCTTATGTCATCTGCATATTGCAGGCTGTTGATGAGTCTTTTCCTCCAATCCTGATGCCACATTCCTCCTCATAAAACCCAGCCTCCAGAATTCTTGCATACAGATTGAAAAGGTATGTATATAGGTAGGACACATTCCTTGATGCACTTCTTTCCTGATATTGAACAATGAAGTGTTTCCTTGCTCTGTTCTGAGGACTCCTTCCCAGTCCAAATATAGGTTTCTTATGATCACAATCAAGTGTTCTAGGATTCTCATTCTTCTCAAGGTTAGTCACAGTTTGTTGTGGTCCACACAGTCAAATGCATTTGCATAGTCAATGAAACACAGTCATTCCTCTGGTAATCTTTGCTCTCGCCCAACATCCAACTGACGTTAGCAGTAATTTGCCTACTGCCACAACCTCTTCTAACCCCAGCTTATATTTATGTTAGTTCTTGCTTGTGAAATTAATTAGTAGGTCTTGCCTAGTATTTCTTTTAAGTGCAGGGAGATAGGAAAAAGACTGTGAAACCTTTTTTTTCCTTTTCAGTTTTGCACAAGAATATATGCTGATCAAGACTGGGCCAATTGGCAACACCATGATAGATGCAGAAGAAATTGAGTGTGGTAACAATTTCATCTTGCTCCACAATCAACGCTCTTGGCACCAGCAGTCAGGAAATAAAAAATGAATTGCATTGGGGAAAGCAGCTCTGTCAGGGATCTCTCCTAAGTCCTAAAAAACAGTGATGTCAGTGGAGGGACTAAGGTACACTTGATCCAGGCCATAGTCTTCTCAGTTATTTGCTATGCATCAGAGAGCTAGACAGTGACTAAGTAAGGATGACAGAAGAAGAATCAATGCTTTTGAGCTGTGGTGCTAGAGAAGAGTATTAAACATACCATGGACCACCAAAAGAACAAACAGGTCTGTATAGGAGAGGATTAAACAAAGTTTCCCCTTGGGGACAAGGTTTTTGAAGCTCCATCTCACATATATTGGCCTTGTGATTAGGAGGGACCAGTCCTTGGAGAAGGACATCATGCTTGGAAGGGTGGAGGGACAGCACAGGAGAGGAAGACCTTGGATGAGATGCGTTAATAAAATAACTGGAGTAGTGGGGTTAGATGTGTTGGAGTCAGTGAAACTGGCTCAGAATAGGGCTGGGTTCAGAACTATTTTACCTAGGGTTGCTTTGAGTCACAGATGAGTTAATGGTACATAACAACAACTGTAGACTGGGAGGAGAAAAGTCTGAAAGCCATAGATTAAGAGAACTACAAATATTTAAGTTATCTGTCAAGCACCTAACATCAGAACCTCCTGTTATCTTTCTGAGGATAAGTTTATAGAAACTATTATAATGACTTTATATGAACATTTGAAGCAAATGTTTTTTTTATAAGTTTGGTCTATGCCTGGGGATAGTAAGAATTCCAAGTCTCAAAGTATGTTTTAATGGAAAAAGTCAGTTTGATCATGAGACTATAGATAATATAATAACATAAATGTTTAATTGGGAATCTTGTTAGAATCAACTTGACATTACTCTAAATACAGCTTTTTGAAATGAGGAAACTGGCGTGGCTTGAGTAGTGTTGGCACCTTACCAACATCTTACAGGAATTTTCTGGCATTCCACCACTGTGTACCTAAAGAACATAGGGCAAGTTCTTGGGCTCTGCCTCTCAACTCAGAAAGCTGAGCCTTTGAGAAATCTTTTCCTTAAGCCTCTCTTATGGATGTCAGGCTTTCTACGAAGCGGCTGCTTGTTCATTTTGTTTGTTAACTTGAACTTTCTAGAAGTCACATGTTTCTGAGTTGTGTCTAGATTGACTTTCCATTAAATATTTGGCTTGGGATTTTACTGTAACAGGATACAGGCTGTGGCTGCATTTCTTGAGCCTCTGAATTTTTATTCTACCCCAAATTAAAAGTTGAGATAGCATGGCATGAATGAGTTTCACATGTGTCCCCAGATACTAATGGCTGCATGTTTTGTCACTATGCAAAAACATTCAGTATTTCTTACAACCACTCAGAAAGTTACAGACTTCAGATTATATTTGAACATCACTTGGATTACTCTCATTGTAAATTCTTTTGAATTAAATTATTACAAAAGACTGTGTTTGGAATAATTATAAAAAGTAATGATTTTTAATCTTTATTAATATTTTATTATTCTTACTATAATAATTCAACTTAAAGTAATGTTTTCCTATCACTTTCCACAGAAAAGTTGTCCTTTTTAAAAAATCCCATGTGTTACATAATTGTCAATGTCATTTGTGCTGTGATGTGAAGAATGTTGGAAACATGGTGGATGTAGACTTTCAAATCACCTGTAGAACCTTTTTAGAACATGCCTGTTCTCTTCCCACTCACATCTTCTGAATCAGAATACCAACCTTGTTTGCACTGAGGGTCAGGCAGGCATATCTTACCTAAACTGCTGTTAGAATACTGTATGTTCCCCTGGCTGTTGAGTCTGTATGACTAAGAGTGACCCTCTGGGGTTTCTCTGGATATAAATCTTGACAAGAGGATACTGACCTTTCTCCCATGGAGTATCTGGTAGACTTGAACCATCTACCCTTTGGTTAGCAGGCCAATGTGTTATGCACCTTTGTACCAGGCTTCCTTCCTACGAACCTACTCCTCACCTATCTATCAACCAGGTCATCGTCCTGTAAACATTATGTGAAACCAAGCTGTCACTTGAGATGGCATTATGTGAAAATGGAGAACATATTTTTCCCTGTTTTCTGACCATCCATTTGTCTGATGTTTTAAATTTCAAAAGTATGAACATAGAAATAATAACAGCTAAGAAATTTACTAATGTGTTCATCACTGTGATGAATCCAGCTATGGATCCTTCCTCTGCAGAGAAGAGGCTCAAAGCTGGAGGACCTCCTGTGCTGGGTCAATGCATCCCTCACAGAGCTGCCCCCAAGGCTCCACTCCCACCCCTAAAAACTCTGTGTTGGTATGTCATCAAGGCTTAGATCTTCCTGCTAGGTCATGGGGAGCCTAGCTGGATGCAAACATAGAAGCCTCAGGCCCAGTTAGACACGCTGGGATGTCATCAAACTTGTATTCATTTCTTCTGCTGTCTTCAGTGCCTCTTCTTTCCTCCCTACTGACTTTGCTCTCTAGGATTTAGACTACATAGGAACTTGGAACTCAGAAGTGGAGTCCACTGGATTAGTGCTGCTGACTTTTACGCAGAGACCAGGGCCGTAGAGGAGGCCAGCCCAGCACAGAAGCTGGACATGGTGCCTCCGCTGGCAGGAGGCAGCCGTCAAGTAATAGCATGGGCTAGCTTGCTGGACCCACCTAGAGTCCCTCTTCTGGGAGGTTCTGTAGCTGTTGATATCATGCCCACTATCTTAGAGAGGTTTAAATGAAGTCCCTCCTTGGAGGCTAGGATTTTGAAGCTCCGCCTCACTTACTTTGGGCACATGGCCAGCAAAGATCAGTCCTTGGAGAAAGACATCATGCTCAGAAGGGTGGACGGACAGCACAGGAGAAGAAGACCCCAGATGAGATGGATTGATAAAGTAACTGGGGCATTGGGTGTTGGTATGTCGGAAGTAGGGAGACTGACTTAGGCTAGGGAAGGGTTCAAAGTTGCTGTACATAGGGTCGCTATACATCACAGGTGACTCAATGGCACATAACAACAATAGCATACTAGGATAGATTTGGAAGCAGGAGTGGCATCCGCTTCCTAAATAACATGCCTCTGGAAACTCTATGAACTTTGATAAATGTTGGTAGTTGTAGAGGGCCTCAGGTCTTTTGTTCATAGGGTCGCTATGAGTCATACTCAACTCAAAGGCAATCAACAGTAATCTTGTTAATGAGCAAAACAGGTGAATAGTAGATTCTTTTACTGTTATTATTTTGTATATAAGTGCATAAGATTGGATAGTTGATAAATTAGGAATAGCTTCAATGAGTAGTTTGTCTTTTCTTGTTCTCTTAGTATTTCAGGTATCCCAGTCACTTTGTTCTGGGCAACTAGGACTTCACTCAAGAGCTCAAGTCTTTCAAGGATTATCCTTTCTCTGGCCTTTCCTGATTTCCTGATCTTTTTTCCCCCCTCCAAATCTTATTCTTTCCAGAAAGAGCCATGAACACCTCCACTTACAAGTACACTCTCAGTTTAGCTTAGATACCATTCACCCAGTTTGGACTCGGGACTGTTTCATCCTGCTTAACTGTAAGCTCTTTGAGGATGGGCCTAGACACATAGTGAACCCTTGGTAAATATTATTGCATGAATGAATTACTGATTGCAGAGACAATAAGGAAAGCTAAAGGTTCTCTGGCCTGATGCAGGGAGAAAGAGCAAGCTCTTGCTTGTAACCCTTTGGTATTTCCTTTGAGAGATTTGGGCTACTTTCAGATTCTCAGGCCCTGACAGCACACAGAAACCATGTGCTGGATCCTGGGAAGCAGTGTAGATGCTTCTGTTCAAGAAAATAAGGCCAAATTCACATGTCTCATAAGTGGTAAATTTAGGGGGTTCAAGCACAGGTCCTTGAACTCTTAACTAGGTGCCTCTTTCCATGTACTCAGCAACTGTGGATCTGTACAGTCATAACACAGCAGTGAGACCCAGGACCCCTTTGGAAACAATGGGAAGCAAATATTCTTGAGATACTGAGTTTGAATCAGAAGCTTAATAGGATTTACAAATCAGATTTCCTTCTCTTTGAAAAGTCTCTTTAGTTTAATATGAAAAGCTTGTAACACCTGTCAAAAGAAGCTAGAGACAGGTGAACAGTGAAGCATTTGAGATTGAGAATAAAAGGGGTTTTTATTAGGGAAGGAAGACATAGCAACTTAATAATTACTGTTGAAATAGTCACAGCAGTGCTGAAGCTTCTCCATAATTTAATCTAACTGAATACTAACTGCTTCCTCCCTGGTGGCAGTACATAAATTAATTAATAGTAGGGTGGATTTGAAGGTTTGCCTTAATATTTAGGCCACTATTAACTTCTTCTTAGCTCCTTTATTGCTTGGCTGTGTCTTTATTTCATAGAGTTATAGAAATGAGAGTATTTTCTATTTTCATTGACTTCAGCTAACATGAGAATTTCGAAAATATATGCTGCCTTAATTATACTTTCATATCGACCCCATAGAAAGAGTATGCCTACTTGCTTTGTGTCAGGCACTATATATGGTTTTGGAATTGGACTTTCTTTTCTTCAGTTGTCCTCTTGAGACTGTTATTTGTTAGGTGCCATTGAGTTGCCTTCTACAGCTCATAGCAACCCTGTGAACAACAGATCTGGATTTTCCCTGTCTTGTTCCACCCTCATGATTTTGGGTGTGCTTCAGCCCATTATGAATAATCACTTTGTCAAGTCCTTCTTAGTGAAGCGCATCTTCTTTTTCTCTGACCCTCCACTTTTCTGAGCATGTTATCTTCTTCCAGTGACTGTCCCCTTCTGACAGCATGTCCAAAGAATGGGAGATGAAGTTTCAACATCCTTGCCTTTAAGGAATACGCTGGTTGCACTTCCTGCAAGACAGACTTGTTCATTTTTCTGGAAGTCTATGGGATATTCAAAGTCATTGATTCTTATTCTGCTGCTGCCCTCTTTATTCATTGTACAACTTTCAGATGCTTGGGAGGTAATTGAAAAGACAGTGGTTTGAATGGGATGCACTTTGGTCCTTAAATTAATATCTTTGCTCTTTAGCACTTGGGACAGGTCCTCGACAGCAGATTTTTCCAGTGTAGCACATTTTCTTAATTCTTGACTGCTGCTACCATGGCTGTTGATTACAGATTCAAACAAAATTAAGTCATTGAAAATGCCAATCTTTTCTTCTCCTATCATGATACTGCTTATTGGCCCAGTGGTGAGGATTTTTACTTGATGTTGAGATGTAATTCATATTTAAGGTTGTAGTCTTTGATCTTCTGCAGCAAGTATTTCAAGTCCTCTTCACTTTTAGCAAGCACGGTTGTGTTATCTATAGTAATGCAAAATGGTGATGAGTCATATTCATATAATCCAGTTTCTTGATTGATTTGCTCAGAATATAGAATGAATATCCAACCCTCTGTATTGCTGTTAAAAATGACTGAACTGTTTACAGTTCTGAGAAGCTGTTAGTAGAGGATGATAGTTTGGACTTTGGGCTCTAGATGGGATTACCTGGAATGCATCCTAGTTTTCTTCTTTTGAGCTAGCTACTTAACATGCTTTTGCTTCAGTTTTCATGTAAATGACTCATATAAGGATTAAATGAATTGTTAGGTGCTGTTGAATTGATTGTTAAATTTTATTCATAATACCCCATGCGGTTGAGTAGAAGGCCTCTTAGGGTTTTCCTGGCTGTACTCTTTATGAAAGCGGATCTTTAGACCTTCCTCTGGGGTGGGTTCAAAACCCAAGCCTTTCCATTAGCAGCCAGATACTTAATTTAAAGCACTAAGGCCCTTTTAAAAATAGTTAATGTGTGCAAAGTTATTTGAAGAACATCAATACATTCTAAGTCCTCAATAAATGTTGATTCACAGTAATAAAAGTTTCCCTTTGGGTCCTCGGTTATTCTTCATTTCCAAGATAATATTCTCATGCTTACGGCCAGTTTTTCCCCCATCTAGGTGACAGATAGCCATAAAGGAGCCAGGTTAGCCTTCCAAGTTCCTGGCTCCATTTCAGATGCCAATCTGTATAACACTGAGAAACAGCATTGGTGAGGAGGGAAGACATTGTTCAGAAAGGACTGTCACCTGTGTTCTGAAGTTTACAAAGATGAATTGTGCATAATCTGTAATCTCCAAGAGCTCACCATTTAGGGGGAGAGAGGGACTTCTAAGGAATTAATTCCAATGCTTGTGATAAAATGCCATTAAGGAGCTCAGAGGAAGAGGTAGGATTTGTCTTGGTTTGTTTCAGATGGTTTATCCCAAATAGATCCTTTCTTGTTTTGGAATGCTGTAGGCCTGTGAGGATGACTGGCAGCAGTCATTTTTTCCATTTATCATTCATCTTCAAGAGTGGATTTTCCAAGACAGATTGAACCAAGTTGTTTCTTTGCTAAACCCCTTTGTGAACTGTTTCTTATTGTCCTCACAGTCTTTCTAAATTCGCGAGGCAGTGGAGCAAGACTGCAGACTTGGGATTGCGATTCTCATGAGTCTAAATGCCAGTCCCACCTGTCCAGCAACATTTTACAAGTCACTACTCTTCCCTCTGTCTTATCTACCTCATCCATAAAAATACTTAGCTTACTGGGTCATTGGTTAAGATGGTACTTTTCTCAGAGACTGTGTGTTGGTTTCCAAACAAGGCCACAAGTTGAATGGCTTATAAAAACAGAATGTATTGTCTCAGGCTTGGGAAGATGAGAGTCTGAAATCCTTGATTTATTCTGAAAGCACTGAGGAGGAATATGTTCCATGCCCCTCTCCTAGCTTCTAGTCACCAGGAAGGTACAGGTGCAGGGAGTTAGGGACAGTCCTTGGTATCCTTGGCACTGAGATCTCTGCCACCATCTTCACACGGTTAGCTTCCCTTTATGTCTTTTCTCTTTGTAAGGACACTGGTCAGAGTACAGTTTTGCTGTTCATAGGGTCGCTATGAGTCATACTCAACTTGAGGGCATCTAATAGCAACAACATCATTAAAATAGGACATATGCTACTCCAGTAGGTCTTCATCATAACTGGTAACACCATCCAAGACCTTATTTCTAAGCAGCATCATAGGGTACAGGACTTCAGGATATCCTTTTGGGGATGTAATTCAGTCACAAGGAAACTTGTCACAGAGTAATCACTTAGCATTGTTGTTGTTATGTGCTTTGAAGTTGCCTGCGACCTACAGCAATCCTGTACATAGAATTGAACCTCTGAACCCTGCCCTACTGAGCCATGAGCCAGTCTTACTAATTCCAACACACCCACTCTCATTGCCCCAGTCACTGTATCCATCTATCTCATCAGGGGGTCTTCTCCTGCGCCGTCTCACCACCCTTCCAAGCATGATGTTCTTCTCCAAGGATCGGTCCCTCCTGGCCATGTGCCTGAAGTGTGTTTGACAGAGATTCAAAATCCTAGCATTCAAGCAGAATTAGGTTTCACCCTCTCCAAGACAGACCTATTTATTTTCTTGGTCATCCATGGTATGTTTAAGACTCTTCTCCAGCACCACAGTTCAAAGGCATTGATTATTCTTCTGTCATCCTTAGTCCAGCTCTCTGATGCATAGCAAGTAATTGCAAAGACCATGACCTAGATTAGGTGCACCTTAGTCTCTAGACTGACATCATTGCTTTTCAGCACTCTGGAGTGGTCTCTGATGGCAGATTTTCCTAGTGCAGTTTGTCTTTTGATTGATTTCCTGACTATTGGTGCTAAGAGTGTTGATTGTGGAGCTAAGCAAGCTGTAATTGTTAACAGCCTCAATCTCTTCTCTTAGCATTATTTTAGCATTAACCATTGTTCTTTTTTAGCCCTTGGTCTTCATCTAGGAGCTCCGGTGATTCAGTGGTTAAAGCATTCAGCTACTAATTGAAAGATTGGTGGCTCAAAACTATCAACCACTCATCAACCAGATGAGATATCTTCCATTGAAGATGACAGTCTTGGAAATGTAAGACACTTCAGCTCTGTCCTCCAGGGCTGCTATGGGTTAGAATTAATTTGGCACCAGAGGTTTTGGTTCTGATTTTGCCACTCTTCATGCAAACTTCTCATGGCTTAGTGATTCAAATCCAGTGGTTGCTCCAAAGGAGAAAGATAGGCAATCTCCTTCATGAAATTGACTGCTTCTGAAAACCTTCTGGGGGATAAGGTCATTCCAACTTGATGGTAAACAACAACAACAATAATGTAAACCTTCTAGTCTGGGTTGTGCATCCTCAAGTACTCTTGTCCCTCTGGCTTGTCTTCCCTTTGCTCCTTATCTCATGGTTTGTCTCAAGATCTGGCTCCCCTGGAATATTTTCCAGGTAGTCTCATGCTTCTTTTTCTGTTAAGTTGGGTCCACACATTCCTCTGTACCTGAATACTTGGTACTTATGGCAGGTAGCTCTGGTGACCTAGTGGTAAGAAGCTGTGCTGCAGTCCCCAAGGCATGCAGTTCAAATTCACTAGCTGCTCCATGGAAGAAGGATGGTCAGTCTCCTCCTGTGCAATTAACTGTGTCTGAAAACCTTCCAGAGGGTCAGCCATGGGTCTGTTCCAACTCGATGGTACACTTCAACAACAACATGGCAGTATTGGGCCTTCTCAATTAATAGGCTAATGTTCTGTCTCCAGCAACCCTGGTGGTGTGGTAGAGTAAGCATTGAACAGCTAACTGAAATTTCAGTGCTTATAACCCACCAGCTACTCTGCAAGAGGAAGATGAAGCTGTCTGCTCCTGTAAAAATATGCAGCCTCAGAAACCCTGAAGAGACAATTCTGCTCTGCTGTGCAGGGTTGCTGTGAGTTGGAATCAATTAGACAGTGAAGGATGTGGATGGATTTCCTTTGTTTCACTCTCCAGCTAGACAGCAAACTCGGTGAGGACAAAACTCTTCAGTATTTGTTTCTGAAATTCTGGTTTGGTTGACCTGGCTGCTGTACAGCCAGTGTTCACTCAGCATCAGAATGATCAAATAATACTCCAGATTCTTCTTGTTTAGTTCATCCTAGTCAGCTCGTGACTCATGTGACCCTTTGGGCAAAGAAAACAGTGCTGCCTGATCTTGCAATATCCCCATGATCAGTTGTGGATCAGACCATTTTGAGTTTTCATTGACTAGTTTTGTTTGGATGTAGATTGCTAAGCCTTTCTCACTGCTTAAAGTAGCCCAGCACTGTCCCACCTCAATTTAGGTTTCATTCGAGCTTCTAAATACTACTATTTCTAGACTCATCTTTCTGGAAGGGGATAGTTATATGCCATTCCCTGTGGACACCCTGACCATTTCTTCTTTCTTTCTTCTCAAGGGAAGCTGATTTCCACTTAAGAGGATAGTAGCATAGAAAAGTTTAGTATGGCAGATAAGGGTATGGGGTTTAGAGTTAGAAAACAAGTTTGAATCCCAGTCCTGTCAGTTATTTAGTCATACTACCCCAACCAAGTAACAAACTCCCTGGGTCTTAGTTTGTTCATCTGTACAATAGGAAGGCTATACAGTCTTCACAAAATTTTCATAGCTATGTGACACTAAATGCCACACATTTAGCAGAGAATCTGGCACCTGGTGAACATCCAATAATTAGCACCTGCTCTCACTGTGATCCGTGTTGCTATGTTTTTGGCTTCCATGACAGCACATGGATTGGCAGTGTTATCCACACATTTCAGAAATATTATTATTCCCCTACGGTAAAACAGGGAAAATGGAAGAAGGTATTTGTACTGCTGCCAATTTCAGCAGTTAATAGAAACTTCATTACATGGAGTTACTTAAAATAAGAGCGCTAGTACAATAGCACAAGACTTTAATGCAGGAAGAACACTAGAGATGGATCCGGTGATAACCTCCTTCCACCTCGATACTTGCAGATACATAGATACAAACAGTTTTATGTTGATACCACCTACGTAGCCAGAATACTGCCAGCTTGTTTATAAGCATTTTGTTCTTGGAGTTGCTGTAAATGTCACATCACCTTACCCTGAAATGAGTTTTTAAGAGACACTTTTACAGTTCATGCTCTTCGTTATTGATTCATACTTAAAAAATAATTGCTGCTTTTGAATTTGTCTTTTTGCCCTTGAAAATGTCTCCTCCGTGCTGTTTCAAAACAATGCCTCAAAATGCCATCCCCAGATGGCTGTGTGTAGGGGGAGTAGATCAGATAAGATTTTGGCATAAAGTCCTAAGTAAAGTTACTTTGCTATAAATTCAGTCCAGTTCTTATTAAAATAGCCGAAGAACATGTGGTTGTGCGCACATAGCAGGGCTCTACTTGCTTTACAAGCAATTAACTGACATAGAGCAATTGTAAAAACCTTAATGTGCAGCAGCTTCTACATATTAAATGATAAATGTTGTGCTGCATACTGAAGGCTCTGTCTTTTGTTCCTTTAGTTAATGTTTGTGGTGTCAACACAGATCTGTTGTTAAGCATGTAGTTTGTTGAGGGGAAATGCCTCTTTATTTGGGGGAACAGAAACTTAGGGACTAGAAATTTCTGTGTCTAATATTCACACAGACTAGATCTGTGTATACAATCTTACATATCTAGGTTTGTATTTCAGACAGTTTGTGATTCTCAAATATAATTTGTCATTATGTGCTGTTGAGTTGGGACTAATTCTTCCTGTGGGTTTTCAGGGACTCTTAATCAAATGGGAGGAAATTGCCCATATTTCTCTTGTGGAGCAGCTGGTGAATTTCAACTGTCTGTCTTAGGTTGGCAGCACAGTTCCTTCCCCACCAAACCACCAGTATTCCTTAAGTGATTTCTTTGTTAGTTATAGGGATTTGTTCTGCCAGCCTAAAGGCACTCTGTTCGAATCCACCAGCTACTCTGTGGGAAAAAAAGATAGTCCATCTTCTTTGTGATTTGTAGCCTCTGAACACCCATGGAAGGGTCCGCTCTGAGTCAGTCTTGACTCAGAGGCACATAGCAACAGCGGTTTAAAGAGGAAAAGGTGCTCTGGTGGTGGAGTCTGTAGGAAGTTCCACTGCTAACCCAAAGACATGAGTGGTTTTAATCCACCATGGCTTTATGGGAGAAACATGGGCAGTTTCCTTCTGTGCAGTTTACAGCCTCTGAAAACCCTCTGAGGGTCAGATATGATTAGGTTCTGAATCCACAACAATAAGTGAATGAGTGAGTGGGACAGAGAAAATACCCCTTCCTCTGACTTATCCAGGTATCATTTAGGAAAACTGCTACCTTCAGACAAGAGAACTCATAATTTGCTTTCTTTTAGGTAAGAGAGGTATCGTTCATGCATTCATTCATTCATGTCTGTATGAGTACCTGTCATAGATAATATACATCTCCTAGCATTTAGGAGGTAGGAGGTGTCAACACAACTCCTACTTCTTGAAGAATTTATAATCCAAATAACATAATAAAAAAAATAGAAAATGCTAATAATGAAAAAGCACAGGGCAAAGTACTGTGAGAATTATCAACTATATGCACACATTTTTCAATCCTCTCTGTTCCTGTATGTTTGCGAAGTGCTTTACCACAAGGTGTGTTATGAAACAAATTGTTGTTGATGTCCTTGAGTTGGCTCTGACTTAAGTGACCCTGCGTATGACAGAATGAAAGATGCCCCATTCCCATGCCACCCTCATTCCCCTGTTGTTTAGGGAGCTATTTTTGCAGCAACTGTGTGAATCTATCTCATTGAAAAGCTCCCTCTTTTTTATAGATCCTCTCTGTCAAGTACAGTGTTTTTGCCCAAGGACTGGTCTCTCCTGATAACAGGCACAAAATGTGTGAGATGAACTCTCACCATCTTCGCCTCCAGGGAAGATCCTGGTCGTGATTTTTTTTCCAAGACAGATTTGTTTTTCTTTTGACAGTCTACAGTATATTCAATATTCTTTACCAAGGATTGAGTTATCTCTTCCTGTTCAGAATATACAGGTTGTAAATCTTAACCTCTATGCCTCTGGTTATACTCCCATATGGGAGTGGGCTGTCTTTTTTGTCTTAATGAGACAGAATTAGCATAGGGTATATTTTGAGTCTCTCTCTTTTGTGATTTAAAAGATTAAACAAGAGAGCAGAGGGGATTGGAAGGGAAATAACAAAGTATAGGAAATTGCCAAGGAGCAAAAGAGGCTTGGACCTTTCTCCAGAGCTGACAGAGAGATAAAGATTTTTCCTAGAGCCACCACCATGAATTCAGACTTCTAGCCTAATTAACTGTGAGAGAATAAATAAATTTCTAAATGTTAAAATCATTCACTTGTGGCATTTCTATTTAGTAACAACAGGTAACTAAGTCACTGCCTCTTAAGAAACAAAACAGTTGCCATCAAGTGGATTCCCACTCATGCAAACCCATAGGCTTCAGAGTAAAACTTTACTCCATACTGGTTTTGATGGCTGTGGTCTTTTGGAGGTAGATTACCACATCTTTCTTCCGAGATACTTCTGTTGTTGCTACTAGGTGCTGTTGAGTCCACTTTGACTCAGAGCCAGCCTGTGTATAATAGAGTAAACCTTGCGATCTGCAGTCTCCCCTTTCCTTCAGCCTGTTGTTATGATCACTGTGTCAGTTTATTTAAACGAGGATTTTCCTCTTTCAGACCCTCCCCCATCTTCCCAAGCATGATCCATTCTTCTTACATGCTTAAATTGTGTGAGACAAAGTCTCGAAATTTTTGCTATTACAAAACATTCTGGCTACAAATCTTCAAAACAAATTTATTTGCCCTTTACAGTCTATAGTATACTTTTTGCGACATCACAGAGTTCAGAGGCACTGATCATTCTTTGGTCTTCCTCAACCCATCTATCATCTAGTAACCAAGTGCTTAGCTATTTTTACCCAAGAACTCATGTGTTGCTACTGAGTTGTTTGATTCATGATCACTTGATAGGTTTTCCAAGGCTATAGTCTTTAGGAGATTAAAGCTACAGGTCATTTCTCTCGTGGTTAGAACCACTGAACTTTTGAATAGTGGCATAGCATGAAACCATCAAATCACTGGGCTCCCAGATATGCATGTCCTTAGATGCCCTGGAGTTGGTTCTGACTCATAGCAACCTCATGTGCAACAGATCAGAACCCTTCATGTCCTGCTATGTTTGAGCTCAGTATTGGGGTCACTGTTAATCCACTCATTTCCTTTGCTTCGTTGATCCTCTACAATGTCTTCTCCAGGGTTTGGATACTGTGTTAACATTCCCAAAGTATGTGCCAAATCTCACTATTATTTCTAAGGATTATCAGTACTGCACTTTTTCCAAAACAGGTTTATTTGCTGGGCAGTCTATGGTATATTTACTCTTCTTCAAAACTGTAATTTAGAGACAGTTTTTTTGCTTGTCCCTAATCATTGTCTACCTTTCAAATGACTTTGACATGATTGATAATACTTCGACTTGGGTCTTTTGACCTTTCTCTTTATAGTGACATCTTTAACATTTTAAAGTCATCCTTTACAGCATGTGACCAGTGCAATACGTTATCATTTGGTTTCTTGGCTCCTGCCTCTGTGAGCATAGATTGTGTGGATCCAAGTAAAATGAAATCTTTTCACAATTTCAGTTTTACCTTCATTTATGTAATGTTGCTTATTGATCTAGTTATGAAGATTTTTACTGAAGTTTTACTGAAGGTTATATGGTCTTTGATCTTCATAAGTAATTGCTTCACATCATCTTCTCTTTCAGCAAACAAGACTGTGTCATTGCATAGCATAGTTGATTAATGGGTCTTCCTCTAGTCTTTATGCCATGTTGTATTTCATATGGTCCAACTTCTTAGATTATTGAATAAGTATAGTGAAAGAATACAACCCTAAAACACTTTTCTTGATTTGTAACCATGCAGTAACTTCACGTTCTGTTTCAGTGACTGCCTCTTTTTTTTTATTTCTCAAAAAAAAGTAGATTGAATTGCAGAACCAATAAACATTCCAGAGACAGAAGGATATAACATGTAGTTATTTGAGAGAAAAAGTTAAAAATAATGGAAATATAATTGTTTGATGTTGTTGTTAGATTCTATCTTGTTGAGCACAACTCATAGTAACCCTATGAACAAAATACTTGAACCCTGTTTTATCCTATGCCATCCTCACACTTCCTGACACACAAGAGCCCATTGCAGTAGTCACCATGTCAGTCCACCTAGTTGAGGGTCTTCCTCTCCTTCACTGACCCTCCACCTTTTCCAACATCATGTCCCTCTCCAAGGAGTGGCATCTCCTAGCAACATGTCCAAAGTATATAAGGCAATGCCTCATCATTCTTATCCTCCAAAAAGCTTTCCAGCTGCACCACCTCCAAGACATGCCTGTTTGTTCTCTTGGCCATTCATGGGATGTTCAGTACTCTTCTCCAACACCACAGCTCAAAGACGTCAACTCTTTTTCTGTCATCCTTATTTATTGTCCAGGTTTCAGACACATAGCTAGTAATTGGAAAGACTGTGGCCTGAATCAGACTGCCTATTAAGTGTATGTATAGTTTCTACATATGCATATGAAGAGTGAAAGATCAAGGATGTCTATTTAAAAAAAATAGGTCATTAAAAAGACAGAAAAGATCTACAACCAGGAAAGGATAAAATAGATGAATGAGACCTTCTAAGAATTAAATCCATATGAACATCCAAAAACTTCTCCAACATGGTAAAAAGGGAAGCCACAGATTGGGAAAAAATATTTGGTAATGACATGTCTGAAAAGGGACTTATATCTAACATTTATAAAATACTTGAGCACCACAACAAGATAAAGGTAAATAACCCAATTGAAAAATGGGCACAAGATATGAACAGACACTTCACCAGAGAAGACATTCAGATGGCAAACAAACACATGAAGAAATGTACAAAATCCCTAGCTCTAAGAGAGATGCAAGTCAAAACAGCGATGAGATATCATCTCACCCCAGTAAGAATAGCAAAATTTAACACAACAGCAAACATCAAATGCTGGCGAGGTTGTGGAGAAACTGGAACCCTTATTCACTGTTGGTGGGAGTGTAAAATGGTGCAACCACTGTGGAAGGCTGTGTGGCACTTTCTCAAAAAGTTGTAAATAGAGATACCATTTAACCCAGCAATTCCACTTCTGGGAATTTACCGTAAAGAAACCATAACTGCCACCCAAGCAGATATATGCACACCCATGTTTATTGCGGCTTTGTTTACAATAGCAAAGAACTGGAAACTACCCAGGTGCCCATCAACAAACGAATGGATAGAGAAGCTCTGGTATATTCACACAGTGGAATACTATGCAACATTGAAAAACAAGGAACTCATGAAATATGCAAAATGGATGACCCTGGAGCATATTATGCTGAGTGAAATACCTCAGTCACAAAAGGACAAATATTGCATAGTGCCACTGTTGTAAAACTGGACTGACATTGGGGTTGAGAGAAGACAGAAAAGGAGGGGAGGAATAATATATGTTGCATTGAAACAGAAGAGGGAGAGAACTGTTTAAAAGGGACATACAATGAACAACAACAAAAAAAGGGACATACGAATGGATATTTTTGTCATTACAGAAGTACAGAGTGAAGGCTGCATAGTGGAGTGGACTTGGGGCGAGGGATTGCATAACAATGAGAAAGTGTTACTATTTAAGGAAAAGAAAGAATTGGGGAGGAGGGAGTCAGCAGGGAGAAAAGTGTAACAATGAATGACTGGAAACCCTAAGTCTCTGTAAACTTTCATTAAAATGCATTAAAAAAAGAATAAAAAATAAAAAAATGAAAAGGCCAAAATGATTGTCAGAAAATACCTCCAAAATGTAGATAAGTAAAAGCAAAAAGAAAATATAATGATGTAAAAGAAACAAACAAAAAAATGAAATATGCAAAAAGACCTGGAGATTGAAACCTAAAAAGAAGAATACTCACAGAATTTCTCAAGCTATAAAAAAGATGAAGGAAAAAATTCCGGCTTTCCGTTGCAATAGTGAAGGATTTTATGGGTAAAATATTAAGTGACACAGGGAGTGTGAAAAGAAGGTGGAAGGAATATAGCCATTGTACAAAAATAACTTATCCCTGTTCAACCCTCTTGTGCAGTAGCTTGTGGTCCAGTACTGATAGGAGTAAAGAAAATACTCCAGGGGATTCATAGGACCTTGTTTTCAGATTAACATTGGCTCTTTTTGGTAAAAAAAAAAAAAAAGGAAAAAAAGTTAAAAGGCATTCAGACTTAGCTGTTATTGATGCTCCTCAGAACCAAGTGCCATAAAACAAACAGTATATATTTCTTGAATAAAAGACAAATCCTGGTAAAGTTGAATGACTAGCAAAGATTTGGCTCTGCATATTGTCTTTCTATTGTTGTTTAATTGGTTCTGATTCATAGTTTACACTCCAGCAGGTCCCAAAGCTGTGAATGAGACAAGAGGAGCTTTCCTGTCTTCCTTCGGATGAGTAGCTGGTGAATTCATACCGCCCTGCCAGAGGGGGGCAGCCTGTGGATTACCAGCATAAGTCTTTGTGGACTGTGCACCACAGCTGAATATTCGAACTATAGTGAATTCATTGCATCTGTTACTGTTGATGGTTTTATAATGAAAAATCTCCAAATTTAAAAAAAGAGATGATGTTCTATGTGTTTGTTAAATTTCTTTTTGAAACAGTAGTTTTCATGACACATTGATTTGAGCCAGGCAGTTTCAGTGAATAATGCGGACAGTGAGAGAAAGATGACACCGCAAGAGATGACACCCTTGGTTTCTTATAACTTGTACTTCATTAGGGAAGACAGGGGATACAGAAATAAATAAATGAGCAAGGTAACATTTCTTCTTGGGCTAAGTACTAAAAGAAATTATAACAGTGGAACCTATAAAAACAGGCAATTGTTACGACTCATGAACAAGAGATCTACACCCTGTCTTATCCTGTGCCATCCTCATCATCTATGACATACTTGATCAGTCCTAATGCCACACTCCTCTTCATAGAGCCTAGCCTCCCAGATGATCTGTTCTGCATATAGATTGAAAAGATAGGGAGATAAGTAGGACATATCCCTGGCACACACCCTTCTCGATTTTGAACCATGCAGTGTTTCCTTGCACTGTTCTGACGACTGCTGGTCAGAACAGTCCTGGTCCAAGCCAAGGATTTATCATTGTTTCTAAATTGTGTATTATAAATTGAGAACTGACTATATAAAGGGGTTTTATTTGAAACATTTCATCCAAAGTTAGAGGATTTTAAAAAAAATCATTGTAATGACCTTTCTGCCACATCTTGTTTAATTCTCACTCTGTTTATTCATGTGGGTATAATGTCATTCTGAATAATGGTAATGATGACGGGTCATCATTGCACAGAAGATCTTTCTATGCTCCTAATTAAAATTATGGTTGGAAATTGCTTCCTTATGTGTTTCTCAGATTGCCTTTGCAATAATTGCATTTCATAATTTGTAGCTGATCCTCTCCCTACAACCCTCAAGAATCCTTGTGCTTCCTTGAAGTTGATGCTTTGAAATCGTTATGATCTTGATACTTTGTTTCCACAAGTATTCAAGCTTCCAGGCAAAACCTTCTTTGTTCTCTTCTCCCCCCCTCCCACTACATTTTTTAATGAGTTTTGTTTCTGGGACAGGGCCTGATTTCAGGTTGTGGTCCATATTTTAAATTAGCTGAGCTTTGCTGATCCTCATTCTCTCTAATGAATTCATGGCTAACTTGTCTTTCAGGCCAAGACCGCTATATACGGTTTGCCCTAATTAGTATTCTCTGATTGGAATCAAGTGACCGATAACTTACATGTTTTCAAAATGGGCACTTATTGCATTCCATTTCATTAGTTATAGTAGGAAAATTACATATAATGATACTCTACATAGATTCCAACTAAAAAATGCCATAGCCAAGAGACATCTGATCATGAGAGCAGTATGATGAAAGAAAAAAAAATTAAATAAACAAACAAACAAAAAATGACATGAGTACTTTATGTAGTTGATTTTGGTCCCACATACTTACTTAGTACACTTAATTTAAAGGTTTGTGTGTTGACGTTTTTTATTTCCCTGAATTTCAAGAATTGCATCTAAGGGCATATTGAAAGGATGATGCTACTCTTCCCACAATAGAGTAAATTTTTTAAAAAGAATGCCTGTGTTAAAGAGGCAAACTTGTTTTCCAGTCCAGGTTAGCAGCATCAGGCACTAGTTGACTGTCTTTGGGAGAAGGAACTGTGCAGCTAATGCAAAGGTAAGAGTCCATTATCTGCCCTGAGGGAAAACAATGAGTAATCTCCTTCCATGTGATAAACTGCCTTTGAAAGCCTGCTGGAGGGTCAGTTCCAACTTGACGGTACATAATAACAAGGGATAGCTATATCAGAGAGGATGATGGAGACAGGATAGAGCAAGGTTCAGATTCATTGTTCATGGGGTTTCTATGAGTCGTAGTCCATTCGCAGTACATAACGACAGTTACACATAATAAAAATAAGAGATAGGTAACAAAACTGCACACTGCTCTTCGGTAAGCCCTACAGATTGGTAGAGAAATGCTTTCCCCAGTTATTTATTCAATGAATATAAAGAAGGTTGTATATTTTAGGGCTTTCAAAGACCAGGCTGTAGATGCCAAATGTCCTACTTCCTTATTGCTTGTAAGGAAAAGGAGGAAATATAGGTGATGTAAAAAGTTCTACTCGTTTTTTGAAATTGTTGCTCCTGAGTGTATGTACCACACTTTCTCAATCCATTGAGTTGTGGTTGGGCATTTGGGCTATTTCCCTGGTCTTGAGATGGTGAATAATACTGCTATGAACATTGGTGTTCTAATTTCCTTAGGATATATTCCTAGTAGTGAAATAGCTGGGTCATACAGAATTTCTGTATTCAACTTTTTGAGGAAATGCTGACCTGCCTTCCAGAATGATTATACTACAGCAACAATTTAGAAAAATACTGCCTAACTTGGAAGAGACTGGAGAGCATTATGCTAAGTGAACTAACTCAGTCTCATAAGGACAAATACTGCATAAGACCATTATTTTAAACAAAGAAGGCTAACTAGTAAAATGTGTATGGAAACCCAAAGGGGGAAGGCTTGGGAGAAGAGGGGCAAGGATACGTAGGAGTGAAACCACAAGATTGCACAATTTGGTGTGTGGAGTGAGTGTAGGAGAAATGGGAGGGATCTTGTGGGGACCTGAAAAGACAGGGTAATGATATGCATAGTTTAATGGTGATTAGTTTTATAAAACATAATGCATGAGAATGATTGTATGAAATACAATGTGAGCAAAGAATAGTGTGAAACACAGTGTATACGAACTTTGTAAGCAAACCAATATAAAATAAAATAAAAATTCTACTTGTAGTACAGCTTGTTTTATTGACTGAAATAAAAAAAAACTATTTTGAGAAGACACTGGAATATTTTCTCCTTTCCCTAACCTTATGTTAGGGGGAAATTCATTGTGGGTATCCAGGCAAATACTTTCCGATGGTGTTGGTGGTGGTGTTGGTGGTGGTGTTAGGTGCTGTCGAGTTGTAGACAACTCATAGCAACCCTCTGAATAGAGTTTCTGGAGGCAAGCTCTTTTGGAAGTGGATGTCACACCTGCTTCCAAGCTTTTATTTTAATCAAGGAGCTTCACCAACCACTGTTCACCACAGGTAACCATTATCACATTTGACTCATCAGTGTCACAGTACTTAGCATCACAGCAATCTTGAGTTACCTAAGTACAACAAATGGACAGACCACGTAGAAGAATGTTGGGTTTTTTTTTGAAGGATGGATAACACTTTTGAGGGCTTCTCTCCTCAAGATGTACAAATGACCAACATGCAGTTCAACCATATTGTACTAAGATTCCCAGATTTTACTGAAACTAGTGAATGTTTTTTAATATTAAGACTAATTTGGTCTAGAAACTACTATGATAATTTTTAAATCAAGTAAGCAAACAAAACAAATAACCAACCCAAACCCACTGCTGGTTGAGTTGATTCTGAGTCATAGTTACCCCTCACCCCCCATCAAGTTCTGAAGCTAAAATTCTTTAAGGGAGGAGACTGGCCATCTTTCTCTTGGAGAGAAAGTGGTAGATTCTAACCAAAAGGCATGGTTTTTGTTTTTATGTGCCTTTTAGTCAACTATGACTCATAGTGAGCCTATGCACAGTAGCTCTGAATCCTACTCTATTCTAAGCCAATCTCACTGTCTCTGACACACCTATCCTTATTACCCTAGTTATTGTGTCAATCCATCTTATCTGGGGTAGTCATCTCCTGCACTGTCCCTTGACCCTTTCAAGCATGAGGTCTTTCTCCAAAGACTGGTCTCTCCTGGCAACCTGCCCAAAGTATGTGAGACTGAGCTTGCCTTCAAGAAGAAACTTGGTTTCACCCTCTACAAAACAGACCTGTTTTGTTTTCTTGAAAGTCCATGATATGTGTAAGACTCTTCTCCAGCACTGCAACTCTTTTGTGGTCATTGTCCAAATCTCTAATGCATAGCAAGTACTTGCAAAGACCATGACCTGAATCAGGTGCACCTTAATTCCTAGACTGACATCCTTGCTTTTCAACATTCTGGAGAAGGTTCTGATAGCAGATTTCCCTAATGCAATTTGTCTTTTGATTTCCTGGCTGATGGTGCCAAGAGTGTTAATTGTGGCATCAAACAAGCTGAAATTGTTAACAACCTCAGTCTCTCCTCCATCTATCATGATGCTGCCAATGGTCCTAGTGGTGAGAATCTTTGTTTTCTTGATGTTGAACTTCAATCCTGAACACTACGGTCTTTGACCTTCTGCAGCAAGTACTTCACGTTCTCAGTTTCAGCAAGTAAGGTTATGTCGTCTGCATAATGCAGGTTGTTGATGAGTCTGCCTCCAATCCTGATGCCACATTCCTCCTCATAAAGTTCAGCCTCTCGAATGATCTGTCCTGCATATAGATTGAAAAGATATGGAGAGAGGATGCATCCCTAATGCACTCCTTTTCTGATTTTGAACCATGCAGTGTTTCCTTGCCCTGTTCTGACGGCTGCCTCCTGCTCCTATATGGTTTCTTTTTTTTTTTTTGGTTCCCAGAAAATATGGAACGCTTCACGAATTTGCGTTTTTTTTTTTTTTTTTTTGGTTCCCAGAAAATATGGAACGCTTCACGAATTTGCGTGTCATCCTTGCGCAGGGGCCATGCTAATCTTCTCTGTATTGTTCCAATTTTAGTATATGTGCTGCCGAAGCAAGCACCACATATAGGTTTCTTACGAGAACAATCTGGGATTCTCATTTTTCTCAAGGTTAGCCACAATTTATTATGATCCATGCAGTCAAATGCCTTTGCATAGTCAATGAAACACAGACATTCCTCTGATACTTTCTGCTTTTGGCCATGATCCATCTGATATTAGGAATGATGCTCCTAGTGCCATAACCTCTTTTAAACCCAGCTTGTATTTCTGGTAGTTCTCTATGTACTGTTCCAATTGCTTTTGGATAATCTTCAGCAGAATTTTGCTTGTTTGTATAGTGATACTGTCCTAATTTCCACACTCTGTTAGATCACCTTTTTTTTTTTTTTGATGGGAATAAATATGGATCTCTACCAGTCAGTTGGCCAGGTGGTTGCCCTCCAGATTTCTTGGCACAGCCTAGTGAGAACTTCTAGGGCTGCATCTGTTTATTGTTATATGTCAGTTGATATTCCAGTCATGGTTAGCAGCCCATTCTGTTTGACCCTGCTACACCAGGGCTTTTTGTGGTAAAGTATCTTAAAATTTCCTATTGGTTAAATGAAAAGCTTACCAGATTTATGAGGTTGGCTTTGGGAATCTCGGTTTCTAAAGAGCTGGCCCGATAATAAGCAGTGTTACTCATATGAAACTTCCATAATATATATTTTAACTGTTCATGATGATAGTCAAAGATCTTTGGCTCTGATTCCATTTTAAAGCAATTCTCAGGCCAAAGGTTAAATTAATCTCTCGTTGTTGACCTAGCATGGATACACTTTTTATTTTATCCAATATTTTGTATTTAGGAAATGAATTAGTCCAGTGGCTGCATTAAAACCAGTTGCATCAAGTTGATGCCAGCTCAGATTTACTCCATATTTGCAGAGTGGAACAAGGCTGCAGTCTTCCAGGAGCGGATCGCCAGCCTTTCTTCTGACAAGCCTTTGCATGGGCTCCAGTTTTTGATTGGTAGGCAAATGCTTAATCACTTGTGCTAAGAAATGGTCAGTGAGCATCATTTCAGTGATAACTCCCCTTAGCAAGACCCACTAAACGAAGAGCTCAGAAGAGCAAAGTGACTGACTTGAGCTCATCTGAATATCAGAGTATACCTGGGTTATCCCATCTGATTGTCAGAAAACCCTTGGGAAATCACTACTTATTAGCAGACTCATTTTCCAAGATAGAAATTGGAAACATATTAAAAGTTAAGTGACATGCATGACTGCTTGGTATTTATTGACGCCAACACAAGTTTTCCGACACCAGGTGTTGGAAGGCGGTGTGAGTATGGGCTTATCACATAAACACATTATTTTGTGCTTATGTATAAATGTTCAAGAATTCAGCTCTTAGGTTATGAGTGTATTCTGGGAAATGCATTAAATTTTTTTACTGTTTCCTGGTTGGATAGTATTAAAGTTTATAGACTCTCGGGGCATGGTAAAGGTTTTCTTTGGCCTACTGGTTTCATTCCAGTAGAGTCTTTTGGCTCCCTTAGAATTTAATGAGAAAAAAACTTTGGTCTGATAAGTTTCATTAAAGTTAATATTTTTTGTGTTAATACATTGTATGTGTGCCTGGAGGCTCCCAGGACTTATGTATGCATTCACTAACATGAGTAAATGAACTAGTAAAGCTTACCAATAAACTCTTTATCGATGTTGAATCACTTTAATAAAAATAATGATGAGATATTTAGCATACTTGTACAAATGACATGTATTTAGGTACTGGCTGCATAAATAGAATTATAATACCTTAGTTTTTTTTAAACTTTTACCAGTAGAGTGTTAATGTTTAAGCATTCTCTAATTTTATATCCAGACAAAGAATGGTAAAAAGATTTTGACAATAGTATTAGAGTGTGTGTGTGTGTGTGTGTGTGTGTGTGTGTGTGTGTGTCTGTAGACAGAGCTAACAAATTATCTGGAAGAAACATAATGCATCAAATTATTTCTGAATGGTGGAATTATATTGCTTTTGCTTTTAAAATTTTATTCTTACAACATATGTATATAATTTATAATAAAATTACTTATTAAGAGCTTATTCTAATAAAGATCCATACAAACTTTTTCTCATCTACTCTGCCTCAACTTTAGAATGCCTTTAGAGAAAAAGAAACTTATAATATCTATCTATCATACTGCCTATGTACATTTTTTCTCATTGCCTCTTATTGAAGCCTAAGTAGGAATCTCTGGTTGATGCAGGTGGCTTACTAACTTAAAGATTGGTAATTCAAGCCCACCTAGTAGCATCTCAGAAGAAAGGGTTGGGAATCTACTTACAAAAATCCCTACACAGTTCTGCTCTGGCAGACGGGGGGAGTGTGTGACCATTGTGGAACAGAATTGACACAGAGCTAACCATTTGGTTTTTCTTTGTGGTTACTCTCTGCTTCACCATAATATCTCTTGAAAATCAAGTTCTGATAGCTTCATGGTAAGGAGTTGCACTGCCAACCCAAAAGCAAGCAGTTTGAATCCACCAGCTATTCTATAGGAAAGATGCACAGTCTCCTGCTGTGTGACTCATTGCCTCTGAAAACTCATAGCTATGAGTCCATTCTGACTTGACAAAATACAACCACCACCACGTCTTGAAAACTGGACAACTGGCCATGTTGGTAATCTAAATACTAATTCTTGCATCAAAATCATGCTGACATTCTTATTAGAATGACATCTTCTTGGACCCTAACTCAATAGAAATGTTTGTATTCTTTTTTTAATCAAGCACTACAAATGATGCTAATGAATAATTAGCTTTGAAATTCACAATTTTGATTGTAAATTTTCTCATGTATTTTTATCTTATAATGGTTTGGGTCTAATGTCAGAGACCTCTCCAAAGTACTGAAGAGCAACAGTGTCAGTTTGGAGACTAAGGTGCACCTGATATAGGCCATAGTCTTTGCAATTACTTGCTATGCATCAGAGAGCTGGACAATGACTAGGGATGATGGAAGGAAAATTGATGCCTTTGAGCTGTGGTTCTGGAGAAGAGTATTGAATATGACATGAAATGCTAGGAGAACAAACAAGTTCATCCTGGAGAGGGTGAAGCCAGACTGCTCCTTGGGGGCAAGGATTCTGAAGCCCTGTCTGAAATACTTTGGATATGTTGCTAGGCAAGATCAGTCCTTGGAGAGGGTGGTCATGCTTGGGAGGGTGGAGGGACAGTGCAGCAAAGGAAGATCCTCATTGATATGGATTGATTCAGTCACTGGGATATTGGAGGTAGGCGTATTAGAGACAATAAGATTGGCAAGGGATAGAGCAGGGTTTAGGACTGTTCTACATAGGGTTTCTATGGGTTGCAGGTGACTTGACGGCACTTAACAACAACAACAGTGGTTTGGGCTTCTTTGCCTTTTTTTTGTCATCGTCAAAAGTTTCTTTTCTTCCCCAGTAAAACTTCATGGTAACCTGTGTTCACATAGCATTAGTTTTCTTTTTATGATAAGATTAAATTGTTTTCTGTAAAGTGCAAGAAGTTGAGTCATTCTTTCAACAAGTGTTTTGGGAAGTATCTATGATGAGTTTCCTATAGTAAGGCCCTCTCTCTACCGAGGGAGCTCTCATTCACTGTTTAGTAAGAAGCCCAGCAGTATTGGCCAAGATGCATCAAGGAAGGAGAGGTATCCTTAGAACAGAGAACTCCATGATTTTCAAAGCCCTTTTTCAGAAAGCTATACTAAACTTAAGGTTCTTAAAGAGTAACTAGGGTTGTTTGGTTTGCTTTTTTTCTTTTCCCTTCTCTTGGCCAGTTATCTTAAGAAATCAGTAAATCAGTATCATAGTTCTGAATAGTGCATTCCTTTTGAAAAAGTCACTGTATCAAGGAATTTACACAGTTAGTGTATTTGTTTTGAATGCATGCCATCATGCTGAAGGTACCGTGCACTGTCCTTGGCTTCCTGTTTCTTGACATAATTTGTAGCAAGTCAGAGACGCACTGTCTTACCCTAGAGTAATGATTTTCAGACCATGTCTAGTTAGTATCAGAATTGCCTAAAGGGCTTGCTAAAATAGCAGTTGTTGGATTTTGCACTCAGATTTCTGAGTAAATTTAAGGTGAGACCTTAGACTACATATCTAATAGGTTCCTTAGTTTTGCTGATGTTATGGTTCCAGAGATTAACATCTTAATGACAAGGACTACAGTCACCAGTTTAACTTACTTGATTTTCAACTCAAAACTTCCAACTAGATGTTCTCTAATACTGTGGCAAGCCATATCTTTCTTTCTTAGTCTTAGGTGAATATTTTGGCATCTGATTCTATCTTGATGAGAGTAAACTCTTAGACACTTTTTTAAACTCCCCAGCTAAATTCAATGACAGTAATGTTTCTCTTTAAGATTAAAAAATATTGACGAAATCCTGATGAAATATTTGTGTCATCCTGTCAGGTATTGCGGCTCCCTTTGCAAACCAAGCCCATTGTTACCATTTCCAAAGCTGGTCCCTTCTTTGCCAAGTGGACAGTTGAGGTCCTATTCCATTGCCTTAGTTCCCTATATGTGTTCTTCACCCTTATCTTGTATAACCAAACTAGCCTTCTGACCTCAACCTATGTAGCTCTGGTGGTGTAGTCAGTAGAGAGCTCTTAACCAAAAGGTGACAGGTCTGCCGGATTGAATCAACTACTTTCTCTGTGGGAGAAAGATTAGCAACATTCTCCCAAACAGTTTACTGCCTCTGAAAATCTGCTGGAGGGTAAACTATGAGTCCTTTCCAACTTGAGTTCATGAAATACCTCATCCCATCCTTCCTATCCCTTCTCCTTGATAGACTACACCTAAGATTACACGCATTCACTCTTCAGATCATTTATTTTTATAGTACCTTTTAAAAAAATTATTATTGATTTTAATGAAAATTTACAGAGACTTTGGATTTCTGTTCATTCATTGTTGCACTCTTCTCCCTGCCTAGCCATCCCCCTAGTTCGTTTTTCTCTTTGAAAAGTAAAAGAAAAATTATTTCATTGTTATACAATCCCTCCCCCCAAGTCTACTCCACTATGCAGCCTTCATTCTGGACTCCTGTCATGACAATAATATCCAATTATATATCCCTTTTAAACAGTTCCCTCCCTCCTCTGTTTCAGTGCAGTATATATAATTTATCCCATCTTTCTCAGTCTCCTCCCAACCCCGCTGTCAGTCCCATTTTACAGCAGTGGCACTATGCAGTATTTGTCCTTTTGTGATTGAGATATTTCACTCACCACAACAAGATAAAGGTAAAGAACCCAATTGAAAAATGAGCACAGGTTATGAACAGACATTTCACCAAAGAAGACATTCAGATGGCAAATAAACACATGAAGAAATGTCCAAAATCCCTAGCCTTAAGAGAGTTGCAAATCAGAACAACTATAAGATATCATCTCACCCCAGTCAGAATAGCAAAATTTAACAGGAGAGCAAAAACAAATTCTAGCGAGGTTGTGGAGAAACTGGAACTCTTATTCACTGCTGGTGGGAGTGTAGGAGTATAAGATGGTGCAACCACTATGGAAGGCTATATGGTGCTCTCTCAAAAGTTGCAAATAGAAATACTGTTTGACCCAGCAATTCCACTACTGGGAATATACCCCAAAGAATCCAAAACTTCAACCCAAGAAGATCTATGCACACCCATCTTTATCATGGTTTTGTTCACAATAGCAAAGAGTTGGAAACAACCTAAGTGCCCATCAACAGACTAATGCATAGAAAAGCTGTGGTATATTCACACAATGGAATACTATGCTGCATTAAAAAACAATGAACTCATGAAATATAATACAAAATGGGTGACCTTGGAGGACATTATTTTATAGTAAATTTTAAAGCTTTAAAGACTTAAACAATATCTTCCAAGGCAGTGATTGTCAGAAAAATGTGGCTTGAAGAAAGAAGTTGTTCATTTTCACTCAAGGTTATTGCAGAGATCTCCAAACTGGTCTGGAGAAATTTTCTGTGGATTGTATTCATAAGCTTCAAAACATCCTGGAATAGAGGCCCTGAGCTACTTGCTACTGATCAGGGTGCCTTAGAGCCTTGATTATCTGGAACAAATGGTTCTATTTTTTATCCTTTGGTAACTTCCAGGCAGAGGGACTGAAAAATTTATTTTACCTTCCCTAAGAGCTCAAGGAACTGAAGAACAAATTCAAGCCTCGAGTTGCTATAATCAAGGATGCTTTCAGCAGAATGTTAAATGATCCAGGAAGTATTAAAAGAAGATAGAAAGAATATACTGAGTCACTGTACCTAAAGGAATTGGAAGACACAGAAGAATTTCATGAAAAAACATATGAGCAAGAGCCTGTGGTGATGAAAGAAGAAGTTCAGGCTGCTTTGAA
>NW_006399932.1:4075464-4078374 GCF_000299155.1 Elephantulus edwardii | reverse complement strand
GATTGACACAGGACAGAGCACAGTTTAGGGCTGTTGTACATAGGGTTGCTATGAGTAGCACGCGACTCGATGGCACATAACAACAACAACAAGAGTTCTGGCAATGGTGAAGGATCAGAGAAGGAAAAGAAACCGCTCAACCAGGTGGATTGACAGTTGACTACTGCAGTGGGCTCTTGTTTGTAAGGAGGTGTGAGACTGGCGCAGGATAGAACAGGGTTCACATCTTTTGTTCATTGGGTTTTTATGAGTCGTGCTTGACTCAACGACACCTAACAACAACAACAAAGAGCTCTGGAGTTCTAATTTATAGGGTGTTACACTGCATACCAAAAGATTTTTCTCTGTGGGTCCAATCCAACAGTGGTTCCATGGGAGAAAATGGGTAGTCCTCCCATTAGGATAAGCAGCCTTCAAAAGCTGCTGGAGAGTCACTCTTATTGAGAATGGATAACAGTGTAGAATTTTTTTAAGAGGCAAACAGTTCAAGAAGTCATTTTCAGAATGGCTTGGACGATTCTCAGGGAGATTAGGAGAGGAATGAACCTTGACCTAGAGAAGCAAGGGTTTTCAGTGTTCAGTGAGATTCATCCACTCCTTTTCCCCCTTCCATGTATGGCAGGTTTATGAGCTTATGATTTATCTTTTAGGTCTGAAATATACTCCTAACGTGACCATAGAGACACTAACTAATGACCCGAGAATATCTCTGTGTCATGGATTTAGTGATAGTATTTTGTTGGAAAATGGTCTAGAAACATTTAAGAAAGCCCCGCTTCTCATTTCCCTGCACTTTCAGCTCCTCATCATACGGTCATACTGAATAGCTCTTCCTCACAAACGCCAAGCTCACTCCAGTCCTGCAGTGTAGATTTGATTTCTCTATCTTTGCCTGGGTTGCTCCTTTTCATTTAAAAAAAAAATCAGTTAGTTCTGCCTCATAGCTATCCTTCATTGATTTTCTGAGGCTGTGAATTTTAAGAAGAAACTGCCTGTCCTTCTACCATGGAGCCTCAGGTAGATTTGAACCTTTGGGTCAGCAATGCAGCTTGCTACTCTTGCTCCCCCTTTTCTTTTAAAAACTCAAAAATTCATGTGTATTACTGGCAAGTCAGAACTGACTCATAGTTGACTCTTCAGCAAGTTTTTGGAGGCTGTAAGTCACACATAAGGAGATTGCCCATCTGCTGGTGGATTTGAACCTCCTGCCTTTGGATTGACTCCTTACCCACTAGGCCACCAGGAGTCCCTCTCATTCTCTTGAGTCTATGTAAATGGTGCTCTTCAGAGAGGTCTTTCCTGACAAAGACCCTCTGCCTCCATTCAGGGGAGCTCTTGTGGAAGTTGCTTTACTAACCCAAAGGTGATGTCCCTCTGGGCATTTAAATCCACCAGTGGCTTCGAGAGAGGGCGATGAACAGTTTGGAGACAGGACTTGGAAAAAGAAAGTGTGAGACCAAATAACCACTCTTGCTTTACAGTGCCTGAAGCCTTTGTAGAAACCTATTTACCCAGTTTAGAAACTGCATCCCATGTCTCTCTAAATATCCATTGTTGTTATTAAGAGCCTTTGAGTCAGCTACTACTCAAAGCAACCCTATAAATAGCGGCTCTGCACCTTGCCCTATCCTGTGCCATTTCACCATCTGTGACACACATTAGCTCACTGTTACAGTTGTTTTCTTGATGTTACGATGCAAACCATATTGAAGGCTGTGTTCTTTGAATTTCTTCAGTAAGTAGTTCAAGTTCCCCTCACTTTCAACAAACAAGATTGTGTCATCTCCATAATTCAAGTAGCTAATAAGCCTTCCTCCAGTCCTGATGCTGCATTCTTTTCATATAGTCCAGTTTCTCAAATTATTTACTCAGTATACAAGTTGACTCTGTGTAGAAAAGATACAACCCTGCCACATGCTAGTCTTGGTTTTCAACCCAAGTTGTCTTCCACTCATCTCTTGGAATGGCAAGGAGAGGCATTGTTTTTTACTCACTACTGTGTCTCAGACCCCTAAATTATTGCTTGGCATTAATAAGTATGAAATAGTGGGGTAGTTGGTTGTGTGGTTTTTTTTCATCAGTAATTGGGCACATGATAAACACATTTTTTTTACTTGTAGCAGTGTGTTAGGGGGTCACTGAGAAGTCAAGGGCTGGACAATGGGAGATTGATGTTGAAAGGAGTGGGTAGAAGTGTATGGGTGTCATGTGGATGGTGGAGCCCGGAAATAAGTGGGTAAAGACACATGTGCCAAAGACAGGGACAACACTGAATACTAATGGTTAATTCCACAGTAAGGGATATATCTTTCACTTTTTCTGTAAAATGCTGGTCTGTCTGATACCTCTCTAAATCTGAACATTCAGATTAAATTAAGACAGACTAGGAAGAAGGATTGGCCATCTACTTCTTAAATAGCAGGCCTCTGAAAACCCTATGTACTACAGAACACACATAGAATAACAGAAAGGGCAACTGAGGTTGAGCATTCAATATGTAAGCAGACACTAGTGATTGGAACATGGAATGTGAGAACTATGAATGTAGGAAAATTAGATATTGTTTTGTGAGTTTTGCTAGTGGTTTGTCGATTTTATTGGCCTTTTCAAAGAACCAACTCCGAGTTTTGTTGATAGTTTCAATTATTTTTCGGTTTTCTATTTCATTATCTCTGCTTTAATTTTTATAATTTCAGTTTTTTCATATGGTGTTGGGTTTTCTTGCTCTTCTTTTTCAGTTTGTTGAAGATGTTGGATTAGAGAGTCAGTAGTCAGTTTGTCCTGCCTTTTGATGTGTTTGCTTATTGCTATAAATTGACCTCTGATTACTGCTTTGGCTGTTTCCCAGAGGTTTTGGTAAGTAGTGTCTTCATTGTCATTTGTTTCAAGAAACGTTTTAATTTAATTTTT
>NW_006399932.1:4045565-4074790 GCF_000299155.1 Elephantulus edwardii | reverse complement strand
ACGTATTGATGGATTTTGTTTTTTTTTATCCATTCTGCTACTCTTTTTCTCTTTAGTGGTGCATTTAAACCATTCACGTTCAGTGTAATTATTGAGATGTAGGGTTTTATTGCTGTCATTTTGATCAATTCTTTTTGGTGTTGTTGCTACTTACTTTGGTCCATCTTGTTTTCTGTGGCATCTCTGTATGATGGACTTCTCTCAGTATTTCCTGTAAGGCTGGTCTTGTTTTTACGAACTCCTTTAGGTTCTGTATTTCTGAGAATATTTTAATCTCTCCTTCGTATCTGATGGACAGTTTTGCAGGATTCAGTATTCTTGGTTGAAATTTGTGTTCTTTAAGAGTTCGATATATGCCATTCCACTCTCTTCTTACTCGCATGGTTTCTGCTGAGAAATCAGCAGTTAATCTTACCTGTTCTCCCTTATAGGTTACTCTTTTTTTCTCTCTCGTTGCTTTTAGTGTCTCTCCTTATCTTTAGTTCTAGCAAATTTGACAATGATGTGCCTTGGTGTTTTTCTTTTAGGGTCTATTCTATATGGTGTTCGTTCAGCTTCTTGACTATATATTGTTATTCTTCATAATGTCTGCAAAGTTTTCCTCTAGTAATTCTTACACAACTTTTTCTTTTTAAATGGGCTCCTTAACATACTTTTCTTATCTTGTTGGTATCTGCCCTAGCATTCCTTTGTCTTTCCTCATTTTGCTTGACTTACTGGTTTTATCCCTAAAGGTACCATTTGTAGGCCTTAGCACAGCTAGTAAGTGGTGTGTGTGTGTATATATATATATTTTTTTAACCATACCTCCTATAACAAAATTCCACCAGTTGCGTCACTGTCATGAACCAAAATTTATCGTCTTAGAGTTGTATCAGCTATGTTGATTCCCTCCAGAAGAAGCTTATCCATGTCTTTCCTTGCTTCTTGGGTCAACTGGTGATCTTTGGCATTCCGTGGTGCTTCTGGTATAGGTACAACACTTCATTCTCTGCTCCATCTTCACCTGGCTTTCTGTCTTTTTCTTCTCTTTTATTAAGGATACTAGTCATTGGATTAGGGCTCACCCTGCTCCATCCAGTATGACCTCTTAATTTAACTAATAACAGCTTCAAAACCCTCGTTCCAAACAGGATAACTTTAATAGGCACCAAAGTTAAGGCTTCATACTCTTTTAGGGGACTCAATTCAACCCATAAGACAGACAAATCCCATTTTCTTAGTCAGTGTCATGTTTGGGTTGGGATGAGGCTGGTGGGAGGAAGGACAAGAAGAAATGTGAAGGTGGCCTGCAAGAAGGAGAGCTAGGCAGCTTATAGTCCTAAAGTGAAGGAAGATCCTTAACTCTCTCTGGTGCTTTGAACACCAGCATGATGTTAATCAGAAGATTTTTGTACCAGCCTTGTCAACATTTACATTCACTTTACACATTGGATTTGCATCTGAAAAGACCACCTATAATCAACATTTAAGGGATAACACTCAAATTTGCATCTGATTGAGTAGACATGTTAAGTAATTTTAGCCTGGCTGTTGCTAGGAAACCAATTAATAATGTTCCTCACTTCATTAAAAACTGGGTTCTATCATGCTTTCATTTAACTTCCCAATTCAGCTGCTTGTGCTACACTTTTCCCCCATCAGTAAATTGTGACAGATAAATTATCATTTTGCTAAATTTATTTCTGTGATTATAGTTGTTAGTCATATCTGTCAATACAGTTTTATACCTTTATCAAAAATCTTTAGGTAGAATAACAAAATTTTGACTGTTGATCTTTTTTTCTCCTCTATAGTTTATGGAGACTTAAATAATATTTTGGCCATAGCAATGGTGAATTTAAAAAAATAAAGCAATCTTTTCTGCTTCATAATTGCACAGCGTGGTGACTAATAATTAGAATATTAGTCACTATTCAGAAAGTGACAGACAGCTGATTAAGCATTCAGCTGCATTTTGCATCTTTCTGCCATGGTTTGTAGGCTGTGTTCAGTTTTATTGTTTATCCAGTACAATTAAAATTTCCGTGACTTTATTTTACATAATTGACACCAACTCTTTTGCTACTATAATACCTCTTTGAGCCAGTCAGCTGGGCAGTTGCATTTAAGTGTAACATTTTGATTTACTGCTCTGGTCAAAGCACTCATTAAAAGGCAAAATTAGTTCCTATTCACACATCTCACAGCATTTCTGTCACTTTTTTTGGATGATGCATACAAATGCTTCTGGCTCTTCAGTTTTAGTAAAATGACCACCTAGCCCATTCTCTAAGGGCTAAAAGAAAACTAAATTAGAATCTGCTTTATTTTCTACCTCATGTTGGTCTTTTGGGTTTGGAGGTAAAGCTTGCAAGGCCTAACTTTGGAAGGACATAGTTCTAGAGTTGGATTCTAGCTTAGTTGTCTGTGATGCTATACTTTAAGGCCCTCTCTTTAAAATAAACAAATATGTGTGTGTGTGTGTGTGTGTACCATCATATCAGATCTGACTGGTACAAGAGGAGATTGCCCCTCCTTCTGCAGCAGATCATCTGATAGATTTGAACCATGTACCTCTGAGATTGCAGTGCAGCTTCTTGCCACTAGGCCACCAGATAAGAGAAGGTAGGATGGCTCTGGGGAAAAGATGACAGGTGAGACTGTAAGTGCAGTCTGAGTGGGGCTAACAGCAGGTCCTACCTACCAGAGTGCATCTGTTTCCTTCCAGAACTGCTTGGTCACTACCCGAGAAACTGGATGTCACTGCCTTCCTTTCACTGATTTGCTTTTCCACAGAAATCAAAACAGCTGAACCATAACTAGAAAAGGAATCTCAGGAATTGGGGTTCCTGAGTTATGGTTTTTCTCATTAGATCAAAATTGATAGTAGCCCCCGCTGTGGCCCTGATTGGGCTCAGATAGTTCTTTCTATAGTAAGAAATTACTTAGAGCTGGTGTTTGTATGAGAAGACTTCATCAGTTACTTGCAGCAAGTGAAAAGGGGGCAGAGGCTAGTGTCTTGAAAAATGCCATTTCAAAGAAGGGAAGTTTTAGGAAATACTTTGTAGATTAGGATAAGAGTTCAAGGAAGTACTCTTGTTTATTTAGCATTTTTAGGTAGAAAAGGCAGGGAATTATTTTAGAAAAGGGGCTGTTAGCAAATCAGAAGGCATACACAGTAGGCCTTCAAGATGGAGTCTGGAAAGCACTTATTCAGCACTGTAGGGTTCTTTTTTTTGGCTACTTTCTCTGCAAGATCATACAGTGGTCTTTTTACCTCTCAATATGCATGGCACCTGGAAAGCTTTTTGCATTGATTTAAAGCAGGAATTGTTAAAAAGTTACAATTGTTAGGAAGAAATACTTGAGACTGCTTATTTTTGCTCAATTCCAGGCAATTTATGTAGATTGTGCCCCTGGGCCTTGTGATAATTTAGGACTAGCCTTGATCTAAATGAGCTCTTTGGAGAAAAAATAATTTGCTAGAAAGGAAAGGCAGTTTTATTTAGAATATCATGTAACAAGGGAAAGAAAGCAGGGGGACAGGAAAGTTTGTAATCAGCCTAGATTCTAATGTCTAGTAGGGCTTTTGAAGAAACTTCCTGTAATAGCTGCTTGGGCAGTTTGAATGGTAAAGATAAAGTCCAAATTTTTAAGATTACCAAATTGCCCCAGCTCAAAATATAGGGACGCTGCAGTACAATTTCTGTTACTCATATGTACTGTGTTTATTTAGCACATTTTAACATTTAAAAGCCTTTCTCAATATGAAACATTCAGCAATATTAACAGTTTTTATTTTTTATTCTTATTTCATCATCTTTGAACGCAGCGTAGCCTAACAATGATGGTCCAGTCCCTAAGGAGTTGTGCTGCCAACGTAAAGGCTGAGACCCTTTGGCACTTGGAATCCATTAGCTGTGCTGAGGGAGAGACATGGACAAACTCCTTCTGTATAATCTGCTACCTAGGAAACCAATCAGAGGGTCAGCTGTAAGTTGTCACCTTTTGGCAATTGGATTTTTTTTTAAGTTTTGGTAATAATACATGAGAGACATCAATGTTCGAATCTTAATATCTTTATTTTTACCTTCTGTCATCGTTGTTATAGAGTTGGAATTGACTCACAGCTGACCTTCTACTGGGTTTTCAGAGACTGTATACCGTATGGGAAGAAATTGCCCATCTTTTGTCGCTCATGCTATATTTAATATCATGCTATACAATGTGTGTAGGTGATGGAGACATTCATTTTTCTTTTTAACAAAAAGGAATTGTGGAAAAATGTTTCTGATGTGACTGGCAGTGACCTTTGGGCCAATAATACAAATGGGCAATTGCAGTATAGTGACACAAGTACCATAATGAATGTTATCCATTTATTTCTCTAACACTAACTAAATGTCTACTCTGTGCCATCATACAGCTGAAATTCCAGTTGTCAATTTCACTAGTTATGATTTCTACTTTTAATGAAATTCACTAGTGAGGAAGAAGACTTAAATAAAATAATATCACAGTTCTAATAGTAAAGCTGTTAAGTGCAGGGAAGGAGCTGGCACTAAGAGGGTAACGACGGGGGTCATTTGAACTGAGGTTTGAAGCTTAGGCTTATCTTTGGTGAAAGGGTGGACAGTGAGGACTATGATATTGTGGGTGACAGTGAGTTGGAATATGGACAGAAAACATTTTAGGCAAGCATATTGTACTTGTCTGTACTAGAAGAGACTGTAATATGGAAGAAATAAGAAAAATGAAAGAAGGCAGAAAACGAGGGAGGGCTTTGGGAGGGATAAAAGTAAGGCGTCTTCGAAGAATCCCAGGGCAATTGAGGAAGACTCCCTTGAGGTAGTGACTTCTGTGTCTTGAAGGAGAAATAAAACTGACTTCAGGTTTTTATAGCCATTTTTCCATAGAATATCAGTAACTGATGTGTGTTCAGAAAATGAAAAGTTTAGTGTGTTTGAAATGTCACTTACATGAAAGAACACCATCAATCCAGTTAATGAAAGTTTACACTTCATTAGCTTCTATCAAACTGAGAGCTTAGTAGATTTGTGTCATTGAGATGTGTCTGCTTATGCAGGGTCTCACTAATGAGTAAATGAATGAATAAATGAACAAATGAATGCTGTGTTACTGAATAGGCAATATTTTGGGTCAGTGTTCCAGAATTATCTTCATTTTAGAAGCAGGGATGCATGTTAGTGTAATGTCTTTTTAGGTCTTGTGGGCCAGTGGAAGGAGACTGCTGATGTCTCAGGGCCTTCTTGCCTCCTGTCTGTTTCTTCCTGTGCAGATCTCTGTAGTGCTCTTGAATCCTGCCCTCTAGCTGAGCCTCACCCTAATGCCAAACCAATCTCAAAACAACATAAGAGAGATGAGCAACAGCCCCTAGTCCTGTGGTCTGGGTCAGCAGTTACAGTTAGTGTGACCCAGGTCATAGTGGCCCAGTTCTATTAAGTCAAGTTCAGAAAATCACATATGCTGAGTTGTAGAACATGTTCCAGACATGCTGATCAGTCTGGATTAGATGGAAGATTCCCTTTTTACAGGAAACAAAAAGCTGGGACACTTTGTTGGGAGAATGTTAGAGAATGGTTTTGAGAGGCAGGTCCCCAGTGGAAGAACACCTTTGTCATTTGATTTTGGCTAAGACTTGAATCAGATAGATTCATCACACAAATTCCCATTAGACATGAATTATATATGTGCATAAAATTGGGGATTAGAAGTTTAAAAAAAATCACTAAGCCATTTGTTTCATTAAACAGAAATTAAGCAGCCATTGGAGATAGAATGCTGTGGTATCCTAGTGGATATGGAGTTGCACTGCCAACTTAAAGGCAGGCAGTTTGAATTCACCAGCTGCTCCATGGGAGAAAGATGGACAGTCTCTTCCTGTATAACTTACAGCCTCTGAAAACCTGCAGGAGATTCATCTATGAATAGTTTCTGACTTGATGTCAGTGAACGTACAAACAAAACGTTAGCGATAAGCAGTATTTCAGAGGTTTTCATAAATGCAAAGCATATTTGATCTTGAAGACCAAAATTTTCATCCTATGTGAATTTTGGTAGTAATGTGCCTCTAGATCAAAGGTGGTTGAGGAGGAAACTTGTGAGATTCCAAGGTTATGAGATTCAGCTATACCAAAAGACAGCAGCATTGAATAATTATACATTGAGGACATAGACTTGCTTTGAATAGTGAAACAGTAGCCTAAAACAAGATCTAAAAGGCAATTACCTCAATTTTAATTTGATGAACATGGGCTTTATAATGTGTGGCCAATTAAGTGCTATCAGTTCTTTAGGACCCCACAGAGAAACGTACAAACACAAGACATTCTTATCTATAATGGCCACATGTGCACGGCTGTGGTTCTGTTAAATTCGACTTTTAAAAAAATTATATTTTTGTTTAAGTGAAGGATGAATTGCCTTTCTCTTGGGAGATTCCATTTCAGCAGGTACAAAGGGCAGGGTGAGCATGCCTATGCATCCCTCTTTGAATTTCATGTGAATTGTTAAGTTTAATCAAGGCAGCTCCAACTCAGTCACCCTGTGAACAACAAATGAGAATCTTGCCCTATCCTGCACCATCCTCACAATCTCTGACATGCTTGTGGCCATTATTAAAGTCACTCTGTCAGGAGGAAATCCCTCAGATACAGAGAAATAGAAACGGAACTCTTCCAGAAAATCTTGTATTAAGCTCTATGTGGAATCTTTCTGTGTGTTCTAAATGATAATCTTACATGGTTGTTCCTGTTTTGCAGTTGTGGATAATGTTTAATTTCATCTCCATTTTAATTTCACATGAATAATTTTTCTTTTACCGACCACCTCCCTCAAAGAACTCTTTGCCTTCTGGAAAGGGCAGGTCACTGACCAGTGGTGAGGGGAAAGCAGGTAATAGCCTTGGTGTGTGGAAATACATAGTCTTAGGGTGAGGTCAAGGCCTGGATTGAAGCTCAACATCACACAGCAGCAGCAGCACACAGGAGCTATGATTTTGTAAATTACTACCTAATTTGGGAGAGACTAGAGAGCATTATACTGAGTGAACTAACTCAGTCCCATAAGGACAAATACTGTATAAAACCATTAATGTAGAATGAGTATGAAGATCCAAGGGGGGAGGGTAGAAACAGAGGGGTGAGGATTGGTGGGGGGTGGTCAATCATAGAGTCCTACAGTTTGATGGGTGAGGGAGTATGAAGGATATGGGAAAGATCTGGTGTGAAAAACAATGTATTTTAACTTTGTAAATAAACCAGTATAAAAAAAATTTAGAAAGAGAACTGGAGGAGGGGGAAGGAAGGGAGAGGGGGTTAAATGTGCAACAATGAATGAGTGAAAATTTAACTTTTCTGGAGACTTTCGTTAAAATAACAATTAAAATGTAAATTAATAAATTTATTAAAAAAAGAAAACAGGGTGAGCTCTGGTGGCCTAGTGGTAGGAAACTGCACTGCAATCCCAGAGGTGCGTGGTTCAAATCCACCAGATGCTCTGCTGAAGAAGGAGGAACAATCGCCTCCTGTACCAGTCAGATCCAATTTGAAGGTACACACATAAAAAGAATAAATAAATAAATAAAAGTTATCTTAAAAGAAAACAGATTCACCACTGGGCTGATTCGCAGCATCATGATAGATGGTATAGAGATTGAGATTGTTAACAATTTAAGACTGCTTGGCTCCACAATCAACACTTCTGGTACCAGCATCCAGGAAATCAAAAGACAAATTGCATTGGGAAAATCTGCTGTCAGGGACCTCACCAGAGTACTGACAAACAAGGATGTCAGTCTAGAGACTAAAATGTACCTGATATAGGCCATAGTCTTTTCAATTACTTACTAGGCATCAGAGAGCTGGACAATGACTAAGGATTGAAGGATGAATGACGAAAGAGAATTGATGCCCCTGAGCTGTGGTGCTGGAGAAGAGTATTGAATATATCATGGACTGCTAGGAGAACAAGCAGGTTTGTCCAGGAGAGGGTGAAACCAAGCTGCTCTTTGGAAGCAAGAATTCTGAAGCTCCATCTGACATACTTTGGGCATGTTGAAAGGAGGGACCAGTCCTTGAAGAGGGACATTATGCTTGTGAGGGTAAAGGGACAGCATAAGAGAGGAAGACCCTCTCTTATGAGGAAGGGTGTGTTTTGTTAGTATCAGCGAGCAGTCTATAGCCCATTGTAAATTAGAAATAAGGCACCAGTGCAGATCTTGGCAAACCCTGATGTAGGGATGAATTTCCCAGCTTAGTTAGGACTCAGCCAGTCAATGGCTTTCAGTAAATTTATAACAGCTAATGGTACAACTATTACTTGGACCAAGAGGCAGTCATCAGAACAGAGCAAGGAGACACTACATGGTTCAAAATCAAGAAGAGGGTCCGTCAGGGATGCATTCTGTTTCTGTACCTTTTCAATCTGTATGCAGAACAGATCATCTGAGATGCTGGGCTGTATGAAGAGGAATGTGGCATCAGGATTTGTGGAAGAGTCATCAACAACCTGCGTTATGCAGATGACACAACCCTGCTTGCTGAAACTGAGGACCTGAAGCGCTTGCTGCAGAAGGTCAAAGACTGCAGCCTCCTATATGGATTGAAGCTCAACATCAAGAAGACAAAGATTTTCACCACTAGGCCAATTAGCAGCATCAATATGGATGGTAAAGAGATTGAGATAGTTAAAAGTTTTAGTTTACTTGTCTCCACAGTCAACAATCTTGGTAACAGCAGCCAGGAAATCAAGAGACGAACTGCATTGGGAAAGTCAGTTGTGAGGGATCTCTCAAGAGGACTGAAGAGCAACGACATCAGGCGAGACTAAGGTGCGCCTGATCCAGGTTATAGTCTTTGCAATTACGAGAGAGTTGGACAGTGAATAGGGATGATAGAGAATTGATGCCTTTGAGCTGTGGTGCTGGAGAAGAGTGTTGAATATACCATGGACTGCTAGGAGAACAAACAGGTTTGCCCTGGAGAAGGAAAAGCTGTAATGCTCCTTGAAGTCAAGGATTCTGAAGCTTTGTCTAACATACTTTGGGCATGTTGCAAGGAGGGACTGGTCCTTAGAGAGGGACATCATGTTTGGCAGAGTGGAGGGGCCAGCAAAGGAGAGGAAGACCTTCGATGAGATGGATTGATTCTGTGAGTGGAGTGGTGGGAATGAGTGCTTTTGAGATGGCTAGGTTGACACAGGATAGAAGGGCATTTAGAACCCTTGTACATAGGATCGCTATGAGTTGCAGGCGAATTGATGACACATAACAACAACAACAATAACAATGGTACAACCCCAAGTAACAGGTAAATATGTACAAAGGTGAATAAAACTTAAAGGGCAGTAATGTAGAAGATACAAATTATTACTGGGTTGTAGGACATTTAGCATAGAGTATTTTATAGAAACCCTTCACATTTTAATTTTTAGAATTCCATTTTGCCAGAAGCTTTTGAGTAGAAATAATTCGATTCAACAGCTCAACAACAGCAACAACTCATTGCTGTTGTGTCAGAACTGACCCACAGCTGACCCTCCAGTGGGTGTTCAGAGTAAATCACATGGGAGACAGTTGTCCATCTTTATCCTGACAAAGCAGCTGGTGTATTCAAACCTCCTGCCTTTATGTTGATATTCCAGCTTCCTACCCACCTGGTCATCAGAGCTCCCAATTATGATTAGGAATATTGTAATCCTTGTTAAGCTAGTCTTTGCTACCTAGCTGTGGCAGACCAGACATTTTGTGTATTGCCTCCGTTTTTTCCTTTTTCCTTGGTTTTATTATTAATTTGAATACCCACTGGTGATCTTTTTTTTCCCCCGCTGGTGATCTTGGGATAAGCCAAAATGAACTTGAATAAGTAAAAATTCTGTCACTATTGAATGTTTTCCAGCTTTAATTGTTTTGTGCTGCCTGCCATTTAAACAAATACATTGTGAGAAAGAATTTAATTATCAACTTCTGAATGGCAGTTTATATCTCTCTGTTTCTTTAAGACAAGCATCTGCTTTAAAGATATTAATGATGATGTAAGAGTGAAGACATTGCTATGTGAATGTAGTTTCATGAAACTTGGCATTTCCCATGAAGAACTGAACAGCATAAATTTTATTTACCTCTATAGTGTCTAGACTAGAGAATTAAAACCATGAGTTTATGAAAATCTAGGTTATTGTCTACATAAATAGAAAATAGTTAAAATTATCTTTTTACTGGGAGTAATGATGAGATCTTTAGCATATGGTATTGGGACTAGTGGGAAGCTATCTGGAGAAAGATGAAGTTTATTTCATAACATACACTATTCAAGTTGTATTCTTACTTGGTCACTGCATTTTGTGTGATGATTAGTATGATATGCAAAAGAATTATGACAGTAGGGGAAGTGGGAGGAGAAATGATGCATGCAGTGTAGAAAATTTCTGTCCTGCTTCAGTTGGAACTTGTGAACAATGATATTTTTAAAAGGATTAAAAAATTAAAGTATATATAGTTGCTTGAAATCATAAAAGGAGATAGCAGAAAATATGAGTAAATTCCTTTAGGTAGGCAGGTCTTTCTAGCAGACTCAGAATTCAGAAATGGTCAAAGAAAAGATTAAGAAACATAAGTGAATTAAAACAATCATTTAACCTGATTATAAAAGTAAAATGATACTTGAGAGAAAACTGCAAGGGACAGAAGGCTAATCACTCCAAGTAAAGGTCATGTACAAAAGAATAAAAAGATTTTCATATCAGTACTAAATTTGGTAAAGGAAAAGATTATTCCCAGAACAAAAAGTTACAGATTATATTTAAAACTAGGGAAAAAGCTTTAAAAAATTGTTATTGTTGTTAGGAACCATCAAGTTGAGTACAAATGGCTTAGAGTAGCTCTCTGAAAACAGATCTAGATCCTGTCTTATCTTGTAATTAGGAAAGTACAAATACTTAAAAAAAAAAAATTTGTGATTTTTAACAAAAGTTTACGGAAGAGTTGGCTTTTCATTCATTCATTGTTGCACATTTTCCTCCCTACCCCTCAGTTCACATTTAAAAAAAAATTCATTCATTGTTACACAGTTTCCTCCCTTCTGAAACACTTTTCCTTTATCAGATTTGCAGCATTGCTGAAGTGTGATGATACACGTTGTTGACCAAATGTGGCAAAGTTGTCACTGTCTTATATTTCTTATGAGAGTGTAAAATGGCACAACACTTAAGGCCAGTTTGGCAGTGTCTGTCAGGAATATAAGGAGAGGCTAGTCCCTGGAGAAGGACATCGTGCTTGGAAAATAAAGTGTGAGTGAAAGAAAGGAAGATATATTGGCACAGGGACTGCAACAATGAGTTTAAGCACAGCAGAGATTGTGAGGCTGGCAAAGGACTGGGGAGCTGTTACTATTTTCTTTATAGAGCCACCGTGAGGTGGAGCTTACTCAGTTGTACCTAGTAACAAGACCAGGATTACAAACGTTCTTGCTCCTTGACCCAGCAATTTTCCTGCAGGTTTATCTGAATACAAATGAAGCAATGCAATGTAGATTTTTCTTTAAAACATATGTAATAGGAAAAAAAAACCTCTGAAACAATTCACGCATCTGTCGGTAAGAGGCTAGTTAAATAATCTGTGATCTACTCATGTAGTGAAATATTGTCCAGCATTAAAGGAGAACATGGAAATTCTTTGTGCACTAATATGGAAAGATCTCCAGGATATGTTATTAAATTAAAAAGGGAAAAAAAAGCAAGATGTGACAGAATATATGGTATGCAACCATTGGTGTAAGAAAGAGAAATAGGTTATTCTAAGTCTGTATTCATATTTGTTTGTATCCACATAAATAGAAACTCAAAAGTGATTACTTCTAATAAGTAGAAAGGGGAATGAAGTAAATAGGAATGGAATAGCCAGAAACAGGATGTGTATCCTGATACATTTATTACTAATTTTTGAAGTATATGGATTATTACATATTCAAAATAAAAATAAGTTTCATGGGATTTTTTTCCTTTTCTTTTTTCTTGTGTACAGTGGAGTCGGATCATACTGGCACAGGAGGAGATTGCTGCTCCTTTTTCCAGTGGAAGATCTGGTGGATTCAAACCACCTGCCTTCGGGATTGCAGCACAGCTTCTTGCCACTAGGCCGTCAGAGCTCCCTCAGTTTCATGTTTTTAAAATTGTTTTCAGTAGCAGTTGAACACATGACAAATATGATAATATCTGCCTTTATCCAGACTCTTGTCTGCAGTCTCCGAAGTGATTTATCTAGAGCTTTGCCCCGTATATAGAAACCACTGGCCACGTATGGCTATTGAGCACTTGAATTGTAGCTAATCCAAATTACAATGTATTTGAAGTATTTACAGTAGGGAACTCTGGCAGCTTAGTGGTAAGGAGTTGCTCTGCTAACTCAAAAGCTGGTAGTTTGAATCCACCAGTTGCTCCATGGGAAAAAGATGGCTCAATTGTGATTTATAGCCTCTGAAAACCTGCTGCAAGATCAGCTGGATTTGGTTTCAGATTCAATGACACACGATAACATAACAACGTAGGTATACAGCACATATTGGATTGAGCAAATTTTATGTAAATAATAAAAAGAATATAAACTATTTCATTAGTAATTTTTAAAAAGTTTATTATATATGAAATGGTATTTGGATTGAGTTTATTGGATTAAATATATTTAGTATTAATTTAATTTCATTTGTTACTTTTTACTTTTTAAGAAATATGGTGACTAGAAAATGTTAAATTACAAATGTGGATTTGGCATGGGGCTTGCATTAACCTTTCCTACAACATTAGTGTGCAAAGACATGTCAGTTGTCCAATTTGACATGTTTGCTAGAAGCAATTTCTTTTAAAAAACTAAATATGCCATTTCTCTGCCTTAAATGATTATATGAAACACAATGTAAATGAAAGATTGTATAAAACATAATGCGTATAAATGAAACATACTGTAAAGGTATTATTATATGAAAATCAATAAAAAATATTAAGGAATAAAAAACCTCTAATGTGACTCTTACATGGCTAAAGAGACCCTTTGTGCTAGTTTCTGAAATTCTTTGCTATCTCTCTACCCTCACCCCCATCCCTGATCCTATACCCCACATATACATACATACACTTCTTAGCACAGCTATTTTTGCTCTCTGGACTATAGTTCGCTTCATCAATTCAAACCTTTGAATGCCCCTTCTAATTTGAATGTCCCTTAAGCTGCATTTTGTTGCTTGGAATACTGCACATAAGACCCAGTGCACGTGGCTCTGTCTTTGGTATTGTTCCCCTAGTTTCCTTGTCCTGCTTTCTTACATTTGGCAGACCCAGTGTTCTCTGCTTATCACCTAATACCATAGTTATTTTTACATGATCTTTCATCTCCCTCACCAGACTGTGAGCTCCTCAGGAGCACAGCCCATGCTGTATTCATTTCTCTATTCCCAGAATTTCAAACAGTACCTGTTTAAAAAAAAAAAAGAAAGAAAGAAAATCAACAAAATCACTTGGTTGGTTAGATTTTATTGAGAGAACACGTTACCCAGTTTGCCTGGCTGGCCTTTGAAGGAATAGGGTCAGAATTTGTAGGTCTTCACCTGTAGGTTAAGAACACCCTCTTGTGAATGTTAATGGGTCAACTTCTCAACCAGCAGATTACCAACTGCAATTGCCAGTAAATAGTATCTAATCTTCAGTGAGTCCTAGTCTTCAAGACTGTTTAAACCAGTAGTTGTGATTATTTGTGTCTGATCAGAGAGCAGAATTCTTTGGCTGGCCATATGACTATGTTTCGAGAAGGTAAAAGTGGCAGTTTTCACCTATGCCAGAAGATGGAAAATGTTGCTGGAAGATGGCCAATAAGAAGGCTGATTGCTGATATAAAGTTCTCCATGGCCTTGTCAATGGGATCTTTTCTGACCATGGAAAGTTATTCTTGCATGTTAATATTCCCATAGTCTTCTTTTTGGTTTGAGGAGACTTAAGCTTTCACTCAAAGCAAATAAAAAAGCATTAGACTGAGGCAAAGATTTTAGGAGGAGAAAGTGAAAGTTTATATGAAGTATCCCTTCTCAGCTAAGTAAATTGAAAGGGAGCTCTAGTAGCTTTTTGTTGTTTTTAGGTGTCATCAAGTTGCTCAGTGACCTTGTGAACAACAGATCTGAACCCTGCCATATCCTGTGCTGTCCTTATCATCCCTGGCACCCTTGAGCCCATTACTGTAGTCACTGCATCAGTTCATCTCTCTAAAGATCATCCTAATTTTCAGTTATCCTCCACTTTTCTAAGGATGTTGTCCCTTTCCAAGAAATAGCCTCTCCTAGCAACATGCCCAGATATGCAAGACAGAGCTTTGCATGTATTGCCAAATGAAGATACACAGTTTGAATCCACCAGTTGCTCTGGGACAAAAAGATGAACAGTCTCTTCCCATACAATTTACTGTCTCTGAAAACCCACTGGAGGGTCAGCTGTGGATTGATTATGATTTGACAGTACACAACAACAACATATTTACACTGGAGCAGATTTTAGAATCATCGTTATTATTATTCAGAATGTTGTTATTTTGTATATCATGAACAAGGTATTTTTACCAGGATATTTCTTGAGCAAAGTTTTGAAGATTGGTAATTTAGGCTCAAATGTGGTTTCTTCAATGTCTTAAAAAGCCCCAACTGGTTTAAACACAAGAATGCCACTTACCCTATTGGTGGTGATGTTGTTGTTGTCGTCGTCATTGTTGTGTGCCAGTGAATCAGAACCAACTCATAGCTGACCTTCTAGTGGGTATTCAGAGGCAGTAAATTACAAAAAAGGAGATTAAGTAAATTACTTTATCTTTCTTTTTTATCTGTCAAATGAGATTTTAAAAACAATTTGGGTTTTGAGCCTAAAAAGAGTTAAATAGAGGGTTGTGCTTATTACCTAATGGTGACACCTCTCTGGCTGTATTCATAACTCCTTCTGCTAAGATTAGTAACAGATACATTATAAGAACTGCAGAGTTGACATTGTCACAAATTTTTGGTTTTCTGTGTAACTCTATAATCTCTGAGCAGTCTGGTTTCGCTCTTTCCAGGACAGACCTGTTAGTTCTTCAATGGTATGTTCAATATTCTCCTCCAGTCCAGTAACTCAAAGGTATCAAATTCTTCGGTCATCCTTGGTCATTGTCCAGCTCTCTGATGCATAACAAGTAATTGTGAAGACCATGGACTGAATCAGGTACACCTTGGTTTCTAGACTGACATCTTTGCTCTTCAGCACTCTAGAGAGGTCCCTGACAGCAGATTTTGCCAATGCAGTTTGTCTTTAGATTTTCTGACTACTGGGGCCAAGAATGTTGATTGTGAAACCTACGTCATTGAAATTGTTAAACAGTCTCAGTCTCTTCTCCATTTATCTATCATGTTGCTGCAAGTTGGCCCAGTGGTAAGAATGTTTGTTTTCTTGATACTGAGCTTTGGCCGATATTGCAAACTACAGTCCTTGACCCTCTACAGAAAATACTTCAGGCCCTCCTTAGTTTCAACAAGTAAGGCTGTGTCATCTGCATAATGCAAGTTGTTGATGAGTCTTCCTTCAATCCTGATGCCACATTCCTCCTCATAAAGTTCAGCCTCTCAAATGATCAGTTCTTTAAGTACACTGAAAAGATATGGAGAGAGGACACATCCCTGACACACTCCATTTCTGATTTTGAACCATGCTACTGGAAATTAAAAGGATTATATTTCACTAGAAAGAACCAAAATTAAGTTGAAACTGGATAAATAAGTTATTCTATGATTTTCAAAGGCATTTGACTGTGTGGATCACAACAAACTGTGGCAGAACTCTGAGAAGAATGGGAATCCCAGAACACTTGATTGTCCTTATGCGAATCCTATACTTGGACCAGGAGGCAGTTGTCAGACAAAGCAAGGAAACATTGCATGGTTCAAAATTGGAGAGGGTATGAGTCAAGAATCTGTCCTATCTCCATATCTTTTCAATCTATTTGCTGAACAGATTATCCAGGAGGCTGGTCTCTATGAGGAGAAGCGTGGCATCAGGATTGGAGGTAGACTCGTCAACAATCTGTGTTATGCAGATGACACAACCCTGCTTGCTGAAACTGAGGAGGACCCTGAAGTGCTTGCTGCAAAAGGTCAAGGACTGCAGCCTTCAATATGGATTGAAGCTCAACATCAAGAATACAAAGATTCTCACCACTGGGCTGTTTGGCAACATCATGGTAGATGGTGAAGAGATTGAGATTGTTGACAGCTTCGTTTTTTGTTTTTGGTTTTGGGGTTTTTTTTTCCTGGCTCTACAATCAACAGTCTAGGTACCGGCAGCCAGGAAATTAAAAGACGAATTGCATGGGGAAAGTCTACTGTCAGAGACCTCTCCAGGGTACTGAAGAGCAACAGTGCCAGTCTGGAGACTAAGGTGCGCCTGATACTGGCCATGGTCTTTGCAATTACTTGCTATGCATCAGAGAGCTGGACAGTGACAAGGGATGGCAGAAGGATAATTGATACCTTTGTGCTGTGGTGCTGGAGAAGAGTATTGAATATACCAAACAAGTTTGTCCTGGAGAGGGTAAAGCCAGGCTGCTTCTTGGAGAGAAGGATTCTGAAGCTACGTCTAACATACTTTTGACATATTGCAAGGCGAGACCAGTCCTTGGAGAGGGAGGTCATTCTTGGGATGGTGGAGGGACAGTGCAGGAGAGGAAGACCCTCAATGAGATGAATTAAGTCCGTCACTGACGTGATGGAGATATATGTGTCGGAGACAGTAAGGTTGGCAAGGGATAGAGCAGGGTTTAGGGCTGTTGTACATCGGGTCACTATGAGTTGCAGGCACTTCGATGGCACGTAACAATAACAACAACAATATTGTTAATCAAGCAAAGAGTTACATAAATGCAAGTTGCTTAGCATACGTTTTGAAAAGTAAGATTTGTATTGAAGTTACAAATATTGATTTTCTTTGTTCATCTCGTGTTAAATCATCATATTAGCATACTAAATGCTGGAAGTGAGGATGCTTTTCCTTAATTATGATGGACTGCTGCAATTGTTTTGCTGTAGCAAATGTTTATAATGTTTTAGAGCCTCAAAAACATCCTGTCTATGAGGAGGATGTGGGGGAGGGTGGTCAAAGATGGGGGTCAGGGAGCAATCAGTGGGTATTGAGTCTGGACTGTGGGTTGGAAAGCTGGTTTTGCTGTTACTTCAGTGAGATATCAGTGAATCTTTGTAAAATGAAGATGTGTCATGTTTCTGTCCTAAAATTATATAGACATGGACCTCACTGTGTACTCACACTGTGTCATTGGATGGACTCTGAGACCCTGCAAACTTCCTAGTAGGACTTCAGCCCTGAGGCTGAAGGACACATTTCTCCTTTGGGATTATGCCCAGAGGTAATTTTTCATCTGGGATTATGTCCAGAGGCCAGGATCTTCATGCTGGGCTTTATTTCCTCCTGTTAAGTTTTTACCTTCTCATGGAGTTTCCCTGGCTCCATTTCTTGGCAAACTTGTTTTGTTTTTTTCCTGGACTTGAGAGCTGTTCCTCCTCATTTTTCTGACAAAAGGTAGAGTAATTATGTTTAAGAAGGAGATTATTAGCCAGCTGCTTAGTAAATTTTATGCATAGAAAACTTTTTATCAACATGTCACATCTGTGTAGTTGGGCCTTCTCTCCCTGATTTATTCTCATCCTTTATTCCTTCCCATCTGATTGGACAGCTAACTTTGAGGGTGTTCCAAGGGGAAAAGGACGCTCTAAATGCAAATATATTCTGTGGAGACCATTTTTATTAAAACACAAACAGAACCAACAGAATAAACCATTCCTGAACAAGGGAAACCACCAGCACAGTACTGCACTGAACCATGGCCATGGCTTTCACTGATAATGTTTGGAAACAAAAACATCACAAGATTATTATTGGTGGCAGTTACAATCCATCATTGTTGCACATGAGACCACAGAAGTGGACAAAGGCCATGATTGGGTGTATGTACACAATTTTAGTTTAAATATATTTATAGGCTTAGTTTTGGAGTTCCTGGTATATCTACATGACAGTGGTAGGAGCTATAGCGTATAGTGGTCAGCTGTTTCAGAAGGTAGCATGAACCACTGACATTGAGGAAGTCTAAGCTTCACTGAATGCATTGGGGGGAAAAATTACTGAGAATCAACCAAATACCAGGTGGAATGTTTAAATGGATGCAGCCCTAAACATGCTTACTTGACTGTGCCAAGAAATTTGGAAGATAGCTACCTGAGCAACCAGCTGAAACTTTTTGGTTCCTATCCCAAAGAAAGATGATAAAATGCAGATTTTACAAAACAATATCATTAGTGTTACATGCAAGTAAAATAATCCTGAAGACAATTTAAAAACAACTCGATCAATAGTAAATCGACAAGTAACTGCTAAAGTTAAGCTGAATTTAGAAGAGGACATGAGAGAAGGAATATCGTCACTGATGTCAGATGAATCTTGACTAAAAGTCAGTTGAGAACACTAGGAAGAGAATCTGTTCATTATTGACTATGCAAAAGCATTCTCTGTGGATACCATTAAGAAACAGGGATTCCAGAACACTTACTAATTCCTTTGTGGAACATGTCCATACACCAAGAAATAGTTTAACAGAATAAAGGAAGACTTTATGGCTTAAAATCAGAAAGGAGTGGGTCATTGTTGTATCCCTTTATTGTAACTACTCAATCAAGCAAATATTTTGGGCAAACAGGACTAGTTGGGAGAATCAGAAATAAGGAAGACTCATTAATGAATGTGGTATGCAATGATATGACTTTGATTTTAGAAAATAAAGAAAACTTTGTTTTAGATACATAGTAACTAAAAGAAAACGATAGTCTTCAAAACTAGACCAGCAATCAATATCATGATAAAATGAAGACTGACATTGCCATGATTTTAATTTTATTGGGAAACAGCAGTTTAAAAAAATCAAGTAATACATTGCATTGGACAAATCTGCCTGAACAGGTCTCATTAAAATGCTAGAGTTGGAAACAACCTATGCCCATCAACAAACGAATGGATAGTGAAGCTGTGGTATATTCACACAATGGAATACTAAGCATCATTGAAAAATAAGGAACTTGTGAAATATTATATAAAATATTTATATAAATAATATTTGTATACATTTTTATTTTAAAAATATTTATATTTATAAAATATATAAAATATGTGACCCTGGAGGATATTATGCTGAGTGAAATATGTCAGTCACAAAATGACAAATATTTTATAGTACCACTATGAGGAGAGGCATGGCGTTAGGATTGGTGGATAATCTATCAACAATCTGCGTTATGTAGATGACACAACCTTGCTCGCGGAAACTGAGGAGGACCTCATGCACTTACTGCAAAGGGTCAAGGACTACAGCCTTCAATATTGACTGAGGCTCAATGTCAAGAAGACAAAAATTCTCACCACTGGACCAAATGGTAGCATCAGGATGGATGGCGAAGAGATTGAGATTGTTCACAGCTTCAGTTTGCTCGGCTCCAACAGTCAACACTCTTGGCACCAGTAGCCAGGAAATAAAAAAACATATTGCGATGGGAAAGTCTGTGGTTAGGGACCTCTCCAAAATACTCAAGAGCAACAGTGTCTCTCTGGAGACTAAGGTCTGCCTGATACAGGCCATGGTTTTCGCAATCACTTGTTATGCATCAGAGAGTTGGACAATGACTAGGGAGGATAGAAGGAGAATTGATGCCTTTGAGCTGTGGTGCTGGAGAAGAGTATTGAATGTACCATGGACTGCCAAGAAAACAAACAGATTCATCGTAGAGAGGTTTAAACCAGGCTGCTCCTTGGAGGCAAGGATTCTGGGGCTTCTTCTGACATACTTTGGACATGTTGTAAGGAGAGATAGGTCTTTGGAGAGGGACATCATGCTGGGTAGAATGGAGGGACAGCGCAAGAGGGGAAGACCCTCTATGAGGTGGATTGATTCAGTGACTGGGGTACTCGGGATGGGTGTGTCAGAGGCAATGAGATTGGCACAGGATAGAGCACAGTTTAGAGCTAGCTGTTGTACATGGGGTCGCTGGGGTCACTATGAGTCGCAAACGACTCGGCGGCACATAACAACAGCAACAACCACTGTTGTAAAACAGGACTGACATCAGGGTGGGGGGGAGGCTGAGAAAAATGGGATAATTTGTGTATACTGAATTGAAACAGATGAGGGATAGAACTGTTTAAAATGGATATATGATTAGGTATGATTGTCTTGACAGGAGTCCAAAACGAAGGCTGCATAATGGGTTGGACTTGGGGGGAGGGATTGTATAACAATGAAAGACTTTTTCTTTTACTTTTCAAAGAGAAAAAAGCAAACTGGAAGGGGGAGGTTGGGAAGAGAGAAAAGTGCAACAATGAATGAATGGAAATCCAAAGTCTCTGTAAACTTTCATTAAAATTAATAAAAAACCGAAAGACACATGAAAACAAGGGAAAAAATGCTAAAGAGCAAAGTGCACCTGACTAAAGTCATGGTATTTTCAGTTGCTTCATATATGTGTGTGAAAGTTGGACAATAAAGAAGATTTGGAGAATAATCGATGCTTTTGAATTATGGTGTTGGTAAAGAAAATGGACTTTACCATAGTCTGCCAAAAGAAGGTGTCTGCCTTGGGAGAGGTGGAGCCGCAAGGTTCCTTAAAAACAAGGATGGTGAGACTTTGTCTCTTGTACTTGGGGCACATCATCACAAAGTTGTTGTTGTTGGGTTGCTATTGTGTAAGAAAGGGCTCATGTTATCTTCTGTCCCTGGAGAGAAATACGAAGCTTGAAAAGAAGAGAGTGGGTCAGTGGCAGAGAATACCCTTAATGAGATGGATTGGCACAGCTGCAGCAATTGGCTTAAGCACAGCAGAAATTGTGTGGATGGTGCAGGAGTGAGCATCATTTTATTCTCTTGTGCGTAGGGTCTCTCCGAGTGAGAAAAGACTCAGTGGTATCTGCCAGGAACAGGTTCTCTTGGAATTTTCAGTCCACTCCTTTACACTCTCTCAAAGAACTGACTCATATTATTGATCACAAAGAACTCAAATGACATCTGAACTCATTGTCAAGAATTGAAGTGAAATTAGGACTCCACTATAGAACTCATAGTTAACTGCGTGGTTTAAAACCAGGAATGGTATGCATCGGGGTTGTATCCTTTCTCCATAGCTATTCAATCTATATACTAAGCAAACAATTTGTGAAGCTGAACTTTATGAAGAAGAATGTGGCATCAGGATCAGAGGAGGATTCATCAACAAGCTACATTATGCACAAGACACAATCGTGCTTACTGAAAGTGAGGAGAACTTGAATTGCTTGTTGCAGAAGATCAAAGAATACAGGTCCTTACTTTTGAGCCAGTAGACAATATCATGATAAATGGAGAAAGGATTGAAACTGTCAATAATTTAATCTTACTTGGATACATAATCAACACCCTTATAACAGCTGTTAGGATAGGAGTTAAGGAGATATATTGCTTTGGACAAATCTACTGTTAGGGACCTCTCCAAAATATTGAAGAGCAGTGATACAAGTTTGAAGACGAAAGTGTGTCTGATCCAGGCCATAGTATTTTCCATTACTTGCTATGCATCTGAGAGCTATACAGTGACTAAGGATGACAGAAGAATATTAATGCCTTTGACTTGTGGTAATGGAGAATACTGACTATCCCATGAACTGTCAAAAGAATGGATAGGTATGTCTTAGATAGGTACAGCCATAGCCCTTCTTGGAGGCAAGGATTACAAAGCTTTGTCTCTCATCTTTGGACATGTTGCTAGGAAAACCTATTCCTTAGAAAGGGATATCATGCTCAGAAAGGTTAAGGACCAGAGAAAGAAAGGAAGAGCCCCAATGAAATGGTTTGACACAGTGACTGCAGCAGTGGGTTCAAGTGTATCAGAGAGGGTGAGGATAGTCTAGGAGAGTATTTAAATCTGTTGTTCAAGGGTCACTGTGAGTCATCCTCAACTCACTGGAACCTGACAACAACATAAGCTTCAGTCTTATACAAACCAAAAGCTTAAATGAGTATTCAATTTTAAATTTTAGGACAAGTGAGCCCTGCGTTTATCCTTGTAGGAAGTAGATGAGCACAGTGATTTTTATGTCTTATGTCTAGATATAGACAAGCTGGTAGCAATCAGTACTTGGGACAAATTATCATTAGAGGATAATTTCATTTCTGCCATAGTTGACCTTGCATTAAGCTTTCTATTGTGTTTCTTTTGTCATAGGATTAAAAGGGAGGGGTACTTTTAGCAATAAAGTTTTGGAAAGCTTTTTCTTACAGTCAGTTCTTTTTTTAACCAACATTACAAGCATAAAAGCATGTGCCTTTATTAAGGTAGTAATTTGCCTGCTTTATATTATTGCATATTTAAAATAAAAGAAGACTGAAACAGTGCATCACTGATGTGAATGGTACAGAATCCAAAATTAGAATCTGTTTTGAATAATGAGTTCTCTTGTCCAAGTTTTGCTTCATTGAATGAAGCTAATAAAATTGCTTTCCATTGTTATGTCAGTAACTTCCCCTTCACTGACCTTTGATTCCTTCATTCTGCCAGTTTGGAAATCAGTAAGTGGTAAAAAGCTGCACTGCAATTCCAAAGGCGTGCAATTCAAATCCACCAGCTGCTCCATAGAAGAAAGATGGACAGTCTCCTTCCATGCAATTAACTGCCTCTAAATACCCGCCAAGGGGTCAGCTGTGGGTCAGTTCTGACTTGACAGTACACAACAATAAAAACAAGGCTTCAGGAAGCCCTGGTAGTACAGTTATTAAGTGAGCCACAGCTAACCAAAAGATCTGTGGTTGAAACCCACCAGCTGCTCCACAGGAGAAATACATGGCAGTCATATTTCATAAAACTTTTGAGACTTGGGAACCCTGTGGAGCAGCTCTGCTGTGTTCTGTAGGGTCTCACTGAGTTGGCATCAACCCAGGGACCGTGAATTTGAGTTAGTTAGGCTTCTTCCAGCATTAAGTAACTGTGGGACAACTGCTTTTCTGGCACCACCAACTAAGGGGAGATGATGTTACTGTTCTGGTGTATCATTGAGTCAGAACTCAGGTTTTCAGAAGCAGTTAATCTCACAGGAGAAAATTGCCATTCTTTTGTCCACAGAGTGACTAGTGGATTCAAACCATATGCCTTTGGGATTGCAGTGCAGCTTCTTGGCCACTAGGCCACCAGAGCTGATGCCCCTAATTACAAAATCATAAGCTTTAAGATATTTCAAATATCCTTCCTTCACTGCCTCCTCTTGGAATGAGAGCAAAGTGGGGAGGAAAAATAGTTTTGAGTTGAAATAACGATAAATTATATGGCACTATAAGATCATAATGTCCAATGTTGTTTCCAATATTAATTATGTTGTTTGAAGAAATGATAGTTGGGTCAGCATAACAATATTACCTGTTATTGTTATCTGCCAGCAAGCTGAGTACAACTCATAGTGACTCTATGATCAACAGATTTGAATCCAGTCCTGTCGAGACATCTTTATCACCTCTGACATACTTGAGCCCATTACTGCAGTCATCTTGTCAGTGCATCTCATTGAGGGTCTTCCTCTCTTTTGCTGGCCTTCTACGTTTCTGAGCATGATACCCCTTTCTGATGCCCCTTATAGCAATATATCTGAAGTGTCTGAGAGCAGGCTTCACCATTCTTGCCTCTAAGGAGCACTCTGGCTACATCTTCTCCAAAAAAATGTGTGTGTTCTTGTAGCTGTTCATGGGATTTCAGCACTCATCTCCAAACAGCACAACAGAGACATCAGTTCCTCTTCTGTCAACCTAAGTCATTGTCCAACTGTCAAATACTCTATTACCTACAAGATTCAAAATTATTTGTCACTTTTGTTAGTTACACACATACATACACAGTCACATACCTATCTTCTACTGTGTCTTTTTATGGTAAGTACCAAATTATTTGTTATTATTAATAACATACACACCTTAGGATGTCTTTTAATGGTAAGTACATCCTGCTATCTTGCTGGGTTTTTGTTTTCTTCAGCATTTCTTTTCTTTTCAAAATCCAGTAAGTCTTATTCTATCAGTTCTTTCTGTTCTGTAAGTTATCCCACATTCGTATTGGTGGTATTAAGGCATAATTGCAGCATTCTCAAAATATAAACACTTTTCCCACTGCTCTCTTCTATCATATGATCCTGACCAAATTACATGCTGCAACATTGTATAAAGTTTGTATCACTAAGGATATGATGATGTACCGGTTTCTTTCCTGAGAACTCCTAAGGTTCTCCTCTTCTAAATTGACTTAGGCCACTTAAGATTCCAAGCCTCAAATTCCTATTGTCTGCTTTTCACTTCATTTTGGACTTCGGTAGAGTAGGCCAGGTGAGTATCCTTCATCCTGTCTGGTGTTTTTCCATGGCTGATTCCTGAGCAGAATTTGACAGACAGAGTCGGGGAAAAGAAGAACTCCTGAGTTTGCACCCAGAATACGAAGGTTTGAGCCTTGCTTTGACATTCACTAGCCCCATTATCTAGAGCACGTCATTTAATCTGTACATACTTTTTTCCCCTTGTGTGTGCAATGAGTTACATATGTTTTAGGGTGTTGTTTGAAGACCGTTTGTGGTGGTTTAATTAGAAGTGCTTTGTGATATGCTTAGTGCTGTTATTGTTGCAAACTTTTTATAGTGGCAGATATCTGATAGATGTTGAGAAATGCTTATATTATTACCAGGTGAAATGAAACAAATATGTAGGAAATAAGAATTGCCTGACTATGGATACAGACATTCTTCCTGATCATGGTACCTCATAGAATCAGCAGAACATTGAGACACTAGTGTTATAGGAACAGAAGGAACTAACAAAGAAGAGGAAAGATATATAACATGTTGGGGGCCTTTTATTATGAAGGAGTATGAGCTTAGAAACTAAGAGAGCAGGCCCACCTGCCAGCAAGTGAAATAAAAGGATGACTGGAGCATCATGAGGACACTTCTAGTTTGAAATCAAGGTGTTGGTACCCTTGGAGACTGCATGAATTTGGCAGTGCTGGGAAATAAAAATGAAGAGAGAAGTGGGAAATTAACCCAACCAAGAAAATGATTGTATCTGTTTCCAGTATGTCCATTAGGAAAAAACTGTGCCAAGTACAATGCCTGGCACAGTTAAAGTAGTGAATAAATATTGCTAAACGAATAAATGTGTGTAATAAAGATGATAAAGACAGCCAGTTGTGGGCCTGGGACTGTATTCTTAGATTAACTCTCACTGTGCCCAAGGACAGCATCTGTTCTGGGAACAAAAGTACCATTGCATCTTGACCATTAGGTTTGTTATTCATAGAAAGTATGTGGTTCTCAGCTTCCAGAAGTGAAATATGTGAGTAAATTGTGTATATAAACTGTCCTCTGTCTCCCTATTCTAATCTGAATGGCTGTGTAGGTTAAGAAACCACCCCTATCAAAATGCTTTAATTTTATTTTAGAATCTACGAGGTAGAGTTTGTATGAGTTCTTTGGAAACTACGTTGCATATGTGTGCACAGTAATTGAAAAATGACTTTATGCCTTCTTTTGATCCACTATTAAATAGTGTTCTAATAATTTGTAACTTATGAGGCTACCAAGTCCTTGCAAAGTCCCTTTGCGCCTCATTTCCACTATATTTTTGTGTACCTTGGTGGTTGTTGTTGTTGTTGTTCTTCGGCACCATCGAGCTGAGTACAACCCATAGTGACTCTGTGAACAACAGACCTGAACCCCGTCTTATCCTGTGCCATCCTCACACTCCCTGAGACATTAGAGCCCATTGCGGTAGTCACCATGTCAATCTGCTATTATCCATTCCATGTGCTTAGAGTCTCTTGTTTGAAGCAGTTGAATTCTAGAAGGTAGGTCAATCCTGGTGTGAAGACATATTTGCAATTAGTTACAAACTAAGTTTGTTGTGTTTGGGGAAAACATTATTCTAATTGATAACAGCACTTGTCTGTCAGTTTTCTGTACTGCGATAACTTGTGGGTTACTGTCATACTGAAAGCTGTGCCACTGATATGTCAAGTGCCACAAAGGTTGCCTATGGTGGACAAGTTTTAGGAGAGTTTCCATATTAAGACAGACTAGGAAGCGAGATTGGCCATCCACTTCTTCCAGGCCTCTGAAAACCCTATCAACGGTAGAGGAATGTAGATAGGTATAGTAGTAGTGGTAGAGCCCAGATTGAAAGCCAGTCAAAATGAGGAAAAATAATTACAAACATTGTTTAATAATTGGAACGTGAAATGTACATAGCTAGAATGTTGGAAAAGTAGAAATTTTGAAAAATGTAATGGAACCCATGAACATTGACATTGTAGGTATTAATGAGATGAAATGGACTACCTTGGGCTAACTCCTTAATATTAAAGGTAAATATAACATCCTTGCATATTATTGACAGATTTTGTTTTGTCTCTGCCTTCATTTACTGAAGTGTAATTTTCAGTTTAAGAAGGCATTTGAGACGCTAAACTAGTTGTCATCAAGTTGGCTCCAGCCTTAGGCAATCCTGGGTGCAATCTCATACGAAAAACTATAGTCTGTAGTAATTTTTTAATAATCTGCAGCAGAATCTTGCTTGCATGTGATGTCAATGATCTTGTTCAATAATTTCCGCATTCTATTGGGTCACCTTTCTTTGGAATGGGAACAAATACAGATATTTTCAGTCAGTTGACCAGGTAGTTGTCCTCCAGATTTATTGGCACGATTTGGTGAGCACATCCAGGGCAAAGTGTGTTTGTTGAAATATGTCGGTTGGTACGCCATAAGTTCCTGGGGCATTGTTTTTTGCCAATTCTTTCAGAGCAGCGTGGAATAGCACATCAGCAGAGAACTGTCTAAAGTGCAGGCTGAATTTAGAAGAGGCTGTGGTACTAGGAATATTATAGCTAATGTTAGATGGATCTTGGTTGAAAGCAGGGAATACCAGAGGAATGTCTATCTGTGTTTCATTGATTATGCAAAGACATTTAACTGTGTGGATCACAACTAACTGTGGTCTACTCTGAGATGAATGAGAATCCCAGAACACTTGGCGGTGTTTATGCAAAAACCTATACTTGGACCAGGAGGCAGTGTCAGAACAGAGCAAGGAAACACTGTATGATTCATATTGGGAAGGGCGTACACCAGGGATATGTCCTATCTCCATACCTTTTCAGTCTATATGCAGAACACATTATCCAGGAGGCTGGGCTCTAGGAGGAAAAATGTGATATCAGGATTGGAGGAAAATTCATCAACAGTCTGCGTTATGCAAATGACACAACCCTGCTTGCTGAAATGGAGGAGGATCTGAAGCACTTGTTGCAGGTCAAGGGCTGCAGCCTTCAATATGGATTGAAGTTCAACATCAAGAATACAAAGATTCTCACCACTGGGACAATTGGCAGCATCATAATAGATAGTGAAGAGATTGCGATTATTAACAGCTTTAGTTTGCTTGGTTTCACAATCAACACTCTTGATACCAGCAGCCAGGAAATTAAAAGATGAATTGTATTGGGAGAGTCTGCTGTCAGAGACCTCTCCAAAGTACTGAAGAGCAATGATGTCAATCTGGAGACTAAGGTGCACCTGATACTGGCCATGGTCTTTGCAATTACTTGCTATGCATCAGAGAGCTGGACAATGACTAGGGATGATACAGAGAATTGATGCTTTTGAGCTGTGGTGCTGGAGAAGAGTATTGATTATATCATGGACTGCTGGGAGACCAAACAGGTTTGTGTCCTAGAGAAGGTAAAACCAGGCTGCTCCTTGGAGGCAAGGATTCTGAAACTCCGTCTGACATACTTTGGACATGTTGCAAGGTGGGACCAGTCCTTGGAGAGTGATGTCATGCTTGGGAGGGTGGAAGGACAGCACAAGAGAGGAAGACCCTCCATGAGATGGATTGACTCAGTGACTGGGATCATGGGGGTAGGTGTGCCATAGACAATAAGATTGGCACAGGATAGAACAGGGTTTAGGATTGTTGTACATAGGGTCACTATGAGGCGCATGGCACATAACAACAGCAATAGGATTTTCAGTGGCTGATTTATTTAAATTTTTTTTTAAGTAGCTCTCTGGAGCATTAATCCAGGACACTTCTGGGTGAACTGGAACCTCCAACCTTTTAGTTAGGAGCTGAACATGCACCTATTTGTGACACTGTTGTTGTTTGGTGCTGTCATGTCAACTGATGCTCATAGTGACCCTGTGAACAACAGAACCATGCCTTATCTTGTGCCGTTCTTATGATCACTGCCATGCGCAAGGCCATTGTTGCAATCACTGTCAATCCATCTTCTTAAAGGTTTTCCTTTCTCCACTTTTCTTGGCATTAACGTCTTTTGCCAAGGACTAGCTCCTCCTGACAACATGCTCAAAGTGTGTGAGACAAAGTTTTACCATCCTTGTCTCTCTGAGGAGCATTCTGGTTGCACTTTGTCCAAGGCCAGTTTCCTTGTTTTTAGAGACACCATATCTCATTCTGTTTCATGCTGTGCATTGTGAAATCTCTCTAGCTTAGATGTCAGGAATTTGGAGTGAGAAGTATAGTAACTGCTGTTACCCAGAACAGTTTTCTGTACTTAAAAGCAGTTTCCTTGTTAATGGTTATCTGATACAAGATGAACACTATTCCTTGTTGTATTCTCCACATACAGCTTTTCTCAGCTAATCTGTGGTTTAATGTTTGCATAGCATGTGTATGGCTGTTAACATACACAAAAATGTTTAAAGTGGCTGATGGCAAAACTATGTATGTGGTGAGAAATGCCCTGAGATACTCAGCAAGAGTTGGAAATGTACTCCAGTATGGAGTTTGTGTATTTTTTGTTATTTATTAATTTTATATTTGTTGTTTAAGTCATTTGGAACTGCTCAAAGCTTAAGTACTTCTTTTCCAGCTTCAAAATGTGTGGTCATGATTGTCAGAGGTAAACAGATTTGATTGAAATAACTTTCCCCAGCTTTAAACCTGTTAGGAACCAAAGAAGTACTGTAACCCTTCAGATTTCTCTGCTCTAAGACTAGACAAGTAGACCATAGTGCCTGTGTAGAAGATGAACATGTGAACACATTAACCTGTGTTCCCCAAGTCACTAGAATATTGTATCTCTTATATATAT
>NW_006399932.1:4037165-4045465 GCF_000299155.1 Elephantulus edwardii | reverse complement strand
ATATGCAGCATATCAGAGGTATGAGTGGTATGAAAACCATAAGCGATTTGCCTCACTGGTTTGTTTAAAGTTTCTCGAGTATAATGCTTTGCTAACATAGTTTTATTCACAGAATCTTCTTTGCAGTGGGGGGAAAATGACCATGTGTTGAGTGAAATAAATATACTGGACATGATCCTTCTAGCAAGAAAGAGCCTATGATGTTTATATTAAAAAATAATCTTGTGCTCTTTCTGCTTGGCAGAAGGCCTGGATGTATAATGAGGTATTTACACATGTCAGATCCCTTGTCTCTCCAAAACCGGGTGTGTTGTCTTGTAACACTTGAGTTCTATTTATTGAAATGATGACATGTAATGGATGCATTGGTGCACGCCTAGCCAGGTGCATGTCTGAGTGAGAAGCTGTTGGAAGAGTAGCTATTAGAACATTAACTCCAGATTTCCTGAATGGTATGTGATGACAGTATCAGACCCAATGTAGAATTAAAGCAATTAGTAAAAGTCCGTGGAGGAAGAAAAAAAAATAGTATGTCAGCAATGTTAGAGAATTTATTTTAAGTCTTTGGTCTGACATGAATTCATTAAGTTTCTCTAGTTTTATGTCATGTGTAAAACACTGAACACACTGAAGTAAACTATCATATACCATTTACAATGAAGATTCTTTTTAATACCAGATTAAAACCTCTACTTGTGTTTTGGTTGAATGCTAGCAAAACTGAACAGCAGCTTGCCTTGTGTCACCCTTAAAGAATCCCATCCCATTTTCTTGTGAATACATTCTTACTCTTGGTAGAAAGTCCAGATGCAAGTTAATTTCTTTTCATTTGTGATGAAGTAAGATGGGATGCTTTTAGTTCACTGGTAAAATTCTTGCTTTTCATGTGCGAGACCTGGGTTCAATATCTGGCCAAAACACTTCTCACACATCCTCCACCCATATGTCATTGGAGTCTGGCGTGTTGCTATAATGGATTCAGAAGAACTTACAGACTGAGTCTAGGATGAAAGGCCAGGGGATCCACTTCTGTTTATGAAAACCCTGTAAGTCACAGTAACCCCCGTGGCTGTCATGGACAGCATTTTGTTCCAGTGTGCATGGAATCACCGTGCGTGAAGGCTGACTTGATGGTTGCTGACAGTTATACTCCTTCTCACTTGGGAGCTCTAATGCCACAGTAAGTAAGGAGTTATGCTGTCAGTCAAAAGGCAAGCAGTTCAGATTCACCAGCCACTTTGTGGGAGAAAGATCAACACTCTCCTCCCATGCAATTTATAGTCTCTGAAAACTTGCCAGAGGGTCAGCCATGAGTTGGTTCTAACTCAGTGGCGCACAACACAATTTCTTGACTCTCAATTATTGACTCTTGTCTCAACTTCACATTTATGACAATTGTGATTGATTGCCTTCGAGTCGAGCACGACTCATAGCGACTCTATGAACAAAAGACATGAAGGGGGGGGAAAACAAGACCTGAAGCCCCACTACAGCTTTTGACATTTATCAAAGTTCATTGAGCTTCTGGAGACATGTTTAGGAAGTGGATGCCATTCCTGCTCCCAAACCTGTCATGGTATGTTATTGTTGTTATGTGCCATTGAGTCACCTGTGATGTATAGCAACCCTATGTACAGCAGCTCTGAACCCTTCCCTGTCCTAAGCCAGTCTCACTAACTCCGACACACCAACCCCCATTGCCACAATTCCTGTATCAATCCATCTCATAAAAGGTCTTCCTCTCCTGTGCTGTCTGTCCACCCTTCCAAGCATGATATCCTTCTCCAAGGACCAGATCTCTCCTGGCCATGTGCCTAAAGTAAGTGAGGCAGAGCTTCAAAAGCCTTGCCTCCAAGGAGAGACTTGTTTTCACCCTCTCCAAGACAGACCTGTTTGTTTTCTTGGCAGTCCGTGGTATGTTCAAGACTCTTCTCCAGCACCACAACTCGAAGGCATCTACTCTTCTTCTATCATCTTTAGTTATTGTCCAACTTTGAAGCATAACAAGTAATTCAGATCATGGCCTGAATTAGGCGCACCTTTGTATCTAACCTTACATCATTGCTTTTCAGCACTCTGGAGAAGTCCATGACAGCAGATACCATCTGACTATTTTTGTGCATTATCCACATATTTCTGGGATAAGTGCTGAGGTGTGACCTGAGAGAGAGTAAAGTGAGGTGTAATAGGGAATTCTGATGGCCTAGTATTAAGAAGCTGAGCTATATACATTGTTGGTGGGATTGTAAAATGGTGCAACAATTCTGAAGGCAGTCTGGCACTTCCTAAAAAAGCTGAACATAGAAATTCCGTATGACCCAGCTATTCCACTACTTAGAATATACCCCAAGAAAATGAGAACGGAGGCTTGAATGGAAACTTGTACACCAGTGTTCATAGCAGCTTTATTCACCATTGTAAGAACATGGAAACAGTCCAAATGTCCAACCACAAGCGAATGAATTGCAAAATTATGGTACATTCACACTATGCAGCACGCAGGAACAATGATTTTGTAAATTATTGCCTAACTTGGGAGGGACTGCAGAGCATTATGCTGAGTGAACTAACTCAGCCCCACAAGGATAAATATTGTATAAAACCATTACTGTAGAATGAGTATAAGGATCCAGGAGGGGTGGGAGAGGTTTGAAGCAGAGGGATGTGGATGTGCAGGGGGCGGGGGGATTAATCATTGGGTTGTACAGTTTTGGGGGGGTGAGGGAAATAGAAATTGTATTTGAGTTTTGTAAATTTTTGGTGGTGGGGAAGCTGAGCTATAATCCTGAAGGCATGCAGTTTGAATTCACTAGCTGTTCCATGGAGAAGGATGGGCAGTCTGCTCTTATGTGATTAACTGCCTCTGAAAATCCTCCGGAGGGCCACCTATGAGTCGATTCCAACTCGATGGTACAAAACAACAACATGGACTAACTTTCTCAATGGTTTGGCAATTATTATGAAATTTGAAAATTATCGGATGATAAAGTTTAGCATATGTAATAATAAAATTTGGCAGTTATTAAATGATCTTCTCATCCTCCATTTTATGATCTGATGTGAAAATTTTGCATAATGTCAGATTTTGCATGACTGTTCTTTGGAACCTGCTGAGGAGTGGCTGTTGAAAGAAGGCAAGACGGGTGAGGATGAGATGTGATGTTCATTCAACTAGTCAGTCACCTTGAGAGAGTGAAAAATCAGAGCTTTTGCTCCAGAAACTTCTGTAATTCTTTCTGACTGACTTAATAAGATGCTGTGTTATCATCTAATTAGTGTAATTCTTTCTGACTGACACTCTCTATTCTCCTATTTTTTGGGTAAAACAGCCTCAACTCAAGATGTGAGGAGCAAGTCAGGCTTGATATTTCGTTATGTTTTGCTACTGACAAGCAAAATCTTGCAATTAAACTGATTACATCTTAAACACTCAGCTTTCCAACTTTGATGTTTTGAATAGGATACAATTTTATAAGTTGCTTCTTTTTATTATGGTCTGATTCCTGAGTGGGGAAGGCAGTTTGTGCTCCACCCTTACCTGAAAAGTTGGCGGTTTGAGCCTACCTAGCCATGCCACAGGAGAAAGAGGACCTTGCCAAGAAAAGCCTTTGCAGAAACCCTCCTAGGTGACAAGGAGTTGGAATCAATTTGATGGCCATGGATTTAGTTGGTTTTCTAATTTGAAGGTGCGATGGATAAAATCCTGTTGATTTTCACAAAATAACCTTTTTTTCTTAAAAAAAAAGAGCTCTTAGTGACTTCCTTATTTCCAGTTCTGCAGTTTATAGAAAGGGGCATTTCCAGTGCTGCAGTTTTTAGAAAGAGGCTGGCATTGCTGGTGGGCTCAGGTGTCTCAGGATGAACTTATATCCACTTGAAAACCCTCATGTGTTCAGCTCAATTAGATTAATTAGTTTCCTCACTAGGATGCACACAATGCTTTGCAGTTTATTTGCAGTAACTAAATGTTTCATGAAGAAAAGGCAATATTGGATTATCCAAGAAGCAAGGTAAGTATGGGTTTACTTACTAATCTGTACTGAATACTTTTACATCATCCCGCCACCTCAATGATTCTGCTTCTAGGTATATCTGAAATCTGTCTTCTGAGCCCAAGACCTTTATATGAATCAAAGCCTCTTTTTAAATACACAGTTCCTGACAGGAATGGAATACCCCATAAGCAGGGTAAGCATGGGCTTATTTATGATTATTTACTAATCTGTAGTGAAGTTTCTGCCTCAGGGAAAAGGTCTTTTTGGCCTCTAAATGACTATAACTTCTTTTGAATTTATGAGAAAAGTTTTGAACAGTCATTTCTAACCAGGATAGAATATACATGAACAATTTTATCTTCTGAATTTTCCATTGAGTGCAAAAGAATTACATTTAGAAGAGAGTTTGTCTTCTAGCAGTATGGTTTTTGTTTGGTTCACCCAAAAGTAATTCTGGGTGTATCATTATATAGCTTTCTGTGCTCTATGTCTTCTAGAGTTGGTATTTATGTATTCTTGGTTTCCACATGGAGGTTTTTTTAACTAAACCTAAGCTAATGTCCCTTTAAACCCAGTAATCCAGACATAGTTGTATCATTAGAGCTGAGTAATAACTTAGTCAAAGACATAGTCCTTTCCCCTGAGCTGACTGGAAAGGGCTCCAAAGCTCTGTCTTTACACTGGCAAGTGCTGGGATGCATCTCACTCTTCAAGTAAGCCTTGGCCTGAAGATGTTTGTTGTAACTACCTTACTCTGTGGACCTAAAAGCTCACTGAACTATCTGACTCCAGTGTTCTGGTCCTGCTGACACTATTTCTCACCATTTTGCACCATCTCAAGTGTAACAGCTCTTTTTCTGTCTCCTGAGTCGAAGAGGTTTTTAACTTAAGGACCAGATCCAAAGGACATGCTCCACTTTTAACTCTTCTTTCTTGGTGGTAATCAGCCTTCCCTTTTCCATTTCTGAGGTATCATTTTAAGCTTAGCAGAGGGCAAAATAACCAATCTGCTCCTTCAGGTTTCATTTGCATTATTTCCGTGATTCCATACCTACAGTGTTCCATGCACCTTATTTCTATTATTAACAAACTATCTAGCCCTTTACATAAATAAGGACACAAGTTCTTTTTTACATAGTATCACCCAAATGATTTAAGTTGCTAGGAGACGCTAACCCTTGGAGGAGGGACATCATCCCTGGAAAGATGGTGGTTGGCAAAAGACATGAAGACCCTCAGCCAGGTGGACTGACACAGTAACTGCTGCAAAGGGCTCTAGTGAGTCAGAAATTGTGAGGATAGGGCAGGGTTCAGGTTTGTTTTTTTCCTGGGGTTGCTATGGGTTGTACTCGACTTGATGGAACCTATCAACAAAAACAACTCATTGATTTGGTGGGCATTACGATACTGTGGTTACAAAGGTCTCATAAATACAATTTATCCCACCTTAGTCCCTGAATGTATTCCTTCTCAGAATCCCAATGATATGAGAATTCTTAGTTACCAGTCTTTGTACTGAAACAGTATCAAAAGAAGATGAGAAAAATATCATTCAAGCATGACCTTTTCAGGCCACATCTGACATGTCTAGTGTAATAACAATTATTGAAGGGACACCAGCCATATATTTATCTAAGAGGCACTTATTCCAAATTTCTTATTTCATGTTTTCCTGGCATAAATAGAAAGAAGTAAAAGAAGGTGCTATTAAACATTATTAATTTATTAAGTAAGTAGTTTTTAATACTCTCCAAATGCCTGGTGTTAGGAATATAATAAAGAACAAAACAGTCAACAATTTCTGCTTTTGTAGAAATTATAGATAGACTATGAAGAGGCAATTCGTAAATAAATGAAGTGAGTGAAATACAAGTGAAACTTCTGAGGAAAAGTAAGACAAAAGGCAAGTTGTTACATTTGTCTCCTAATACATTTCTTGCTTACACCTTTACCTGCTCCTGTCTATTCTGAACATACAACCATGCTATTAAAGTAGTCCAGATTATCAAGGCATGGAATTATATGAACCTATGAGAGCTGAGTTGTTAACAATACTGAATGGCTGGCCAGGGAAGACATAAGAAGACATTTATGTAATAATCTGGAGCTGAGACAACAGCTGTCTGTGCAAATAGTATTTCAGGTAGAGGTCATAGCTAGTATAGTGTCCCCAAGATGAGAACTTGCTTAGTGTATTTAAGGAATGAAAGGGATGCTAGTGAGATTGGAGTGAATGAGGATTAGCGTTACTGGACAATAAAGTGGGTTCCACAGGTAGACCAGTACAGGGGCCTTGGCATTTATGCTACTGGCCACAGTGGATAAAAGTGATTTGATGGCCTGACATTTAAACAAAACAAAGCAGTTTTTCCTTTCTATTTAAGTAAAAGTTTACAGGAAAAATTGGTTATCCATTCAACAATTCTTGAACATTGTTTTGTGACATTGATTGCAGTCCCTACACTGTGACAGCAGGGAGCTCTGGTGGCCTAATGGCAAGAAGCTGCATTGCAAAACCCAAATACTTGGTTCCAGACTACCAGCTGCTCCTTGGAAGAAGGATGGACAATCTACTCCAGTGTGATTAACTGCCTCTGAAAACCCGCAGGAGGGTCAGCTAGGGGTGGGTTCTGACTCTGCAGTACAACACTGTGACAGCACAACTCCCCCTACCCCCGTGTTACCTTTTTCACTCCTCGCAGCATTTACTGTCCCCTTCATCCTTCTGTTCTATTCTTTCTGATTTCCAAGCTTTATTACTAGGCAAATTCCTTTTGAGATCATATGCTTAACTGTTGTCTTAATATTTTGAATTTTCCTCCACATCCCCACCCCCTTAACCCAGGATCCTCTATTGTCTGTTTCAGAGCAGTAAGCAGTGGTAGCAAGACGCCATCTGGGTCGCTCTCAGGATCATGATAGCTGAGGCTCACATGATGTGATCTGTTAGCCTTTTGGACTGTTTCTTGTTCCATTGATTTTCTTCACTCTTTGCTCTAGTTGTACCTTAGATTGCCACTCACAAGCTTTTACGCCTCCAACCACTACTCACCAAAGTAAGATAGGCAACGCAGTCTTTGTGAACTGTGCCAGTCGGTCTTCATCTGGGATGATGATCCTGGTGTCCCTTGAGATGATGTGATGATCCTGAGCCTCCAAACACAGTGACACATTCCCTTCAGGTGTTTAGCTATGTCTAAGCTTTCCTTGTTCCCTGTATTCATGGATATATTCAAAACACATTAAATGCATGTGTATAAATATCCTCTATCAAATGTGTGTGTGTGTGTGTGTGTGTGTGTGTGTGTGTTTGTCTGAAGCTATAATCCCATTCACCTTCTCACCTCTGTTCAGTTTGAGTACCTATGTATCCACTTGCCGATTCATGTTATTATTATTATTGAAGGATTGGGTATATAGTAGTGTTTATCTTGTTCTTCCCAGTATCCTTCTAGCCTTGACAATTGATTAGTACCTTGATAATTTAATAGTACTGCTACTTCAATAGTACCACTTGGGTTATATTTTCAGAATAGTAGGAGGAGGTAAGGGTAGAAGCAAGGACGGGATTAGGAGACACTTGCAATAATCTCAGAGATGATGGTCTCAGACCACGGAGGTAGCTTTGAAGAAGTTGGGAAGTAGTTCTGAGTGTCACCAGGCTGGAAGCTAGTCGCAGTGAACTCCATCAGGTTTCTGAGGCTGAAAATCACACAGGAGACTGCCCATCTTCCTCCCTCAGCGATCCTAGTAAATTAGAAACCCTGGAGAGGCCTGGCCTTCGAGTTAGCAGCACAATTTCTTCTGGACCAAAACACAGAGTGCCCTTATCGATCGCCAGTAGTTAAGATACATATTTATTTTCTACAGGTTCTCAGGCACACCAGGACTATCCATTAAGTGAATCTGCACTTTAAGTATATTACTACCTTCTGTGGTTTGCTTTTCACCTCCCTGTGTACCTCAGTTTTTCCTGTAGTAGTTCCTTCCATGGAATAATTATAACATATGTAATATGTAAATAAAAGATAGTATAGCTGTGCCTGTCTTTGCCAAAGATGTGCTTAGTGTGTAATTTACTACAGCAGTTAACAAGCTGAGAAACTATGGTCATGGAGAAATATACAAATTATGCGTGAATCAAATGTTATTGTGGGGTTTGAGAATTTAAGGTAGCACTTTGAGGGGAAAAGAAGAAAATCTCTATTTTTTTTTTAATTTAGTTTGTTTATTTTTCATTTCAATGAACATCTACAGAGATTTTGGAATTCCATTCATTCATTGTTGCACCCTTCTCCCCGCACA
>NW_006399932.1:4017331-4031806 GCF_000299155.1 Elephantulus edwardii | reverse complement strand
CGCGAGCTGGGTCGGGGGAGCGATGCGATACCTGAAGATGGGGGTCGCGGGTCAGTGCTGCAGGGGTGTGTGCCAATTCAAGTCCACTCCCACCGTCCACTGCATCTGCGCGTGGCACCTTGAAAATCTCTATTTCTAATGCCTCAGTTGTGGTCTGTAAAGTTGGGAAAATTGAATGTGTTTTCACCAAGTGAAGTCAGTAAATATGATTCAGAGCAGCTCTGGAAATGCAGGCTTCTGTACACGTAACTATGACATGCGATCTTTTCACGTCCTTGGTTTACATAATCTGTAAATAACTACTACTATCCCCTCACTGTTAGACTTTTAGCTTTATTCAAAAGTGAGCATCTTCTGTTTAAAGTGTTGTTCATTACAGTCTTTATCACAACACACAACAGATATCCCAAACCTGTGGTCCTGTGATCACTTTCCACAAACTCAGCCCAAATCTGTTCCTCATTCTTCTCTTCCAGAACAGATCATCTATTCTCAGAACATTGGCAAATGTTTCAAATAATGGATATTCTTGTGATTCTCTTTCCCTTCTTATACTTACAGGTTTTTGTCTACAGTGATCAGGGGATAGACAATCTTATATTGCAGCTTAAGTTTAAAAGCCCCCTTGTATAAGACACATGCTGCTATTGAACCTTAACTTGATTTTTCTAACTCAGTAAAGAAAAAGTAGACTAAAGGAGTGTGGCCTTAGTGTGCAGGTGCTTTCTGAATGTTTCTCTAATGTTCATATAGGGAGCTCCAGTGGTCTAGACTATAGAGAGTTGTGTTGTTCACCCAAAGGCAGTGTCTCTCTGGAATTAGAATCCGCCACTCTGTGGGAGGAAGATGACAAATCTTTTCCTTTACAGTTTACAGCCACTGAAAACCCACTGGAGGGTAAGCTGTGTGTCAGTTCCCACTTGTTTGGGGCTTGGTGGATTTTTTTAATGTCCATATACCAATGACAGCATCCATTCCTATTCACAATCAGGGAATGTCATTCAATAAAAAGTACATATAGTCAGTATATGCATTAAAGTTTAACCTGAACAGCCAATAAATTTAGAAAGAAAACATTTTAAAGTAGATTTGGAGTGGTTTACTTTACAGAGACATTTTAGTAGTACTCTGAGATACTAATCTCAAACCCAGGGTTCATGTAAGGATTGTGGTTTATAAAAATGTTCTTATGTGTTGTTTTATAAATCTTGGTTTATAGTTTATTTTGAACTTGGCTTATGAAACATTATTACTCTTATTAAAACTAATGGACTTTTCCACTCATCCTTTTTTTCAGAACTTGTCTCTTCCTCCTTTTTAATAAACTTCAAGTATAGGACACACTGTTCATCTCTTCCTTACAACACTGAATTTTGGGCTAAACTGCATAAACTATGCTTCTTTCTAAAACTGACTCTTAAGTTCTTAGACATATATCATCAGAATCGTTAAAAAGGAGCACAATGTTTAGTACATCTTTCCTCTTATGGGAACACTGGAACTCCTCTTGGCTGTTTCCAGTGTTGAGACAGACCAAGGGTAGCTTCAAGGAGTGCAATGATGGCGAGACCAAAAGGCCAGATCTCTTTGTAAGAACATTAGGACCTCTTCTTGCTCATTGGTTTTGTTTTTATTACTGGATAGCTTTAAAAAATGCCAGAGAGTGGTTGCATCTTGCACAGTTCCTCCCTCTGTACTTTTTTAGTTAGCTTTTATAAGCTGGAATTTATTATCTATAAAAAAGGGGGTTTAGCTTTACTGGAAACTGTGAATAAATAGTGAAAATGTCATAGAATGTCTTCAATCAGTCAGATTGTAGGTGAAGAAAAAATAAAAAGGTTTAACATTGAAATTTGTGGATGGCTGACTATAGTGTAAGAAACAGGATGCTGGACATTTGGATAAAGTAAACTCTAGAGTTTGGAAAAGGATGTAAATATCAATTCTGTAGTACAAATATTTCTCAGAGTATAGTGAGACAGGTAGGTTAACTGAAATGGAAAACCAAGGGGAAAAGGTGATCTGAAAAGCTCTGTCCTGCTATTGCCTTTGACCTGTGCTTATTAGGAGAAGATGAGTTAGATCATAGCTGCCCATCATGCCTATAGAGAGGGAGGACACTCAGTTAAGTGTACTTTGTTTTGTGAACTCTTTCTGAAGACAACTTTGACTTGCAGTTGGTTTGGTACAGTCCTTGACACACTGTAAATGTGCAGTAAGTTTTAGTGGTCACCATCATTATTTTTCTCAAGCATCTGTTACCATCAAATGCTCAGTTCTAAATCCTGCCATTTCCTTAAGGAGTTCTAGAGGCCTAGAGGACAGGGTGTTACACTGCTCACCTAAGGGCAGATAATTTGAATCCAGCAGCTGTTCCTTTGGAAAAAGATGGGCCAGCTCCTTCTGTACAGTTTACAACCTCTGAAAACCTGCTGAAAGATCACCTATGAGTTGGTTCCAGCTCATTTGCAATGACAGAGAGACCATTCTCTTATTCTCAGTGGGACATGTTACAAGGAAAAAGAAAATCTTATAGCACCCCAGAGTTTACAAAGGAACTAGATGGACTCTAGGTATGTTTTAGTTAAAACATGTTTTAAAATGAGAACTGAGCACTTTTCCATAATGAAATTAAAGAATCTACTGTCAGGGACCTCTCTCCAAATTATTAAGCAGTAATGATGCCAGTTTGTCACTTGCACTGCTTCTGTTACAGCAGCACCAGATAACTAAGCCATCTAGGTTCTGAGTACATCAAAGTGAAGGACACAAGTCCAGTCCCAGCACTGACGGAGTTTATATTTTCTTGGAGCTAGAGACAATACTGAATCATTGCAGATTACAAAGTTCCCTTCGTATATCTCCTCGGAACCCAACAAAGTTTGCTGAAGGAAAGAACTTGAAGAAAGAGCATGGGAAGTTAGGTGGGAGAAAAGAGGAATATTTCAGCAGAGGAAGACAGAGTGAGCATTGGTCCAGAGCAAGGAGATCCTGGTACTTGAGAGGAACTTAAAGGACTTCATTCTGTTTGGAACGTGAAGGCAGGTGTGGCAAGAGGGGAGAGGAAACAAAGCGCTTGCTCCGGCTTCCCACCTCCTGCTCCCCAACTCCCTCACTCTTTCTCTCTCACTCTTTCATTGCCCTCAAATTGAAACCAACTCAGAACTGACCCGCCTGTGGGTTGTCAGAGGCTGTAATTCACACAGGAGGAGATTGCCCATCTTTTTCCTGAGGAGTGCTGCTGGATTTGAGTTGCTACAGAGGCACTGCCTTTGGGTAAGCAGCACAGTTCTCTATGGGCTTTGTCACCACAGCTCTACCTTGATAAGGAGGTGGAAAATGAAACAGCTGTGAACAGGAGAGTAAGATGATTGAGTTTTCATTTTCTAAAGATTACTCTGGCCACACTGTGGAGGCTGGATTGAATGGAAGAGAGCTGGTTACAGATTATTTACACAGGATCTTTAGGGAAGAGCAAGCAGAGTTAGGAGAGACCAGCAAAGAGGAGACCTGAGCCGTCCATGTGAGGCCTGGTCAGCATTCATGAAGATGAGGGTGGTAACCACAACAATATAATTTATCTGTCCATAGCACCTGCTGTACCAGGCACTGCTATGAATGCCTTACGTGTATTCATTTATTAGCTCATTTAACCCTCAAAACTTGGTTTCTGGCTCAGGCATCCAGATGGATAGTGGCACCCTTGACTACAGTGAGAATACGCGAAGAGCAGTTGGCCGTGATGAGAGTGAGTTCTGGGCATGCTTGATTAGTGATGTTCTAAAGAGAACATACATGACAAGATGGGTATAATGTAGGAAATATCATCATGATGATGGCAGTTGAAATAGTGGGAACAAAAGGAAAATCTATACTTTTAAGGGGGCTTCAAGGAAGTTAAGAAGAGATTAACACACTTGAAAAAAAAGAGATTAACACAAAAATCTGAAAGATGGACAGGAGAATTCACAGAAGAGGCCCTGGAATAGTGGCAGAGACCTGGCAGGGACAGCAGGGTAGTGTGGTATCACAGATGCTGAGGGAAAATGGAGTTCAGGAAGCGCAGACAGATGCCAAGTGCACTCCACTTCACCAGATGCTCTTGTAAAAATTGAGGGGGCTTTGGATTTTGGGGAAATGAGTTCATTTGGTGACTTCACTAGAGCATTTTTAGCAGACCCATGAGTATGAACTCTACAGGGTAGTGGGTAGAAAGAAGGTTTGGCAGGCATCTGTATAGACCAAGTTCTCCAGAGTCTGGGCTGGAAAGTTGATATTGCCATAGCTTTCCTTTGTTTATTTAAAGGCTAATAAGTGAGTTCAGAAACCCTGCATGATTCAAAACTGGGGAAGGAATGCATCCTGTCTCCATATCTTTTCAATCTCTATGTGGAACAGATCGTTCAGGAGGCTGGGCTTTATAAGGAGGAATGTGACATCAGGATTGGTAGAAGACTCATCAAGAAATTATGTTATGCAGATGATACAACCTTGCTTGCCAAAACTGAGGAGAACTTGAGGCATTTGCTACAGAAGGTCAAGGACTGCAGCCTTCAATATGAATTGAAGCTCAATATCAAGAAAACAGATTCTCACCACTGGGCCAATTGGCAGCGTTACTATAGACAGAGAATAGATTGAGATTGTCAACAATTTTAGCTTGCTCGGTTTCACAATCAACACTCTTGGCACCAGCAGTCAGGAAGTGAAAAGAGGATTTGCATTGGGAAAATCTGTCAGGATCTCTGCAGAGTGCTAAAGAGCAAGTGCTAAAGAGCTAAAGAGACTAAGATGTGCCTGATCCAGACCATGGTCTTTCCAATTACTTGCTATGCATCAGATAGTTGGATAAGGACCAAAGCTGCCAGAAGAAAGACCAATCCCTTTGAGTTGTGGTGCTGGAGAAGAGCATTGAAAATTCCATGGACTGCAAAGAGAACACACAGGTTTTTATTGGAGAGAGTGAAAATAAGTTGCTCCTTGGAAACAAGGATTTTGAAGCTCTGCCTGACATACTTTGGGTGTGTTGCCAGGAGGAACCTGTTCTTAGAGAAGGACATCTTGCCTGGAAGAGTGGAGGGACAGAGCAAGAAAGGAAGACCCTGAAGGAGATGGATTGACATAGTAACTGGGGTATGGGGTTAGGTGTGTTGGAGACAGTAAGATTGGCTCAGAATAGGACAGGGTTCAGAGCTAATATTCATTGGGTCTCTATGAACCACGTTTGATATGACAACACATAATAGCAACACTGTGAAGTAAACTCAGGGAGCTGTGCTGGTCTCGTAGTAAGAAACTGTGCTGTAATCCCTAAGGCATGCAGTTCAAATTTACCAGCTGCTCTGCTGGAGAAGGCTGGACAATCTCCTCCTGTGTGATTTACTGCCTCTGAAGACCCGTTGACTCAATGCCACATAATAGCAACAAGTAAAGTTGATCAAACTTGTTGCCATTGAGTAAATCCCAAATCCTAGTGATCCACTAAGAAAGAGTAGAACTGTCCTATCAGATTACCAAGGCTGTCCACGATCTTTTCAGAAGCTGACTGCCATATCTTTTTACCACAGAGCAACTGGTAGATTTAAACTGCCAACCTTTTAGATAGCAGCCTAGTGCTTAACCACTATGCCAACTTCATCCCATCAACTGGCAAATGCTGATGGGACTATACAGGTGCTTGAAGATGTTGAAGAGGATGAGAATCTAAAGGAATTGGAAAAGGGGTACTTCTTTTATAACTAGGTGGAAAGAGACTCAAAATGTTGATGCTGGGAAGTACAGATGTAAGTGTGAAGGCTTGCTGTCCAGTGGCTTATTTCCTACATTAGGCAGAAGGCAAGGTTATCTAGGGAAAATAATGAGAGAGGCCAAAATTGTGTGAATGGGAGATACTGGAAATATCCACTGCCTGAGAGGCGCAGAACCAACCAGGAAAGCATTGAATGAAGTCAGTGCCATTAGGAGGGTAACAAGCTGACGATAAATCTTGAAAATAGAATTGAATAACTTGTCAAGTTCTTTAAACCAGTCAATAGAAAATAATTGTTGAGCTTCGCCTACTGTGTTGTTAGGTGATATCAAGTCAAGTCAACTCATAGTGACCCAGTGTGCAGAAGAGCAAAACTCTGCCTGATCCTGGGCCATTCTCCCACAGTTGGCTGTGCACAAGCCCATGGTTGTAGTCACGGCCAGTCCACCTTGTGGAGATTTCTTCACCGCTCTCTTTCACTGACCCTCTACTTTTTCCACCATGCTGACCCTCTCCAGGACCTGAACATGCCCCAAGTGTGAGACCAAGTCTTACTTTCAAAAGATATTCTTGACTGCACTTCCTCCAGGAGAGATTCTCCTTTGGTGGTATATTCAACATTCCTTGCCAGTACCACAGTTTAAAGGCATCAGTACTACTTTGGTCTAGTGCTGTCCAACTTTGACTCACATATGAAGCAATACTATGGTTTGAGTTAGGCACACCTTAGTCTTGAAAGTGTTACTCTCACTCTTTAGCACTTAAAGCAGGTTATTGACAACAAATTTATCCACTGTAATGCATTGCTTGATTTCTTGACTGCTGTTTCCAGGAGAGTTGATTGTAAAATGAAATCATTGGCCATTTCAAGCTTTTATTGGCTCACTTACTATGTTGTTGTTGTTGTTGTTGTTATGTGCTGCTGAGTCACTTGCGACTCATAGCGACCCTATGTACAACAGCCCTAAACTCCGCTCTGTCCTGTGCCAATTGCACTGTCTCTGACACTCCCATCCCAATTATCCCAGTCACTGAATCAATCCACCTCATAGAGGGCCTTCCTCTCCTGTGCTGTCCCTCCACCCTCCCAAGCATGATGTCCCTCTCCAAGGACCGGTCTCTCCTCGCAACATGTCCAAAGTATGTTAGACGGAGCCTCAGAATCCTTGCCTCCAAGGAGCCACCCGGTTTAACCCTTTCCAGGACAAATCTGTTTGTTTTCCTAGCAGTCCATGGTATTCTCAATACTCTTCTCCAGCACCACAGCTCAAAGGCATCAGTTCTCCTTCTATCCTCCTTGGTCATTGTCCAACTCTCTGCTGAATAACAAGTGATTGCGAAGACCATAGCCTGTATCAGACGCACCTTAGTCTCCAGAGAGACACCATTGCTCTTCAGTACTTTGAAGAGGTCCCTAACAGCAGACTTTCCCATGGCAATGCGCCTTTTAATTTCCTGGCTGCTGGTGCCAAGACTGTTGACTATGGAGCCAAGCAAACTAAAGCTGTGTACAATCTCAATCTCTTCACCATCCATCCTGATGCTGCCAGTTGGTCCGCTGGTGAGAATCTTTGTCTTCTTGACATTGAGCCTCAATCCATATTGTAGGCTGTAGTCCTTGACACTCTGCAGCAGGCGCTTCAGGTCCTCCTCAGTTTCAGCAAGCAGGGTTGTGTCATCCGCATAACGCAGGTTGTTGATAAATCGTCCACCAATCTTGACCCACATTTCTCCTCATAGAGCCCAGCCTCCTGGATAATCTGTTCTGCATATAGGTTGAAAATGGATGTCAGAAGATACTCTGAAAAAAAAAAAAAAGAAGATACTCTGAAAATTGCACTGGAGCGCAGAGAAGCCAAAGCACAGGTAAGAATCCAAGATACTAAAGAGTTGAATAGAAGATTTCAAAAGGCAGCACGGGATGACAAAGCAAAATATTACAATGAAATGTGCGAGGAGTTGGAGTCAGAAAATCAAAAGGGCCGAACTCACTCAGCATATCTTAAGCTCAAGGAACTGAAGAACAAATTCAAACCTCGAGTTGCTATAATCAAGGATGCTTCCGGCAGAACGTTAAATGATCCCGGAAGTATTAAAAGAAAATGGAAGGAATATACTGAGTCACTGTATCGAAAGGAATTGGAAGACACAGAAGAATTTCATGAAACAACATATGAGCAAGAGCCTATGGTGATGAAAGAAGAAGTTCAGGCTGCTTTGAAGGACATGGCAAAAAATAAGGTTCCAGGAATAGATGGTATACCAATTGACATATTTCGGTTAACAGATGTTGCCCTGGACGTGCTCACCAAGTTGTGCCAAGAAATCTGGAGAACGACCACTTGGCCAACTGACTGGAAGAGATCGATATTTGTTCCTATCCCAAAGGTGACCCAACAGAATGTGGAAACTACAGAACAATCTCACTGATTTCACATGCAAGCAAGATTTTACTGAAGATTATCCAAAAACGACTGGAACAGCACATCAACAGAGAACTGCCAGAAGTCCAGGCTGGGTTTAGAAGGGGTTGTGGTACTAGAGATATTGTAGCTGATGTTAGATGGATCTTGGCTGAAAGCAGGGAATACCAGAGGAATGTCTATCTGTGTTTCATTGACTATGCAAAGGCATTTGACTGTGTAGATCATAACAAACTATGGCTGACTCTGAGAAGAATGGGAATCCCAGAACACTTGATTGTTCTAATGCGAAACTTATACTTGGACCAGGAGGCATTCGTCAGAACAGAGCAAGGGAACACTGCATGGTTCAAAATTGGGAAGGGCGTACGCCAGGGATGCATCCTATCTCCACTTACTATAGTTTGTATTATTGAAAGTGTAAACAGAAAAATCCAGTTAATGAAGAGTATTTTTAAAAACTCTGTGCCCTCCCATTTGAGAGATTGTACATCCCTTCAAGGAACCTTGTCTACCATGCTTTATTCAGAATCTAAATAGTGAAATGTGGTACAGTCCAAAGAAGTTTCTCAGGCAGGAAGTATGTATAGGAACAGAATCTTGCACTGAAGTGGCATTGATTCTATGGCACACAACAACAATAGGGCTGCTCCTGGCCCTACCCCCTTCCCAGAGCTGATATGTAATGTCCTACATAGGGTTTTAATAAGTAAATAATACATTAATACTTGAAGTTGTTTGAAAAATCCCAATTCCAGCTTAAAACCAGCCCTTTCTGTTTGGCTTTTATCATCCTGGCTTCAATATTCCTCTTTGCCGCAGGATCTTCTGACTTCACCTTGGTCTTCACTTAGAAACACTGTCTCTCAACACTTTCCGATGGTATCTCTTTTAGCCACTGACTCCTCATCACCCAAAGGATAGAATTTCAAGTTCAAGACATCAAACTGCCTCTCTGCAGCTGTGGGGGAGTTGTCACTAAAGAGAATTATTAGCAGGTTCTTTGTGTGCTTCTCCGGGGCGCACTCAGCAGAATCATTTCACAACTTGTTTGCTCGTTAAACTAGGTTTTTACTTAAATGGTAGTAAAAGTAACAGCTCATTGCTCATGAATCTTGGCAAAGGCATTAATGAGAAAAATGCTTTTATAATTTTTTTAATTTGGAAATGAAATAAATATTAATACTGTTTTATTTTAAAAGGAAAGAAAAACTAGCTGTAACCTGATAACTTGGTTTCATGATCCAGTGGATGAGAATCATGGGTTCAACCTTGATTATGAACCTTCTAAGACATAGCAGAAACATTGTCTGTTTTTAGATGATGTTGTTATGTGCTGTTGAGTTACCTGCGCCTCATAGCGGCCCTATGTAAATAGCCCTAGTTACCTGTACCTCATAACGGCCCTATGTACAACAGCCCTAAACCCTTCTCTGGCCTGTGCCAATCTTTTGGTTCTGACCCACCTACCCCCATTACCCCAGTCACTGAATCAATCCATCTCATGGAGGGTCTTCCTCTCTTGTGCTGTCCCTCCATCCTCCCAAGTATGACGATTGTCTCCAAGGACTGGTCCCTCTTTGTAACATGCCCAAAGTATGTCAGACAAAGCTTCAGAATCCTTGACTCCAAGGAGCAGCCTGGTTTCACTCTCTCTGGTATAAACCTGTTCATTCTCTTAGCAGTTCATGGTAGATAGGAAGTGATTTAAAATTTCCCACTCAAGGTGAAATTTGACATGGTCAACACTCTTGGATTCACCTGTGTCATATGTTTATCAACACTTACGTGATGACTGAGATTTAACAATATATATTTTTATTCAGAAAATGTTAATAGTTGTAGTGAAAAGGGGAATGTATTAGTGTTTGCAGAAACTGTGTACAAGTTCTGCTTGATTCTGGAACAATCTGCTTGATTGTGTGACATTGAACAACTAAACTTTTCTCTGAACTTCAGATTCTTCCTGTAAAATGCACTACCTGGACTAGATTAATAGATTTAGATTTTTTATATATATTTTATATGTATATGATAGTCACACACACAATTCTTTGTTAAATTACTGAAATGCAAAATTACAAGAAACCTAATCCTACTTAAAAAATACACAGCATACATATGTATGTATGGATATAGATATATAGATATGTATGTTGTGTTCTTATGTGCTGTCGAGTTGCTTGCAACTCATAGTGACCCTATGTACAAGAGCACTGAACCCTGCTCTATCCTGAGCTAATTTCATTGTCTGTGACACACCTACCCTCATTACCCCATTTCAGTCAGTCCATTTCATTCAGGGTCTTCCTTTCTTGAGCTGTCCCTCCACCTTTCCAAGAATGATGTCCCTCCCCAAGGTCTGGTTCCTCCTGGCAACATGTCCAAAGTATGTGAGACAGAGTCTCAAAATCCATGCCTCCAAGGAGCAGCTGAGTTTCACCCTCTCAAGGACAAACCTGTTATCTTAGCCGTCCATGGTATGTTCAGTCATCTTCTTCAGCACTGCAGCTCAAAGGCATTGATTCTTCTCTCATCCTTAGTCATTGTTCAGCTCTCTGATGCTTAGCAAGTAATTGTGAAGACCATGGCTTGGATTAGGTGCACCTTAGTCTCTAGACTGATGTCGGTTTTAATTACTCTGGAGAGGTCCCTGATAGCAGATTTTTCAAATGCAACTTGTCTTTTGATTTCCTGGCTGATGGATTGTGTAACACACACACACACACACACACACACACACACACACACACACACACACATGCACACATATATATATGTATAGATGAGAGCTCTAGTGACCTAGTGTTAGGGAGTTGTGCTGCCAACCCAGTGATACACAGTTTGAATCCACCAATTGTTCTGAAGGAGAAAGATGGGTAATCTCCTCCTATATGATTTCCAGCCTCTGAAAAACCCATTGGTGGGTGAGTTGTGAGTTAGTTGTTCCCTATTTAATGACACCAACAGCAACAACAACTACATGTGTGTGTGTGTGTGTGTGTGTGTGTGTGTGTGTGTGTGTGTGTGTGTGTAATAATGGAGGTAGGTGTGTCAGAGTCAGTGAGACTGGCTCAGGACAGGGCAGGCTTCAGAACTGTTGTACATAGGGTTGTTATGATTTGCAGATGACTTGACAGCACATAACAACAACAATATATATGTGCATTTGTGTGCATTTTATACAATGTAAACCTTACAGTGTATTTCCGAGTATATTTTGTTAGTAAAAATGTAGATTTCACTTTCAGTTTACTGTCATAAGCACGGGAACATATACTCTGATAATACTTTTTAAAATTTTCAAGTGTCCAAGCCTTTTTTATGAATCAGCAAAACTTGTTATTACAAAAGATTTCTTTTCAGGCATTGTTGCATTTCAGGCACAAGCCGTTCTAATGAAAATAGAACAATTTAGGCTTTACTCCCAAGTCTATCCTTAATTCAATTTTTATAATATAGTGCTGAGGAGGCAAATTGTGTGCCCAGCCTCCTTCCCCAGCCCCCGCCCATGTCCAAGCAGCTCTCTGTGTAGAATGTGTCCTGTGCTCCAGCCAGCTGACTTTGCTCAACATGCTCAGCCTACTTCTCTTTGTGTTCCAATTAGTTTATCTCTTTTGTTAAAATCCATCTAAAGATTAAGATCTTCCAAGATGGACTTTCTTCACTTTCTTGGATTGCTAATCTTCTTCCACTTCATTGTCTCTGCTATGTTTTCTTAGTATCTTTGTTTTTACTTGTCATTGTTAACCATTTTTTACACATGAGTATTTGTAGTCTCCTCACTCAAAACTAGATTGAAAGGTGTACCTAGTAAATGCCTTTAGAATGAGAGGATGACTACATGAATGGAAGAGTAATGATTGACTTGGTGACTGGATTCCTGCTATGATTTAAATCCATAAATGTAAAAACAGATTATTGAATATGCACTGGTTGAGTAGCCCTGTAATATCATCTTTGTTTTCCAGTATGACTCACAGTGACCATTTGAACAATAGATCTGAGCTCTATCCTGTGCCATTGTCATCTCTGACATACTTGAGCCTGTTGCTGCAGTCATTGTGTGAAACCATCTGGTTAAGGATCTTCTTATCCAGCAGTCAGGAAATAGGAAAGGTATTACACTGGGAAAGTCTGCAGTTAGGGACCTTTCCAAATTATTGATAAGTAATGATGTCAGTTTGAGGAGTAAGGTGCGTCTGATTCAGGCCATGGTTTCCGATCACTTACTATGTATCTGAAAGCTGTACAGTAAATAAGAATAAGAGAAGAACTGATGCCTTTGAGCTGTGGTGTTGTTGAATATCACTGAACAAACAATTTATGTATATCTCGGAGAGGTTGCAGCCAGAGTGCTCTTTGGAGGCAAAGATGATGAGGCTTTGCTTCACATGGTTCGAGCATGTTGCTAGGAAGGCTATTTCTTGGAGAGAGACATGATTACTGGAAAGGTAGAGGGTCAGCGAAGGAGAGGAAGACCCTTGACCAGGTGGATTGACGTGTGACTGCTGCAATGGGCTCTATTTTCTCAAGAGGTATGAGGATGGCACATGAGAAGACAGTTCAAGTCTGTTGGTCATAGGTCGCATTCAACTTGACTGCACATAACAACAATAGTTTCTTTATATGTAAAACTGGAAGATTAAGAAGAAGAGTTTTGGAATGTTTTAGAGTTAAATGAGTTAGTGTTCTTATGAAGGGAGCTCCAAGGCTTAGTGGTAAGGAGTTAATCTGCCACCCCAAAGACACTTGGAAGTCCACCAACCACTCTGGAGTAGAAAGATGAGCAGTCTCCTCTTGTATGGTTTGCAGCTGCTGAAAACCTACTGGAGGTTCAGCTATGAGTTGATTGTGACTCAGTAGTACCCAACAACAACAATATCCACAAAGTACTTAAAATGGGCTTGGGCTAGAGTTAAACATTTATGGTAAAATCTGGGTAGCTGAGCACTTGAGAAAAGCAAAGTTGTTTCCCTCTCTCTACCTGCAGGAAGATTTAAGCCCTAAATGAGGCCTGGGAAGAGATGACTTTGTCCCTGTGCCTGGAACTCTTCAGAGGCCTCCAAGTCAGTGACAAACCAAGAGCCTGACACAGTCACTGTTTACAAAAGCATCTATCCTGGCCCAGGATTGTGAAAACTGCAATGTGGGCATTGGGGTGATCTGGAATTCCTAAAACCTGTTTTCTTCATGTCATCCACCCTAAGTGCCAGCTCAGTCTAAGCCTGGAGCAAGGGCCTGCGCTGCCTCCTTTGTTTTTGGCTCAATGACCATCTTCCTTCACCTCTCTAACTGTAGTCTACCTCTTCCTCTGCCCAGATGTGTTCCTGCCTAAGTTTTAGAAAGCAGTTTGCTTTTGCCCTGCCCTTTACAAACATGCAACCCATGGGACTCACCCCTTTTTATACCTTAGGGCAAAACCCGAGTCCATTCACTTAAGTTAATGTACCTGTGTTATTTGTTCCATTGTGTTAATTCATCTGTTTTTGGAAATAAGCTCCTAGGCAGAGATTTAGCTGAACTCATTTCATACTGGGCTTGGTAAAGTGTTCTGTGGAATTAGAGGCACCTAATAAATGTTTGAGGATTATGAATGATGCTGTAACAATTTTAATGGAGGCTTGTGTGTATGTGTGTGTTTAAACAAATAGCGTGTTTTCCAGCAACATTCTGGCAAATTAGCAGCTTCTAAATTGAAAAAATATTCTATTCTTAGAAAATGAGTTGTGTAAACTGTAGTAACATGCAGTTATTTATTGCTGAGCTGATTTAAGTAGAGGCTAAAATGCAGTGGCGGAAGCCAAGATTTCATTTTTGCTGTATTTATATGTTTTCTGAAAAAATTGTTGGCCTGGCAGGGGTTGAATGGGAAAAGGAGCAATTTAAAGGAATGATTGTGAATCTAATGCATATTTTTAAAAAGTTAGTTAAAACCCTCTGTATTGGGTTAGCAGATGTGATTTGGCACCACCTCTTGCCGCACATGTGCCCTTTTCATTAAGAATGTGTGTCTGATGTGGCGCAGATGGTATTTAAAACACTTGGTAATATTTTCCACAACCTGTTTTTGGTAATTAGGCTTGAGTTTGCTCCTTTAAAATACTGGACTATTTTTTGGTCACTTTGTCAACCAAAGAGCACGTGCTATGGCCAATATGCCACCAGAGGGCAGTGTTTGCCAGCGTTTTAGCTGCAGGCCGCGCGTGTGGCCTGCTGCATTTCCTTACGGAGAGAGCCCAGAATGTTCTCATTACTTTCAGAAATACGATTTAAGATTTTTTTTAATTAATTAAAAATTAA
>NW_006399932.1:4003157-4017231 GCF_000299155.1 Elephantulus edwardii | reverse complement strand
ATATTATTAGGTACTTCTAAACTCACCAAATTTGATTACACTAAAATTAAACAATGTGATGAGAGTTACTTAGAAAATACTCCCACAAACAGTAAGCCCAAATGATTAAGCAAAAGTATTCCAGACACAATTAGAAAGAAAAAAAAAAAAAAACAAAAACCTCAATCTACAAAAAAATTATACTTTCCTTAATAAGGTTAGTCAGTTAATGATCTTGTAAGTACACAAATTAAAAATTAAAAACTTTTAAAATAAACTTTTGTTGACAATTTTTAAGTAGGAAAATAATTTTTACAGAGCTTTTTTGAGCTGCAGTTTTATTTAATGAATTTTCTTTTCTTGTTTGTTCTCTCTGCATGATACTGTGTAAGAGGTGTAGTCCATGTATGAATGTTTGCATTAATTCACTTAAAATGCATGATTTAATTTTGTATTAACATTGATTAATGAAATCAATGAATCACAATGTCTAATCAACCCCTTTTACTTCACTGCCTTTCCTGTTATGCAACTTATTTTTTATTTTTACTCTCTTCTCCCTCACTTCCCATTCCTGTATTTAATTAGATGGCAAATGTTTTCTTTAGCTCAGTAGGTAGGAATGCTTTTTAAACATTATATCCTTGAGCGTTTGCATTGATTTTATAACAAAAGAGTAAAATAAGGGTCATTATTAAGTTTAGTGAGCCCGCTGAGTGTCCAGGCCTTCCTGGAGATCACCTGAGAATTATGTCTTTTGTATCCTATCATTCTTTTTTTTTACCTTTTACCTGTAATTTTTTTTTCTTCACTTCCAAAACTACCAATGACAACTAATGACCAGGTGGCCTCTCCTCATGATGATGGTCTTCTCCAGCTCTGAAAGCAGCCACAGCCCCACCTTCTGCTTCTGTAGCAGCTTCACTCCCAAGTTCTGCTCATGATCACATCTCCCTTTTATTTATTTTATTCCTTGGATACTTAAAGTACATTATTTGTGAAGATTTTAGAGTTTTTAAAGTAGTTCTAAATACATAAAGTTATTCATGATTAGGAAGAAAGTCCAATATCTGGTTCATCATGCTTGATAAAGTAGAGAATCGGAGGGGGGAACGAAGACCCTCCATAAGATGGACTGATCCACTGTGTCTGCCACAGTAAGGTCAGGCCCAGCAGCAGTTATGAGGATGGCACAAACCAGGCCGTGTTTGGTTGTGTTGCACATACCTCCTTTTTAGAATCTTACATAGTTCTCTCTCTTAGGATCTTAAGAGAACAGTCAGTCATTATATGAAGGAAGGTGGCAGGGGCTGTGGGGAGAGGACAGGTAGGCTGAGAATTAGCACAAAGGCACAGAAAGGTGCCTGACAATCTGAGATTTGTACACCAAAGTTCATAGCAGCAATGGTATAATAATCACCATTGCAAGAACGTGGAAATAGCCCAGATGCCCAGCCATAAACGAATTGGTTGAGGAATTATGGTACATTCACGCAATGGAATACGATGCAGCACACAGGAGCAATGATTTTGTAAATTATTACCTAATTTGGGAGGGACTGGAGAGCATTATGCTGAGTGAACTAACTCAGTTCCACAAAGACAAATATTGTATAAGACCATTATTTTAGAATAAGTATAAGGATCCAGGAGGGGTGGGAGAGGTTTGAAGCAGAGGGATAAAGATGTGCAGGGGGAAGGAGGGATTGATCATGGGGTTGTACAATTTGATGGGTGGAAGAGTGAGGGAAATTGAAAGAATTTGTTCTTGAAAACAAGGCATTTGAATTTTGTAAATAAACTAGTGGGGGTGGGGAGTGGGAAAGAAAGGTGCCTGAGGTATTAGACTGGCCTGGGCTGGTGTCTAGAATGAGTATGGCATGTTGAGTGTAAAGTAGGGAGATGTGCTTGGATGAAACTGAGGCACTGTGGGAATAAGATGAAAGAGATTGAGTGGAGCTTTGAAAACTAGTCTGAAGTGCAGTCTGGATGCTGTGTGGGTTAAGGGAGCTTCTCAAACTGGGAGATGCCACGACCTTTGGGGACACTGGCAGAGTGCTACATGTTAAGCCAAACCATAGAAAAAGGACTGAGCACCTCTGTATGATGCCCTTTTTACTTGGTATAGCTTCAAATCTCTTTACTGTTTTCTGTCTTGGATGGAAAGTAGAAGAGCAGTGAAAGAAAGAAGGCAGCATAGAAATACCATGAGCAGAAATGGGAAGAAGGTGGGGGTGGAGGAGACACCCTTGTGCCTTTGGGTCAGCTTGCCCGTAGTTCCTTCTTCCAGAACTTTCCAAATGTTCTATGTCTAATGGGTTTTTTTCCCGTAAGACAAGTAGCTGCTTCTCAGCTTATGGTGAACTAGAAACTATTACCTTGTGTTGTTGAGTAGCAACTGACCCGTCGAGTAGGAACTGTGACTTTCCAGTGGGTTTTCAGCGACAATAAATCACATGGGAATAGACTGCCCATCTTTCTCCCACAGAGCAATTGGTGGATTCAAACTGCACACCTTTGCATTGGCAGTGTGATTCCTTACTGCTAAGCCACTAGAGCTCCCTCTGTGTAACATCACAAAATTAGCTCGTATTTCTAGAAATGAAACCCAGGACCATAGAGGCCTTTTGCACTGCACCCTGTGGGCACAGTGGGGCACAGAGGAGGCAGTGTGGGGCTTGCAAAGACTGTGACCTCTGATGAACAGTTCAGACCGGCCTCTCAGGTCTTTTTGCCACATGCTAGCTTTGGGTCTTGGAGCTGGCAAATGTAGCCTTTGTTCTGAAGATAACCTGCCCTGGGGAGCATTTGGGGTGTATAGTCATGGAAGCTAGTAATGTGGATAGTACATAGACAGCCAGCCATCTATTGGGTTTTGGGTTTTTTACTCTCTCTTTAAAAAACAAACAAACAAACAATAAACCTAAAAAAACTCCACAAGTCTATCTTTCACAGAGTAAACAGAAGACTTGTATTTGCAAAAGGTGGTGTTACTGTTTGTTGTGTGTACTGTCAAGTCAGAACCGGCCCATAGCGGACCCTGCAGCAGGTTTTCAAAGGTAGTTAATTGCACAGGAGGAGATTGCCCATCCTTCTCCTGCAGAGCAGCTGGTGGATTCGAACTGTATGCCTTTGCGATTGCAGTGCAGCTTCTTGCCATAAAGCCACCAGACTGTTGTTTGTTTTTTAAAAAAAATTCTCATATTTCAGAGTTCTACCATATTTTCTGACATTTTACTTTTTCCACCTCTGTGACACAGGGACAGTTATCACTGTCTGGTATTAACTCCCTTGGATACATGTTCACATTTCTTTTGTGTTTCTGTCTGTATCTCTCTTCAGTAGGTTGCGAGTTCCACTGGAACCAGGACCTTGGTCTCCCCAATGGTGGCTCCACGTTTAAGAAGTGTGTGTAGCACTTGATAAACTTTTAATGAGTGTAGGGACTACTGAGAGGACCAGAGTATGTTCAACACTAATCACAGATTGGATTCCTTTCGTCCCTGCTTCTCCTGACCCTTCCCGCTTACCCCTTTGTCACTGGCCTGTTGCAGGCATTGCCACAGGGGGGCTCTCGAGCAATTGAGAAGAAAGGAGCATTGCTGGGGCCTCAGTCTGGTTGCAGAGGGCTCCTCTGAATTGAGTGAAACACAGGCACACTGTTACCACTGAGCTCACGTCCTGTTCTCTGACACTGCTATGTCCCTCTTAGTGACATATCAGAAAAAGAATCCTGCTAATTTAGTGATGTATCATCAAAATAAATCCACAGACTCCATTGCCTGATGCACACGGCTGAGTTTAGCAAAATGATATATAAGTGGTGACTGATGAAAAAATAGATTTTTTTTTCCTTTCCAGAGAATTAAGTTTTAAATTATTCCATAATTAGGTTTTTTGTGTGTGTTTATAATAACAAATAAAAAGATTCTAAAGAATGATGAGAGATTGGGGATGGTAAGTCAGACTAAAATGCTGAAAAATAGAAATTAAAGAATGTTTTTAAAAAGAGACCCCCAAAATACTAACAGTGCTTTCTCCCCAGGTCATTGGCATGGTCTCCCAACTTTTACCATCTCCCTTCCATACCACTCCACAGCCCAGTCTCCAGACTCCTTTTCGCTGTGGGGGAAACACATGTGGGAGGATAGATGGTCTGGGGGTAAGATACCCTTATATATTTTTCTTCAAATGCATATAATAACTAGAAAAAAGATTATTTTGCATAAATCTTTCAAGGGACATGTTTTTAATAAAGATATTAAAATTACACTAAAGCACATATTGGCTATTTGTATATGAATGGAAATCTCTGAAGTTCTATGTAGTAGTTTGAGCAGGCGCCCTTCCTTAATTTTCTTTCCCCAATGTTACAGTTGCTTACCATTTTTCTGAACAGTTAATAGAGCTGCAAAGCTTTGGAATAACAGGAAATGTTCTTTCTAAGGACTAGATTTCCCCCTCTCCTTCCAGTTTGCCTTGTTGGCATGGTTCTTCGCTTTCTTTCTCCTAAAATGGATATTAGCATTTATATTGTTTTGCCAGTAGGTTTTAAAAAGTAATTTGAAACTAAATAAAGTCTGTAGTCCAGATATTAACTTCTGTCCACTGGGTGCCCTTTTTTATATGTAACCACAGTGTTGTAATAGACCAGATAGGCCCTCAGTGACTGGAAAAAGAAACTATCTAAAACGGTTTCGAAAATCTTAACTACTCTGAAAGTTGAAAGTTGCTATGTACTTGGTTTGTGATGAAAGCATTCTAGCCCACCTCTGTCCCCATCAAAAATCTCACAGTACCACACTTGGACTGCACCGAATGTTACTGCTAAGTTGCTTTTACAAGGTTTAGGTTTACTGGGCATGCTATATATCCTTTAAGTTCTAGTAAATGGAATTCAGGGATCCAATTTAAAACTTAAAACAAGAAATTAATTTTTTTTCTGACATAGGCATGAATGTTGAGTCCGCTTTCTGATATTTAAAAACCAAAGGAATAAACAAATTTTACATTAAATGACTTTCCCCTGTGACTGCATTAAATATGCTGTTTAAATTTATATAGAGATTTTCATTCTGGATTTTTTTTTCTGGGTTAGTATTTAAATGAATTTAATAGAATACAAGAAAGTAAAATCTTGTTCTTTTTACTCTGAACATGGGTTTAATGGGAATAAAACCTAAATAAATTAAAAAATCTTAACTATTTTGAGAATGTTAGTGGTGGTGAATACTATTATGGTAGCACATTGGGAGCAAGGGAAAATGCCCCATAAATGTCTAGTTTAACAACTGTGGGTTTTTTATAATTGTGAAAAAAGAACACAAACTTTTTCAGGAAAATACTAAATATTCATGAATACATGAACTTCTATGTGAAGCTTAATGAAAAATTGGCATTCAGGATAATGAAATAAATTAAACTTCCAAATATGTATATGAAAGTAGTGATATTATTATTACTCCTAATAATAATTAAAAAAATAATAGTTTTACATTTTAAACATGACAACTTAAAAAAGCTGCCATGAACGAGAAAAGGACTTAAGGAGAAGAGAACACACAGAGGAGGAGGTGGTGTGGTGAAAAACCAGGGAACTAACTTGGCTTCGGTCCTAATGACTGGCCTTAGGCAATTGGGGAAGGTAAGATGCTAAGCTTCATTATTCTCCTCAATAGTGTGTCGGTAATAAGACTCATCTCAGAAGTTGCTGTGGTCTTCAGAAGAGATTACTTTGATGCAGAATGAGTTGCCGTGGACTCTCTGTATAGGTGGGATGTTGTTATGTACCACAGAATCAGAACTGACTCACAGCTAACAGACTCATAGCTAGCAGACCCTTCAGTGAGTTTTCAGAGGCAGTAAATTGCACTAGAGGAGATTGCCCATCTTTCTTCCGTTGGGCAGCTGATAGATTCGAACCATTTATGCTAGTGCAATTTCTTACCACTACACCTACAGTGGCTCTTGGAATCAAATCCCTGCCAAATCGACCCCAGACCTTTGACATGTGGTCGACATTGACCCAGTGGCAGTCTGAGGGTACCTGTGATACTATCTCTTGAAGATCCAAATCTAGCTAAAGCTTACAGGTCTATAAGGGATTTCTGGTGGTGTAGCCTGTATTAAATTTCACTGTCAACCCAACAGCCATACTTTTCTGATGGTTCAAATCCATCAGTAGGTCCATGAAAGGAAGATGAGCAGTCACCTCCCTTAAGATTTATAATCCCAGAAACCTGATGGAGAGAAGGTCAGTATGCTTTGGGATTGACTTAAAGGCACTGAGGGTTTTTTGGTGGTTTTTTGTTTGTTTGTTTTTTTAACAGCTTCATTGTATGTTTACTACTCTTCTCCAACACCACAATTCAAAGGCATGAATTTTGCTTTTATCAATCTTACTTATTGTCCAATTTTCAATAGATGCACAAGAAGTAATTGAAAAGACCATAGGTTGGATGAGGAACAACTTAGATTTTAAATTGACATCTTTGCTCTTTAACACTTTGAAGAGGTCCATGATAGCAGATTTTCCCAATGCAACAGGTTTTTTGATTTCTTGACTGCTGTTATTTTGAGTGTTGATTATGGATCCAAGTAAAATCAATTTATTAAGAACTTCAATCTTTTCTCTATCATGATGTTGCCCATTGATCCAGTGGTGAGGATTTGTTTTCTTGGTATTGACATGTAATCCATATTGAAAGCTGTAGTCATTGGCCTTCTGCATCAAGTATTTCAGGTGCTTTCCTAAGAGGACCTTTCAGCAAGCAAAGTTGTGTAATGTGCATAAGGCATGTTGTTCGGATGTCACATTCTTCATGAAGTCCAACTTATTGAATGATTTGCTCAGCATACAAAGTGAAAAGGTGTGGAGAATAGATACAAACCAGATGAATACCTTTTCTGATTTTAAACCAAATAATATTCCTTTGTTCTGTTCAGACAACAGCTTGTTGGTCTATGTATAGTTTTTGCATGAGCACAATTAAGTGTTCTGGATTCCTATTCTTCTCAGTGTTAGCCCTAATTTGGTATGATACACACTATGCTGATGCCTAGTTAATATAACACAAACAAACATCGTTCTGGTGTTCTTTGCTTTCCACAAGATCCATCTGACATCAGCGGTGATGCCCCTTGTGTGTGGCTTCTTCTGAATGCAGCTTGAATTGCTGGCAGTTCCATGTCTAACCATTTTTAATAATCTTCAGCAAGATATTTACATATAATATTAATGATATTGTTCAATAGTTTTCATATTCTGTTGGATCACCTTTTTTTTTGAGACTTGAAACAAATATGGATTCTCTTCCAGTCATTTGGCTAGATAGCATCTTCTAAATTTCTTGACATAGACTAATAAGCACATCCACGGCTACATCTTTTTTTTTTCAAATGTGTCAGTTGGTATTCAATCTATTGTTGTTGCTTTGTGCCGTCGAGTCACCTGTGACTCATAACAACCCTATGTACACAGCTCTGAAGCCTGCCCTGTCCTGAGCCAGTCTCAGTAACTCTGACAAATCCCCATTGCCCCAGTTATTGTGTCAATCCACCTCATGTGGGGTCTTCCTCTCCTGCACTGTCCCTCCACCCTACTGAACATGATGTCCTTCTCCAAGGATTGGTCCCTCCTGGCCGCATGCCCAAAATATGTGAGATAGAGTTTCAAAATCCTAGCCTCCAAGGAGAAATTTGGTTTCACCCTCTTCAAAACAGACTGATTTGTTACTGGAACATTAATTTTTGCCAGTTCCTTCAGTGCTGCTTGAACTTCTTCCGTATCACTGGTTTTTAATTATATGCTACTTCCTGAAATGGTTCCATGTCAACCCAGTCTTTTTGTTATAGTGACTTCATATATTTCTTCCATCTTCCTTTGATGCTTCCTACATCCTTCAAGATTTTGCCCATAAAATCCTTCACTATTGTAACCTGAGGCTTGAATTTTTTTTTCTTCAGTTCTTTCTGCTTGAGAAATACCAGTCACGCTCCTCTTTTCATTCCCTAACTCTGTCTGGTTCTTTGCACATTTCGTTATCATTTACTTTATCTTCTCAAGCTTCCCTTCAAAATCATGTTTATCTCTCCTTAAGCATTTCTGAGAACATTCTATTTGACCCCTCCATTCTAGTGCAATTTTCAGAGTCTCTTCTAGCATCCAGTTTGGTCCTTTCTTTCTCCCCAGTCTTTGTGGTGACCCTTTGCTTTCTTTATGAACAATATTCTTGTCTTCCCATAAATCGTCTGGTGTGCAATATCATGAATGTTCAGTACATTGAATGTCTTCTTGAGATGCTTTTTAATTCAGGTGGGATAATCTCAAGACTGTATTTTGGTTCTTGTAGATTTGTCTTCAACTTTTGTTTGATGTTGCTCATCAGTAAATTGATGATCTGCACTAGGTAATTCAAGTGCTGGGTAATCCACTGTGCCCTCCCTTGCCATCTCCTGACGCCTCGCTGTCTCCTCTGCTGTCACAGTATCTTTGCCATCATGCTTCCACTGCTTATCACCTTCTCTCCCTCTCTCTGGTGTGTCTTTCTTTGGGAGGTTTTCCACACAGTGACCCCCAAGTCCAAAGAATGCACTCTGCTTCTATCTCTTCTTGGTAGTAGTTGCCTCCCTCATTGGAATTGGTTCTCTTTTACATCTAATAAATGGCAGAATTAACCCAAACCTTTTTTGGGGTTCCACATTCTGTATTTACATGCTCCCATTCTGACAATAGTGTCTTGTGTCTAATTTACATTCACAAGCTGTCCAGTCCAGTTTGTGGGCCATATTAAGCTCACCTGAAAACTCACTGAAAAAAGAAAGAAATGAGCCGACAACATGCAAATAGTGATGTAATGAAATCATGGTTTGACAGGTAAAAATAGAATCGTTTTCCAACAGGGACAAATCAGAGGAGGAGACCCAGAAAAAGAGAGGCAGCAGCTCAGAGGCTCAACCCCACGGCCCTGCCCACCTTTGGGTAAAGGGAGGATAAGGTCTGGAGTGGAAGGAAAAGAGACTCTCCTAAAGGAATGTGGCTAGACTTTGGCACAGGCACGTCTGACTTTGATCTCTGCAGCAGGAAGCACTGCTATTGAAGTTGAGGCTGACTGAGATTTTCTGGTGTAATTAAGGAAAAGAAAGAGAACTCTGATAATGGCGCCTCTAGTTTAATTACCTTCAACCTGGTTTCATCTCCATGGCAAGAAGTTGTCTACCAACAGCATTTAATAATTGTTCCTGAGAATTTTCTTTTAAGACACAGGTAACTTGGAAAATTAGGTCTTAATAGCAAAAGAGCTTAGACTCACAAAATTATTATGAATTTGCAATAGAAAGAGAAAACTTAGAAAAGTTAAGGTAGACTTTTTAAGAGTCATGAAACCTGGAACGTAATACCAATTCAAATGGCTCTCAGCTATCATGTCCTTTGTTATTACTCCTTTCAGAGAAAATTGTAACCATATGCACTATGGCTATATGGTAGCAATATGGTCATTGAGCTGTATTGTTTTCAGACCCCTTGACTTACAAGGATCTATCAATACAGAGTGTCTAATCTGAAAAAAATGGCCATGAATGGAGTTGGAAATCTGGCAGCGAGACTTTACAGTGCCTCAGAAGCAGACACACATTTGAGTAATTGCTTGAGATCAAACACCTCCTTTTCCCTCTTGCAGTCCCATGAGGAAAATGGGAGAGAAGAGAAAGAAAAGATATAAAACCACTGATTAAGGCTAAATTTTCCTTTTAAAATTTTCTTCCTTAGGAGACTAGCCATTAAGAAAAAGAGATGAGGAAGCCAGGTTTTCATGCTACTTGTTTATGCAGTGGGCCTCTTCTCTGTGTTCTTCCTGGTTGTTTTTTTAAATAGAAGGTAAAATGATTGTTTTCAGAAGCTTACTATCCATCTTTTAGAAAGAAAAGATGACTGAAAATATGCAGAAAGTCTTCATTTTTTGTGACTTTTAAAAAAAATAATTTTATAATTAATGCAAACAGTATATTTCTGAAGTTCTAAGCCACTCTGCTTTTATTCTAGTCTGTTAAATGCTACTGTTCTCTAAAAAGAATAGGACATGAAAAGGAAAATTCCGAACAACCAAGATGAGAATTTGTGATTACTTTTGGAGTCTATTCTGGTTCAGACTCAACTTAACCATTTTCCAGCTGAAATTAAGTGGAATATGTTTTTCTGTTTCTGAAAAAGCCCTTGGACTAAGTTGCCCCTCCCAAGTTAACTTTTTATCATGGTTTTAGCTGGAGTGTTATTGAACTCAGAGTGAGATCCTGCCTTACTTAAGTCAACAACAGGAATTACTCAGCTTTCCTGTGGGATTTTGGCCTCTGAAAGCCTGCTGGAGGATCAGCTATGGGTAGGTTCTGACTTGATGGTACAAAACAACAACAAGAAGGATGATAATAGTTGTTAGATTAGCAATTAGTGCATACTACTTATAAGAATATAGGGTGACCATAGAACTTGAGGAAGTGGAAAATACATAGTCAAATAAGTCATTTGGTGTCATTAAAAACGATTACTTACAACAAAATTATATTGATTGATAGAAGTTTCAGAGTAAAGAGAAGAAAAACATTTATATAATAATTTAAACGGTTTTGTGTTTTCTTAATATCATTCTCTTAGGAAAATTTCCCAGGGCACATCACCCTTTTAGTACAGACCACTGTGGGGAAATTGTTGTTTCTTTTTTTGTAATCCACTTCTAAGGCTCTTTGTCATCATAGGTAACCTTTTCTCTTGTTTCCAATGTGTTAAGTCTTTACACATTTTAATCCTTTTATGTAGTGTTTTAAGTTTGTAGAAGGAAATTTATTTTCTTGTTATGGGAAAAAATCATCACTCCTGTTATGACATAAAACTTCTATTTGATGTCTCCTCTACTGACCTAAGCTAATTATAACAAAAACATGTTAACAAAGCGAGTAAAGTTTATTCTTTAATACATCACTTTTACTACTCTAAGCTGCCCGAGAAAGTCTTAAATGAAGGAACTGCTCTGTTAGGTTGGACTGTGTGTGTGTGTGTGTGTGTGTGTGTGTGTGTGTGTACATGAGCGTGGAAAGAGAGAGTGTGAATAACTGTGAAATGTACATGATATCATGGTAAAACTTGATATCCTTAGATCATCAGGCTTTTAGGAGCAAAGAAATATTGAAGGGGTTATCGGTAACTCAGAACAGCTGAAAACATGGATATAGCTTCTTTTTAAATTTGGGCTGATTGGAATGCATCCCCAAATTCAAACGGAAATAGTAAAATTTTAAAACTTTTATGAGTACTCAGCTCCGCTGCACCTGGTTGTTCTAATTGCCTTCAACCCAGTCATTACAAGAGAGGCAAGATGTTTAGCCTGCAACAGCCCTTATTAATGTATAATAGGAATTTACTTGTAAACCAGAATTATTGGAATGACATGATGTCATAAAGCCGCGTGCTGACACTTTAGATTGTTTAATATGGGGATGGTGAATTATAATGTAGTAATGGAGTATTCTTTCTGGTAATTAATCACAATGGTACAGTGTTGGTGTAAGTGAGACATACAAAACATAGACTTTGTACTTGTAGTACTTCTCTGTTAAAGGCTGTAGTTTTACTAATGTTCTCGTATTATCTATGAAAATTAAATATCTTCTCCAAGAGATTGCAGATATGAAAAACTGACCACAGCAAGTGTTGAAATGTTTTCTCAAGGATGTGCCCCTGTTTTCTGTAGAAGTGCCGAAGCCTAAAAAGGCCAGAAAATATTCTTGGTATCACTGCAGCAAGAAATGGGAAACATTTATTTTGCTGGGCCACAAACTTAGAATCTGTCAATATGGCTTTGTGATTAATGGCTGCACACATTACCTGCCTCATAAATATAATGTGACTTGATTATTGGGCTCAGTTGGCAGAGCAATAGTTAACATGATGTCAGCACTTCCATTGTAAACTCTGTTTTTGAGGAGTTTATAACTTGGTCATAAAAAAAATCACTTGAGGATGACACTTTGAAATTTTAATCTTGCAAGACAAAGATATTTTAAGGAATGGACTAAAGTGTTTCAGTTAGCCATTTTGGGGTTAGAAAGACTATTTCTAGTGTTGCTAGAACAGAAATATGGCAAGTGGGTGGCATTCATTAATGAAGAGAAGTTTATTTTGTTACTGTTTAGGAGGCTATAAGTTCAAATTCAGGGTGACAGCTTTAAGGAACTGCACGTACTCTTCCTCTCCCATCAGTGCTGGGTTCATATCTTTTTTTCAGCTTCTAGAAATAGATTTCTTCGTGATCTTGTGGCCTGGATCTTCCACTCTGGGCTGGCTGACTTAATTTTATCTTTTTAAGAAGACCACTGGCCTTGTGTGGTTTGCTGTATGTGATAGTCCACATGAGAGACTGAGAATATTATACACAAAGACCCTTGATGTTCTCAAGCAAATCCTTAAAAATGCAGAATATTAAAAGTATATAGAAGATATTACAAATGCAAAGCTGAGTATGGTTAAAGTGGAACCAGATGTTAAAAAATTAGAAGACCACCTTCAGGGTGGACAAATTGAAGAATTCATTTTTCAGGATGAAAATGAATTAAGTTTGGCAAGAAAAATGATACAGTGCCAACTGTGGGAGCCTTTCATGGAAGAGCCGCCTGCCAGTCAGTGGAATTGGCCAATCATCATTAAATGTGACTTTGGGGTATTGTTTGGAAAGAGACACAATTAAATATTCTGCTATATTAAAAAGAAAAAGAAGCTGACTTAAGACACACTCTATACCAGTGTTGTTGTTAGGTGCCTCTGAGTCAGCTCTTAATGACCCTTTGAACACAGATCTGAACCTTGCTTTATCCTCCACGGTATCCTAAATCTCTGTACGGTGCTTTCAGTCCCTTCTCTATATCCTGAGGTCATGGTTACATTCATGGTGTCAGTTCATCTTGTTGAGGGTCTTCCTACTTTCTCTGATCTATCTTTTTCAACAAGATGTCTTTTTCCAAGGACTGGCCCCTCTGACAACATGCTCAAAGTATGTGAGGTAAAGTTTTGCCATCCTTACCCCTAAGGAGCATCCTTATTGCATTCCCTCCAAGACGGGTTTGTTATTTTTTGCAGTCTGTGGTATGTTCAGTACTCTTCTCCAACACAATTGAAAGGCATCAGTTATTCTTTGGTCCTCCTTATTTATTGTCCAATTTGCAGATACATAAGAAGCAATTGAAAACAGCACTTGGCTCAGGCTCACTTTAAACTGACATCATTGCTGGTTAGCACATTAAAGAGATCCTTGCTTACAGATTTGCCCAGTGATTATGTCTGTTTATTTCTTGACTGCTGCTACCATGGATATTTACTGTGGATCCAAGTAGAATGAAATTGGTAAAAAATTCAGTCTTTTTTCCATTTATCATGATGTTGCCTATTGGTCCAGTGGGGAGGATTTCTGTTTTCCTGATATTAAAATGTGATCTATGTTGAAGTTTACAATCTCTGATGTTCAATAAGTGTTTCAAGTCTCTTTCACTTTCTACAAGCAATGTTATGTCAGCTTCCTCCAATCCTGATGCCTCATTCTTCATATAGTCTAGTTTCTTGATTTGCTCCGCATACAGATGTAATAGAAATAACAACAAAAAGACCCCATCCAGTTTCCAAAATGAGTTTATAATCATAGATATCATAGATAGACCCATCTGTTTCCATCAAATCAGTTCTGACTAGTAGTAATCCAATGGAATAGATATGCTTTATAAAAATAACTCCCTGCATTCGTATCTGCTCATCACTGATCTCCCCGTGGGTTTTCAGAGGCTGTAAACAGTGTGGGGAATGGCTCTCTTTTTTCCAGTAGAGCCACAGTAGATTCAAAGCACTAGGGAGGTGTGCCTTGTGTTAGCAGCACAACTCCTTAACAGATGGCACCATCCGTTCCCTGGAAAATGCCCTAGAGAGCGTTTGCTTTAAGCAAGCAAAGCTATGTCCTCCACATACCACAAGTTGTTGATGTATCTCCTCGTCTTCCCGTCCTGATTCCCCTTTCTTCTTTGTTCAGCCCAATTTCTTGGATTATCTGCTCAGCATGTAGAA
>NW_006399932.1:3981268-4001777 GCF_000299155.1 Elephantulus edwardii | reverse complement strand
TTATTTACCTTTATCTTGTTGTGGTGCTCAAGTATTTCATAAATTCTGGATATAAGTCCCTTATCTGATATGTTATTACCGAATACTTTTTCCCAGTCAAAAGGATAGAATCTTGATGCACGCTTTTGCCGATTTAAAACTCCAGGTGTGGAGATGAGGATTTATCACACATTCTTTTTGGAACGCACAGTTTAACCTTTAACAGAGACTTATGCTACATAATCAAAGTCCAACTTTTGTATACTTTATAGACAAAACATTTTAGATTTTTACCCGGGTTATTATTGCACAATCTTTCAGTTTTTCTCAAGAAATATTCTATACTTAGGTGTTTAGTCATGTGTTTTAAACCACAAGGAAATATTTCAAATACGTTAATGGCACATATGAGGAGACATTTAAAAAGTCATTCCATATTTATGCACTTGAGATTTTATGCCCATAGTCACATGTATCTTGGATCCAAATCAATAAGAATTTCAGGACAAAGCTTGAAATGCTCTAGTCTTGGAAAGTATAGCATGAAGTGAATCACCTTCATTAAGAGACCATCCTTGCGGAAAAAAAGTGTTAAGTTCTCTCTTGTTTGAAAAAGAGTGTGTGAGCCAAGCCTTGCTCCTGAGGCCAGCTCTTCACCACCTCCTGAGGTGTCACAGTCCCATGAGGGGGAGCCCATAACATTGAAGGAGCACTGTCCAAAATATGAGATTTCCTCTGTCCACTTCCTAAATATGTCATGGAGGACGGAAGGAACCCTTACCGTTCTTAATGGGTAGTGCTTCGTCAAGATTGTTATAACAGGGACAAGGAATCTGGGGTTAACTGTATTGTAATTTGTAAAGGGTTGGATGGGATAGTGGTGAGAAACACAAACTTTTGAAGGAAGCCACAGTTTACTTGAATGTGTGTATCTTAAGAGTTTTAATTTAAAATGCCATTTTATAGTACTCTGCAGTTAGTTCCCCAGCACTATTGGTTGTTGTGATGTGAAAAGTATTTATACTTGTGATTTTGATAGGGGGCAGGGGTTGGGTGGATGCTGGGGATCTGATTGTGCAATAGAATATGTAAAGTAAGATTGTTAAATTCTCAGTGATACACACACATTTTTTGTTTCATTATTCTGTCCTTATCCCCCCCCACCCTGATTCCATTCCTCTATCCTTGCTTCTTTAGCAAAATAAGATATATTTTCTTTAGGGCAGTAGTAATATACCAAGTATGAAGCCCTTCTGTTTGTTATACTATGATAATTTGCAAGCTGCTCTGATGCTGGAAGGTGTGCTTCCAGATATTTCAGTTATCAACAAGGTCACCCATGGGAGCCAGGTTTCAGTAGAGTTTCCAGATTAAGACAATTAAGAAAGGCCTGACCACTGGTTTCTGAAAGTTAGCCAATGCATGCCCTTTGGATCACAGCAGTGTCTTTTTAGTACAGTGCTGGATGGTAAGCCCCCTAGATTGAAAGGCACTAACACTGTGATACAACACTGGGAACAAATGTACCAGCCAGCATGAAGATGGTGCAGGACTGAATATCTTTTCATTATCTTGTACACAGGGTCACTGTCAGTTGGACTCAACAGTAATTTACAACCATATACTATTAAAAGGAAAAAATATAACTTCAGCAGCAAACAACAATAACAAAAACCAACTCTCCCCCCAAACCAACTTTATCTTTCTGAAATTTTCAAGTATCACAAAGTGTTGTCATCTTATCATACCAAACACTCCTGTTTATAGGACCTGAGATAATTTTGAAAATATACCCATAATTTTTTTTTCTTTCCTCATCCAGTCATTTTGGGAAGGATGAAACCATTTAAAACCATCTACCATGGGCAACCCTGCTGGGATTTGAAATAACAGGTGTGATAACTTCCAGGGTCCTGGAAGCACACATGCTACCACTGTAAAAGGAACTGACAGACATGGTTACAGTCTTAAGGAGTTTATAATCCAGTGTGTGGAGGGAATAAAAAGTGAACAGAAAATTAGAGTAGAGTCAAAAAGTCAAAACTGAACAACAGAAGCTTTTCAAAAGCCCTTGATCTAGGCTTAGAGGACCAGAAGACTTCCCAGAGGACATGATACTGAATCTGAAAGCTGAAGAAGGGGAAGTAAGCCAGTGTCTGTGGATTGCTAAGGGAAAACATTTTAATCTGGGGAGTTTAGCAAATACCGCACTGTTGTTAGGTGCTATCAAATCAGCTGCAGCTCACAGTGATCCTGTGAACAGCAAGACAAAATGCTACTCGGTCCTGTGTCATCTTCACAATGTCCACTGTGTTTAATTAAGCCCATTGTTGCAGTCAGCATGTCAGTCCATTTCAGTGAAACACCTTCTTTTTCACTGACCCACCACTTTTCACTTTGTGACTGGCCCCATCTAACAGCATGTCCAAAGGGAAACTCAGTCTCACTATCCTTGACTCTAAGGAGCACCCTGGTTGCACTTCATCCAAGATAGATTTACTTGGTTGGTTGCGGCTGTCTATGGTATCCTCAGAGGCATCAGCTCTTCTTTAATCTTTTTTATTCATTGTCCAACTTTCACATGCATGCAAAACAATTGAAAATGCCATGGCTGGGGTCCAGGACACATTACTCTTTAAACTGATATCCCTGAACTTTGGCTCTTTAAAGAGATCTTTGACTGCAGATTTGTCTAATGGAGTATGTTGTTTGGTTCTTGTAGACTACTGCTTCTATGAATGTTGATTGTGGATCCAAATAAAACGAAATCTTGACAACTTCAGTCTTTATCAGTACCATTAGTCCAGTAGTGCTCTGGACCAGTTGTTTCAGTGTTACAATACTCTTTGCCACCACTATGATACAAAGGTATCATTTCTTTTTCTGCCATCTTTCTTCATTATCCAACTTTCAGTTGAAAATACCATGGCTTAGCTCAGGTGCACCTTAATATCTAACCTGACATCCTTGCTCTTTGGCACTTTAAAAGGCCCTTGGGTGCAGATTTTCCAAGTCCAACATGTCTTTTTATTTCTTGATTGCTGTTGCCATGGGGTAATTGTAGATTCAAATAAAATAAAATAGTTGACAAATCCAATTTTTTCTACATCTGTCATGATGTCGCCATCTGATCCACTAGTGAGGATTTTTTTAAATTGGTTTGCATATAATCATTCATTATGTCATGTGTTTTATACATGTATTTTTTTGTTTTACACAGTCATTTATATACATTGTGTTTAATCATGTACCCTGTGTTTTATACAATCCTTCATATGCATTATATTTTATATCATTGATTACCATTGCTCTCTGCCTATTAGCACCTCCTTTTTTCAAGTCCCCATTGGACATTTCACAGTCCTTCATGTCCCCTCCATCCTCCAGCCTCTGCTATCACAGCACTTTCCTCCCACTTCACTTTTTTCTGTCCTTTCTTTTAATTTCCTTCCCCATAAAAACCAGCCCAAATGCCCATCGGCAAGCGGAGGGTGAGGATTTTTCATTTCTTAATATTATGATGTAGTCCATATTGAATATGAATTAAGAAAAGTAGAGAAAATTTTGGTCACAGTAAATTTTTCCTTCTCCCACCCACTGCTCAGTGGGAGGAAGATAGGTAATTTCCTTCCGGCAATTAATTTACTGCCTCTGAAAACTTTCTGGAGGGTCAGATATAGGTTGGAACAGACTTGAGGGGCACATAACAACACATGCATATGAATCAATCTCCACAGTATTTTGAATATTTTAAACACTTTGACTCAATCTTACTAAGTTCCTATACTTCTCTGTTGCCTCTGGTCATGTCTCACAACCTTCTCTATGTTATGTCAAGATTCCTGGCCCAGTGCTAGAGGTGGGGCATTGACTCCAGACCCATCAACCTCCCCAGGAGTGTGGGAGCAAGTCCCTTCTAAGCCTGGAGAGCCGAGGCTAAAGCAGCACGTCATGTAGCAGCCATTTACCCTGTTGATGCTGGTTATGAGTCCACCTTGGGAAAAGCCTGTGGTAACAGAAGCTCTTGATTATTCCTTTGTGTTCATCTTCAGTGGTATAGTGCACCCCTCTCCACCATACAGTTTGGAGCTAGACAAAGTGTTCCCTCTCTCCCAGTAAGTATTTGCCTGCATGTGTTTTTCCCCATCTTTGTGCCAGTATCATGAGGACACACACCATTCCAGGCTTGCTGAGATTGAGGACACTCAGCTTAGTCTGTAAGGAAACCTTAACTGGACTTGCTCACATTCCATTGTGGTCTCTGCAGCCCTGAGGTCAGAGGAATGCAAAGTATTCTCTAGTTTTGCCAGCTGCTTTTCCCTTTGCTGCTCTCCGAGGGGCTTTTGTTCACATTCCCCCAAAGATATGCATTTACATTGTTTCTTTTAAGAAACCTTGATATCCTCCCTTCTTTAGCAGATTTCTGCTCTGATCCACAGTACTTGTTGAAGGATCAATGTTGTTTGTAAACTGACTGCTGTAGTTGGGCAAGGCTGTTAATAGCAGCACATTGGAAGTTGTAATGAGATTACAAGAAGCAAATCCTTTAAAACAAGGTTTGATGCATAATGAGCATAATTAAATCTTTCTCAATTAGAAATTTTAAAGAGGAACCAAGTTCTTGAGTTCCCACTTAATCTGTCATTTATAGATTAAATGTTTAAAATAGGGGAGAGGGTGAAATTTCCCACCAATACTCAACTGATCTTCTTTTCTTCTTGTCCAGTATTTTTCTACTTTACAAAAATTTGTCATGTATAGCAGACTAAAAGCATGGATGATGTTGTTGTTAGGTGTTGTTCCATTGAACAACTCTATGAACAACAGATCTGAACACTGTCATAAACTATACCAACCTCACAATCTCTGATACACTCAAGCCCAATGCTGCAGTCACCTTGTCAGTTCACCTGGTTGAGGGTCTTCCTGGATTCTTCTGTCCCCCTACCTTTCCAAGCATGATGTCCCTATCCAAGTAATAGCCTCTCTTAGCAACATGCCCAACATATGAGAGATGAAACTTTATCATCTTTGCCTCCAAGAAGCACCTTACTGAACTCTCTCCAACACATATATGTTTGTGCTTTTTGCAATCTGTGGGATTCAACACTCTTCTCAAACACTACAGTTCAAAAGCATCAATTCTTCTTTTACCATCCATGTTCATTGTCCAGCTTTCAGATGCATAGCAAGTGACTAGAAAGACCATGGCCTGAACTGGGCACACCTTAGTTAGTCCTTAATAATTTGGAGAGGTCCCTGACTACAGACTCTCCCAGCGTAATACCTCTGCTGATGGCCTGACTACTGGTACCAAGTATATTGACTGTGGATCCAAGGAAGATGAAAGTCTTTGACAGTTTCAATCTTCACCTGATCTGTCATAATGTTGCTTAGCAGTCCAGTGACGAGAAGATTTTTGTTTCTTCATGTTGAGATGCAATTCAATTTGAAGTCTTTGCTCTTCTGCAGCAAGTGTTTCAAGTTCACTGCACTCTCAGCAAGCAAGGTGGTATTATCTGCATAATGAAGGTTGTTGATGATGTCTTTCTCCAATCCTGATGCCACATTCTTCATAGAGTCCAGCTTCTCAAATAATTTGCTCAGCATACAGACTTGAGTAGGTCTGAAGAGAGGATACATCCCTGACTCACACCTTCCTTATTTTAAGCCATGTGGTGTTTCCTTGCTCTGTTTACACAAGAGCCTCTTGGTCTAGGTCTAGATTTCACACAAGCACAATTAAGTGTTCTGGGATTCCCATTCATCTCAATAAAAACATGCATAGAAGTATATTATCTAGATTCATGGTTCACAACTTTAGAATTTTTTTTTCTTTAAACTTCCCCTTTACATTTGTCCTGTCACTGAAATTCAAGGACTTCTTTTGGGGGGGGGGGGCGGACACAACTATATTTTTATTTGAGTGAAATATATTTTTGTTTATATGAGTAGAACTTTTGCATGCCATCTCTCCTTTAGGCTAACAATCAAGAGTTGGTTACATAAAAGTAAGAATCTGGTAGTTACACAACCCTTGATTCAGAAAATAATTGTTTTTTGAGTTGCATTGCAGCTCATTTACCACTAGAGAGCAGCACAGATGGTTGAATGGAGGAAATGGCTTCTGCAGAAATAATGTGACACTTGGTATGTGTAACACTAAATTTGCAGTGTACAAAGATTTTCTCATCCATGTCTGATGGATGGTCTCAGCGATTCTCTGGGATGGTTAAAGTAGGCATAATTATTCCCATTTTATGGATGGAGAAACTAAAGATAGAAAAGCTTATTAAAGGTGACTTGCTTATAGTTGCACAGCTAATAAATGCCATCTAGTGCTTGAATCCAGTGAATTCATCTCTTCACGTTACACTCCTCTGCCCATAAACAGCACATTAATATCATTCCAGTGGCCTCCTTAATTTGATCTGGAGGCTGTATGAAAGCTAGAAAGCAGAGCTATTTGTACTATGATGAGGATTCTCAATTTCTTTTCATCAGCTATAGAACCTTGTGAAAGCTTTTAACTCTTCTATGATTTTGGTAGAAATGGTTAAGTTTTGGCTACAGACTAAAAGGTTAGTGGCCTGAGGCCACCTGTCAGCTCTGGCTGTCTGCTTTCATAAAGATAACAGCCAAACAAACCCTGGAGGGCAGCTCTGCTCTAGTATGTGGGGTCACTGTGAGTTGCAATCAGCTCAGTGGCACTCAACAACATGTTTTATTCTTGTTACAGAAAAATGAGAAAGACTAGTGATTATTTGCCTTCCAAGTGCCCTCATACACAGCCATCATGATAGCCTCAACTTTTATCTAGATTGTATTGTTGTCAAGGGCATTCAGTGATAGCCTCAACTTTTATCTAGATTGTATTGTTGTCAAGGGCATTCAGTGAGCTGTGACTTATAATGATGTCATGTTTAACTGGATGAGACACAGCCCCAGAGTTGCAGGCCTTATGTAGTTTACAAGGGCGGAGAGGAGGAGTCAGTGTGAAGGAGAAACCCATGATGAACATAATTCAAAGACCACTCCTCCAGTCTCTGAAGTGTACTTGAAAATTTGCTATACATTCCCACAGCCCCACCCCTTCACTTAAGTGGTTTTAGAACACAGTAAAAGCATGAGCAATGCGAAAAAAATCAGAATTTACCAAAATGTACCCAAAGACTTTGAGCAGCCGCATACAGATTTTTGTAAATATTAAACTCTAGGACCTTAATCTGGCGGTTTGCAAGCAGTCAGGCAAAGAGGTCACAGAATCTATTCTAAGCAGATTGTGCCACCTTGTTTTTGTAGTTAAAGGAATTCTATCAGGTAATTAATTTTATGTGCCTTTATTCATTTGTTGAAGGAAAACTAAAAGGCCCAAATAGCAGCCTATGGTTCTACCAGTTGCACGATGATTCATGAATTCAGATCTAAAACCAGGGTAGGTATAATCAATAAATGAAAAATAGGTGCTGCCTAGTTGCCTTTTTAAAATCAGTAAAATAATTAAAGCCTTTATAGTTCGGCCAATTAATATATTGCACATCTGTGTGGTCGGCTTAATAAGGAAAATGCTTGAGAAAGAGAAAATTACAATACCGAAAGCTACTAATAGCTGGAGAAAAAAATTTCCAAGTGTGGTTGATTAATTATCCTCCTTTTTCTTTGAAGAGACCAAACATTTTGTGTATCCTCCGGTTTCTACGCTTCCCGTTTAGTCAGCACTCCCACTGTAAAGTACCCATTTTAGAATTTTTCATTCATCATTTTCTTACATTCCAATGTGAGTGTCATTGTTGTGTTTAAGTAAAAGAATACAAATATTTGTTTTAAATGTTTTCTTTAAACAGAGTCTTAGTGGACTTTAGAGCTCACTAATGCTCTGCAGCTGGGCTGCAGGGCTTTCACACTAGTTGTTGTCTGCATAGTTCGTCCTCTGCAAATACTCAGGCTCAGAAAGCAAAATCCCACTTGACGAGAAGTCTCTCCATAGGACTCTGCGCAATTGGATGTAATGTTTACTTTGGACCTGCTATGATCTACCTGGGAAATTTTCCCTCTTGTACATTTATTTAAAAGTTCTAAACACATATTTGCACAATTTTTTCTTCCAGTAACATCTGTTTAAGGAGTCATTTCTTTATTTCCGCAAGGGGATTTTAAAAGAAAGACAGCGATTATGTAAGCAAACAAAAGACAAGGTATGGAAACAATACACTTAGAATTAACGCTGAATTCTGATGGAATTTTCTTTCCTTCACTAACAGTTTGAATGCTCGTGTTCTAAGCAGAACTCAGAATCAGCATCTCACTCTAATTTTCTTGTGTTACACATTTTTATAATTTCATCCATGTTTTTAGGGAACCCTGTCATGGGAGGAGTTGAACGTTGATTTCTTTTTACCTTTTTCTTTCTGGTTAGCCTGAATTGAACCTTTGGCCTTACCCCAAGTGTATGGGTGGTATATGTTTTAAAATTGATATATTAACATTGAATTTTTATTGTCACTGTTTCTGTTCGTGCTTCTTTCAAACCTTTCATTTATTTGTTTCAGAACCTTGGATATCTCATAAAAATGTCACCATTGTGGTTGAACATTAAGCACCTTCCCATTTTGCTCCGGGCCGTTGAAATAAATTTGGACCAGGTGCTCTGTTCATAATGGAGCCCCTTGAAGTGCTCTGATAATGAGCCAGGAGCGGAAGCTGTCAGCCTTCAGCTGGCTTGAAGAATGCAATTAGAGTAGTTTTAATACTGCGGAGGGACCCCATCCAATCAAGACCATTTGGGTTAAACCAAGTCTAGAATCCTAAACATGTTCTCTTAAGTATGTCAGCCTTGCTTCTGTACCGAGAATATGGAGAAGACATTCCTGTGCAGCGGGTCCATACTGATAAAGAAAAACGTCCGTGGGGATGCTTTCCCTCCTGCCTCTCCTGCTAGGGTATCACTGTGGACTTATTTATGGTCCGATGTTACTGAGACCAAGAGAGCCAGTCAGTGTTCAATTAAGTTTAAAATCAGTCTGAGTTTAGCTAGCCCATCTCTAGAAAGCCATCCTATTGAAATAATCCTATAAATATCTAAGTTGGATAGAACACGGTGGGGTAGCATAACTTTTAAAATGGTTTTAAAATAGCCACACACAAACTCACCTATATATCCTTTATAATATGAGGAGTGTGTAAATAAAGTACAGTCCTTACAGGAAAGACTATGTAGCCTTTTTAAAGAGTGGAATCTTATCTGCTACATATTGGTGAGTAAATGAAGCAGACCGTACATCATGATCCTGTTTTTTGAGGAAAAGCATGCAGCTATAATATACATTTATAAATGCATGGAAAAGTAAAAAAAAAAGAAGTAAAAATAAGGAGAAATAAGAATTATCTTACTTTATACAAATTTTTTAATTCTGTCCAAGTATGTTTATTTTCATTTATTTTTTCAACCAGTATTTTTTATATTCTTGAGGTAGGTGAACTCACTGTCAGGCAGATGATTTACTGCAAGTTAATGAGCTTAGGGCAACTAGTTGGTTGAGCACTTGAATGAGAAACAAATCTACCAGCTGAACCAAGGGACTAAACTGGCACTTTACTTCTGTAAAGACTTTCTGCCTTAGAAATGCCACTGGGCTGTGCTGCACTGCCCTGTAGGGACAGTGGAGTCAGGGTCAATGTAATGGCAGTGAGTTTGGGGTTGGTGGGCTAACAGGAGTGAGAGAGTAGCCTTGCTTCTGGTGCCACTGGATACATTGCTGGGCTGAAATAGTGATGAGAGGCATTGTTATTCATTTCAGAGAACATTAAAGCATCCTTATGAGGAGCAAGCTGTCACAGTAGCTTTATACCTGAGGACACACATGTTTAAAGAGATTCATTAGTTTTCCAGATTTGACGGGAGGTATCAAGATTTGAGCCCAGGTCATCCAGGAGCCAAAGGCTAAGCCCTCAGTCCCATGTCACAACTTGATTTCTAAAGAAAGATATTGAAATCAGATTTTAAGAGTCACATTTTTTAAAAAATTTTTTTTTTCTTTCCAGAAAAGGAGCATGTAATTGTGGAGTAATTATTATTGGTGGTGGTTGACAGTTTTTTTGTAAGCACTTGGATCAGTCATTACATATTCTCATTTGTTGTCTGTGAGATGGTCAAACACAGTGGACTCTCCACCTAGGAGTCTTTTGTCCTAAAGTGAGACTGTGTAATATCAATTCGGTTTCATCTGATGTACAATTGAAAAAAAAATCATTTCACTCACTGGGCAAGGTAGGGATGTCCTCATTAATGAGCGACTATATGTAAAGCTTAAAGATTAGATTAATTATATGTAGTTATTAAAACTTCTAAATGCTCAATAGTGGCTTATTAAAACAATTTATTTCTTTCAAGCCACTCATGCTTTAATAAGCCATGAATCTTTTAATCTTTTTAATCCAGAGAGGCTTAATATTCCAGACTAGAAATTTTTTCTCTTTTCTGTGTGCATATGTGTCCGTGTTGTTGTTGTTGTTGTGTGCCGTTGAGTCGCTTGTGACTCACAGTGACTCTATATGTACAAGAGCCTTAAACCCTGCTCTGTCCTGTGCCAATCTCACTGTCTCTGACTCACCTACTCCCATTACCCTAATCACTGAAATCGATCCATTTCATCAAGCATCTTCCTCTCTTGCTCTGTCCCTCCAACCTCACAAACATGATGTCCCTCTCCAAGAATTGGTGTGTACATGTATGTATTTATAGATGTATGTGCTCCAAATACTTGGGTTTTTTTATATATCCGGTTAATGAAATATATTTGCATAATGTTGTTGTTGTGTACTGTCGAGTCAGAAATCGACCCATAGCTGACCCTCAAGTGTATTTTCAGAGGCAGTTAATTGCATGGAAGGAGGTTTCCCATATACATAGATACTGGGGTGTTTTTTGAGTTTTTTTAAATTAATTTCAATGAACATTTACAGAAATTTTGGATTTCCATTCATTCATTCATTCATTGTTGCATTTTTCTCCCCGCACACCCCACCCCCACCCCCAATTTGCTCTTCTCCTTGAAAAGCAAAAGAAAAAACTCCTTCATTGGTATACAATTCCCCTCGCACCCCCCGCAACCCCCTACCCCGACTGCAACCTTCATTCCGAACTCTTATGATAATCATAATGCTCTAAAATATATTACTTTTAAACTGTTCTCTCCCTCATCAGCTTCAATGCAGTATACATAATTTATCCAGTTTTTCTCAGTCTTACCCCCACCCCGATGTCAGCCTCATTCTGTCTACAACAATGACACCATACAGTATTTGTCCTTTTGCTGCTGAGATATTTCACTCAGCATAATGTCCTCCAGGGTCACCCATTTTGAATAATATTGCATGAGTTCCTTGTTTTTCAATGCAGCATAGTATTCCATTGTGTGAAGATACCAGAGCTTCTCTATCCATTCATTTGTTGATAGGCACTTAGGTTGTTTCCAACTCTTTGCTATTGTGAACAAAGCCACGCTAAACATGGGTGTGCATATATCTGCTTTGATGTCGATTATGGCCTCTTTGGGGTATATTCCCAGTAGTGGAATTACTGGGTCAAATGGTACTGTTTTTATAATTAAAAAAAAACAAAACAGTTTTCCCTTTCGCTCAGACCACAATAAATAATTAGTAAATATACATATTTCTTTTTTTTGAGCTTTACAAAGTTTCTTTGGTTTCTTGAACTTCTTCTGCTTGCATTACTGCTTCACGCAGGGTATTTCCGTCCCCTCAGCCTTTGAAGGTGTTATGCTTGATATTGAAAGCTTATTTTAGGTTTCAATTATTTTCATGACTCAGACTTTGGAATTATTCCTGTGAAAGAAATCGTTACTAAATTTAGCTACAGGTGGACCTCATCCAGTTTCCTGAACTAAGACTTAATGGCCCTTCTTCTGATTTGTCAGCTTATTTGGGACTAAAAAACTTCATATTTAGGCCAAGGAACTTAAACGCTATTCTGGAGGGCGCCTCTTAGCAGCTTGAAAAAACAGCAACTCATAGAAATGTCAGATGCTTTGAACATTTTGCAGTCACTGGGGATTTGTGACACTTTGTGTAATTAATTCGGTGGTGGTGGAATACCATCCTTTTTAGTATCTACTACAACTTCTGCAATGTTAATGATTAAGTTTATTTGCCTGTATAGATTTCTTTATATAATTTCTTTCCAGCTATAATTATTTTATAGTGTTTTACTTCTTATCAACCTCTCTCTCACAATGTTATCTTCAGCTTGTTGCTGAACCTTCTCTCTGGTCAGTCATTATAAGAGAAACCCACAGATGCTGGTTTCTGCTTGGAATAGGTTACTTTGAAAATAAGCAACAAAGAAGCAGTTACCCTTGGTTAGCCAGCACTCCACAAGCAGGGAGAATAATGCAGACTTAAATTCAGGGACATAAACAAGTATGCAGAGTCAGCATGATTAGGCATGAGGGTTTGTTATTCCTCAAAAGGGAATATGCATGGTGGTTTTACATATGCCTTGTGAAATCATCCATGGTGGAGGGGAGAGGGCTTCAGGCCAATCATTAAGAGACTCAGGCCAACAAACTGCTTTGTTTTAAAATTAAAATAAAACATCAGAGAGTGTTTGTGTGTGAGACACACACACACACACTCAGATTAACTCTCCTCCTTGCTGTGGAGCCAGAACCAGCTGACAGGGGGTTTTCAGAGGCTGTAAATTGCACAAGAGTAGAATGCCTGACTTTGTTCTGAGAAGCCATTAGTGGCTTTGAACTGCCAGAGGGGCAGTTAGACCTTTGGCTTAGCACTACACACCACCCAAAGACTTTCAGTCACACCTTCAGAAGGTGTTGATTGTAAAAGTCATATAGTTGTGGAGTGGGGGTAAAAAAAAAGTCATATAGTTTCTTTCCCTTCTAGGTTGGGGAGCACGGGGAATAGAGTGAGAGCAAAGAGGTGGTTCTTATAATTTTCCTAACTTGAATTTCCCTTTTTCTCATTCATAGAGTCACTATGGATGTTACTTGACTCGATGGCACCTAACAGCAACAATGACAATATTGAGCTCTGATGGTATAATTCAGTGGAAATTGCACTACTAATCCATGTGCCCCTTTGGTGGTTTGAATCTCTTTTGGAGAAAAATGAGCAGTCTCTGCCAGTTGAGTTCATCATGAAAACTGGTGTGAGAGGGTCTTCTGTAATCACATAATTCAACAGCATTGAATTGGTTTTTAAAAAAATGAAATTTTCATTTTTTAAAAATATGATCCAGCAAAAAAGTCTAATGTGTTTTCTTAAACACATGATACAGACTGTTAATACTGCAAAGAAAAGCAAACTCATCTTCCACCAGTCCCCTTCCTTCAGTTTTAACTTTTGAAAAAGCCACTGTTAGATACCTGTATCTTTACTTACAATATGTTAACCTGAGGATTTGTTTGTTTAGCTGGTTGGTTATCTTAGTAATAGGGGAGTGGTGTTGAGTTAGGATTGTTTTGTCTTCATTTTTATGTTCTAATTTTTACAATAATACCTATGGACTTCTTTTTAAAGTTTCAAGAATTTGTATGTTGGGGATATTTCTCTTGGTAGTGAAACAAGGAAACCCTTGTGAATTTATGTTAAAGACTTGACTTGGGGATTGTTTTTTGCTACTTAGGCCTGGAGTTGGCTGTAGTGTGTCCATAAATAAGCATGGTAACAATTATTTTAGATTGACTTTGTCCTTCAGCTTGAACAGATTAAATTCTACAGTGGATTCATTCCATCTCTTTAATTATTTCTTACATACTGTCATTTTGTACATTCCAGTTGGTTTGGGGGAAGTTGATTATAGCAGTTTGTTTCAAGTCAGTTTTACACCCTGGGTTGACAATATTATCACACTTTCCCACTGAAGTGAAAGAGCTTCGTAGCTGGAGGGCAGTTCTAGCAGCTGCAGGGTTAAGGTGCAATCTGTATTTGAAGCGCAGCCACCATGTTTGTAGCAGAATTAGATTTATGCACACAACATGCATTTCCTTCCTCTATCTGCAGTATCTGGTAGATTTCTGAACCAAAGACATGGACAATGCAGACACCATGTTCTCTCATAGATTTTTAGATTGTAATGCTGCTCTTTCAAAATACTGAATAGCTTCTGCACGATCTTGTCTTCTAACCAGTAAGAAATTAAAACCAGTTCCTTTTTATTGTTAGAGGCCTTATTTTAGCATGCCAGGCTTATGGTGATGAAGTCATACCTTAAAACTCTGTTCTCTGTGAGCATTTTGAAAAGCCATTCACTCTCTCCTTCTGAATCACAGGCAATAGTCATTCATATGAAAACTGCTTTTGTTGGAACCTCATCAACATTTGGCTGAATGAGGAGTGAGTATACAAACCAGTCAAGGTTAGTGATGATGAAAACATCAGTCAATAATAACCCACCCAAACCAAACCAAATTCACTGCCATCAAGTCTCTTCCCACTGATAGCGTCATTGGGTAGATAGGGTAAAAATATCCATACTGTTTCCAAAGTTAATAACCTTTATGGAAATGCACAGCCACATCTTCCTCCCAGCGAGTGACTGTTGGGTTAAACTATTGATCTTTTGGCTAATAGTTAATGCTTTAATGACTGTACCACCCAAGCTCTGTCAGTCACCTGTTGTTGTTTATCATCAAATCAGAACTGATGCACAGCTGACCTTCCTGTGACTTTTCAGAGGCAGTAAATTGCACGAGAAAAGAGTCCCTATAGTTCTTCCAAGGAGCAGCTGGTGGATCTGAACCGGTTGCCTTTGGGTTGGCAGAGCAGCTCCTTACCACTAGGTCACCAGAGAAAAATGAGAACTTTTTATCTAGAAACTTGGGTAGTTCTTTTTGGCTAACTCTTTCCTCATACTTCTCAGATAACAGAACCTCAGCTCAGTGATTTCAGGAGCAGGTCAGGCGTGGTGTTTGGGTATATGCTACTGCTGACATACAAAATCTTGCTATTAAGCTGATTAAATGTTAAATAAATCCATTTTTCAACTTGGATGTTGGAGTTTCTAGCAGGACATAATTTTATGGGTCACTTCCTTTTGTAGAAGACTGAGAGTATTGTAACTGGACAGTGAGTGGCACAAACAGCTTGCCCTCAGTTTTTAAACCAAAAGATTAGTGGTTCAAATCTATCCAGCCATGGCACAGAAGGTAGTCCTGGTAATCTGTTTCCTTAGATTATAACTGAAAAACCAGACCCATTGCTGTCTAGATTATAAATCTTAGTAGGAGCAAAAATGCCTCACTGCTTTCCTTCAGAGCGGCTATATCAGCAGTCCCAACACACCAGACACCTCACCACCAAGGCTCCTTCCTCAAAGATTATAGTGCTCCCAGGGAGCACTTTTACTGTGTAGCAGATGGGGCGGCCATCAACTTGATGACCATGGTTTTGGTCTGAGGCTGTGATGAAGGCAATCTTATAGTGGAATGAAAAGAGCTCTTTGTGACTGCTTATATCCAGCTCTGCAGATCTGTAGAATGGGACCAGCTTTGCTCATAGACTCAGGAGTCCCAGGATACAATTTGTCCACTTGAAATTCCTCCTGTTTTCAGCTCAGTTAGATTCATTATCTCTTTCCTAGGACTCACCAAGCTTTTCAGTTTATCTGCTGTACCTAAATGTTGGTTTGGTGAGGACATTCTGGTGTGAGGATGGCACGTGACCAACCAGTATTTTGTTCTGTTCACATAGAGTCACTGAAAGCTAGAACTGATTTGCTGACACCAGCAATTTATCTACACAGTATATATGCTGTTATTGCTGGGTGCTGTTGAGTCAGGGTTACTCATGGTGACTCTGTATAAAATAGAACAGAATGGAATCTTACCCAAACCTCAAAGCATTCTCACAACCTCTGCTGATTTATTATTTTTAAAAGAAAAAGTAACAATAGTGCAATTGTAAAAGTTTGAGCATTTATTGAAGGGTGGGCTTTTTGGGGGTTGGTTTTTTGGAATTATTTTTTAGGATTTCCAGAATTATTTTAATTTATCCATTAAATTGTAGAGGGTGTAGTCTGTAGGGAGTCACATGGCTAACCAAAATGTAGCTCAAATCCATCCCCAGTCCGCAGAAAGAAGATGTACATACAGCTTGTTCTCCTGTGAGATTTACAGCCCCTGAAAATGCACTGGTGAGTCAGCTGTGAGTTGGCTCTAACTTGACAGCAGTGAGGTTTTTTTTGCTTAATGTTGATGTGGTTGCCAGAAGGGCATCAGCTAAAGGCATTCTACCTTCACTTTGTTGGAACTGAGCTGTGGAGGAAATCTGCCACAACCTGAGCTCTTCTCCAAAGATTTAGGGGACTTTTTCTGAAACTTGTAAATTTTCAAAATTTGTTTTGGTGCTAACCTGTTCTGTGCTTTGACTCTCAGCTGCATCTAGTTTGGAGCCTGTTCATATCACACAGGATTGTGGCTTACTGACATTAGGGTGTTTGGCTACGTCTAACGATGCTGGCTCTTCATATAATGGGAAAGTCAGTCTGTTTCTGTATTAGGCAGCTGCAGTCACCATGTAGAAATACTCTGTTTATCTTCCTTTTACCTGGCAACCTTTCCTAGTTAAGATGCCTGCTGGTCATGGCCCTATTCCCACGAAAGTATTTGTAGTTTTAATTACAGTCAATCAGATTTATTGAGTGTCTGCTCTGTGTGCTAGTGCTGGGGATCCAAGGAGAAATAAAAAAAACACAGCACCCCATGCCCTCAAGGAGCTCATGTTTTAATAGGGGATTTTGGTCAACCTCAGCGCTTCAGGACATACTAAGAAATAAGCTTGCACTTGTGAAATTCTGGGCTCTGTTGAATGTTGTGTGGAGAGAACTGCTGGCTTCCCCTTGACCTCTGACCCTGTGTACTGCTTAGATGTCAGAGCCCCTTCATAGGATCCATGCCTCCTCTTGATGTACATATAAGAATTTCCTCTAAAGGATATGAAATGCTTGATGGTTTGGAGAACACTCCTCAAGCCCACTGACAGCTGGCCTCGGAGCTGGACACTGGGCAGGAACACTCATGGGATTGCAATGACTGGATGGTGGAAAAATTTGCAAAAACATCTGTTCTACTTGGATAGTCCAAATATTTTCAAAACACTTGCTTAGCCAAAGCTCTTATTTCATGAAACCTTTGCAAATATCTGCAGCTTCTCCTCCTCTTTTCCCATTGTGAGCATGGAAGCAAATGAAGGGGAAAACATGGCCACATGTGCATGTTCAACTTGCTTGTACATATTTAACTTTTTAAGGGAAGAAAACCAGCCAGGTCACTTCCATAATCTGTGTGATGTCTCCAGACCATTCCTCTCCTTCTTATAGATGCACACATTCTTAAAAGAAAGAAACAAGAATCTCCTAAACACAGTGTGGAAAGATTGCAGTCATGATAACAGTCTGCAGTTTAATTGCATGAAAATAAATGAAGAGAAAGGGTCACAGCTGTTTGAGGATGAGGATCAATCAAGGGCTCCTAGCAACAGAAAAGCTCTCCTTTCTCCGGATGACTGCCAGCCCAGGACTCTGCACATCTGCAGAGACTTTTTCAAAAGTGCACTTTGTAGTGAGCAGGGAGAGAGAGAGGCATTGCAGAGATGATGGGTGCAGGCGAGCCTACAAGTGAGAAGCCTGTGCCCTGGCTTCATTCCAGATACCTAGGCCTCAAGCGCAGATGTGCAGACACTCAAGGCCAAGGCGAGGTCAGTGGGGACTCCTTTGGTGACTAGTGAGAGTTTGTTACACTTGAAGGAGTGAAGTTTTGAGAAAAATGTTTCACACCCAGCACTGCTGTTGTTGTGAATGGAGCCTTGAGCTCTGCCCTTGGAATCTGTAAGAAAAGAAGAAGCAAGTGCATAGATCTAACACTGAGAACCCACACAAGTGATTTTCTGTGAACTGCATGGGTTAAAAATAAGTTCATTTTCTCCTCTCTTAACTGTTACTACAGTTGTGAACAAAAGATGAAAACAGTGATGGTGGTTCAAATTTGAAAGTAATTGCAGGAGCATATATGTTTGTTTCCCACTGATTATTGGATTTAGAGGTGAGCCAGGTGCACAAGATTTTGGTAGCATGAACAGTGAATAAGGAAGACCAAAGAAGAATTGATGGAATTGATGCCTTTGAATCATTTGGGCCTCGCAAAGAATATTGTCATATACCATGGATTGATGTAAGAATGAAATCTTTTTTTGGAAGAAGTACAACTGGCTTTCCTTCGAAGCCAGACTGTCTCGTGTACTTTAAATAAGTTATCAGGAGGGATTAATCCCTGGGAAAGGACATCATGCTTGGTAAAGTAGTTGTTAGATGTACTACAATTCATGAAGTAGAGGATCAGTGAGAAAGAGGTGACCCTCAGGAAGGTGGACTGTGCAGTCATCAAGACAGTGGTGTGAGGCTGCACAGTGCCTTGTTCTTTTGTGCATAGAGTTGCTGAGTTAGAATTGACTTAACATCACCTGACAAGTACATTGATGGTATCATCAAAATAGTGTTGGGTCGCTTACAGAGTGGGTGGAACTGCAGTGTTGCAGTCTTCATACAAGCCTGAGAGGAAACACCAAGGCACACGTTTTATTCCTTCCATGATTGCAAGCATAGAGAGATGCTCTGCTGGTAGTTTGAACGTAACAGAGACCTAAGAATCCTGGGTGTCTCCTAATGTATGGCTCAGTCTCTCTTTACAAGCCAGCTAACTCTGTTCTTTGCTTCTAATAACTGTTTAACTGATAGATAGCAAGAATACTAAGGGAGCCAAGACCCTTTTACAAGTCTCAAAGACTTGAAAAGATTTTGATATTGTCACAACCTTCTAGATGATTCTGATTTATGATGACCTCGTATTTGCAGAGTAGAACTGCTCAGGGTTTTCAAGGCTGTCACCTTTCTGAATCAGATCACCCGGCCTGTCTTCAAGGTACTTCTGGGTTGGTTCAAAGAGCCAGCACTCCATCTAGTTGTGGAACACTTAGCCTGTGCCACCCAGAGATTGCATGATGGAAGATATGCATTAGTCATTTCTATTTAAAAAGAAATAATTGTTAAGTTATGAGTTATGCTGTTTACACTTTGTTGTTTTGTATCATCAAGTTGGAACTGACCAGTAGCTGACCCTGCAGTGGATTTTCAGAGGCAGTTAATCACAGTTAATTGCATGAGATTGCCCATTCTTCTCCTGTGGAGCAGCTGGTTGACTCTAACCATGTGCCTTCAGGGTTGCAGCACATCTTCTTGCCACTAGGCCACCAGAGCTCCCAAAACAGCAAAACCAGCAAAAAATGTTTAAAATGCAAAAACAAACAAGAAAACCAAAACAAAATACAAAAACCATGCCACTAAGTAGCCTGCAAAAAGACACTTGTTTACATTATGAGAATTGGCATGAGAATGCGCAATATCACTTAGTTCTACTTCAGCTAGAAATGTTCTTTTTCACCACTCAGCACATTTCTACAAAAGTGCTGCTAAGTACTGATTTTGAGGTTGCAAAATAACTTTAGTGAGCAGGCAAATTTACAAATATGACATCCACATGAATGAGAATGAACTCTCTTTTCTAGGTCCCTTTGGCTCTGGATGAATGGAGACTATCATTGGGTGGATATTGTGGTTTTGTTTTGGAAAGGCTGCCTTCAAAAGGCCATTCATCTCCTCAGAAGTCATAAAATTGAATCTTAATTACAGTCAGTGACAACAAAAACCAAAATTGACACAAGAAGCTCTCCCCTAGAGAGCTGTCGCCCAGAGAGCTGCCTTTTGTGGTGTTAATAGTACAGGGGAAAGGCTAGAAGCACCAATACTTCTCCCTAGCCAGCTTACAGATCCTGCAGTCCTTCAGGAGAGCATCATTATGTGGCTTGATGTTCCAGCGCAAGACCCTGCCTGTGTCAAATTCTTTTCCAGTGTTCTTTTAGACACTATTGTGTGAAATTGTTATGTCTGTAGTCTGTTCAAACTCATAGCAACCCTCCCTTGGTTTCTGAGGCATTGGATCTCATTGGGATCTGCTGATGGATTCAAACCTTGGAAACAATACAGTTTATTCTGCACACTAGGGATTTGTCATGAATCTGAATCTATTTGTTGACTCCTAATTCCAACAACCAACCAGCCAACATTATACACATATGAAGATGGAGACAGAGAAATAGCATTTGTCATGTCAATAATTGTTGACACAATTCAGTGACATTAATTATACTCATCACATTGTGCACCCATCATCACTGCTGGTTTCCAAATTTCTCCCTCTTCCTTAATAGAAGCTGAGCATCCCTTAAGCAATTACTTCCCTCACTCCCTTCTGCCTCAGGTAACCACTGATACAATTTGGTTGTTGTTGTTATGTGCCATCGAGTTGTTTGTGACTCACAGCGACCCTATGTACAACAGCCCTACACCCTGCTCTATCCTGTGCCAATCGCATTGCCTCTGACACACCCATCCCGATTACCCCAGTCACTGTATCAATCCACCTCATAGAGGGTCTTCCCC
>NW_006399932.1:3971038-3980400 GCF_000299155.1 Elephantulus edwardii | reverse complement strand
GTTTTTGGATAATCTTCAGTAGAATCTTGCTTGCATGTGAAATCAATGATATTGTTCTGTAGTTTCCATACTCAGTTGGGACAATTTGGTTACTATATTTTATTAATTACCTCTTATGAAAGTCTATAACCCTAGAGCTTTGTTTTTGTTGTTGCTTATAGGTTAGATTTCAGCACATCAGAGGTGTGAACTGTTAGGTAATAAGTAATATGTTGAAAGAAGGTCTGTTCTGGTGAAGGGTTCTTTAGGCAGCATTTCTAAGCTCTGTTATCTAGGCAGAAGGAAAATAAAAGCACACTGTATGTGAATTATTGTATGCAAAGCAATAAAAATATTATAAGAAATAAAACCACAACATTATAGAAGAGCTAGAGAATTCCACAGTTGGTTTTATTTTCTAAATTCTTTTATATTTTCTTTGTTGTGTACCGTCAAATTAGAACTGACTGGCTCAGGAGATTGCTCCTCCTCCAGCAGAGCATCCTGTGGGTTTGAACGGCGTATCTTCTGCATTGCAGCACAGCTTCTTGCACTAGGCCACCAGCGCTCCCTTCCACACTTGTTTTGATGGTTTTACGAACATTTGAAGGAATCCTGTTGGTGAGATGTATTATATATTAGGCTCCTGACTGAAAGGTTTGTGATTCAAAAGCATCAGCTAATCCATAGGAGAAAGACGAGACACTGTCCTCCTATAAAGGTTTATGGCCTCATGGAGTATCACACTGAGTTGATGGACAGTCAGTGAATTGGCATTTTGTAACCGTTGAATTGTGCTTCTAGCAAGTTTTTCCAGACCTCTGATCCCAGATTTTCCTCAGATTTTACCTAATGGAGCTTTACTTCTCTCAGTCTCCCTTTTTGTCATGTCGTTAAGAGATACCCTGAGTATGAGTGAATAATTTAAAAGCGATGTATGATAGTGTATTATGGTTATCACAAGAGACCACAATTAAGGTTGCATAGTGGAATGTACTTGGGGTGGTGGGAGGGGTTCGGGGGGGATTGTGCGCGAGGGAGGGAGTGTTTTTTTTACTTTTAAAAGAGAGGAGCGAACAGGGGGGGGGGAGGGCTGGGCGGGGAGAGAAGTGCAGCAATGAATGAATGGAAATCCAAAATCTCTGTAAATGCTCATTAAAAATATTAAATAAAGCTTAAAAAAAAAAAAAAGATACCCTGAGTATGGAAGAGAATGGAAAAAGTAGCCCCAGGCTGTATAGCTAAACTGAAACACAACACACGTTTTCTCTTTCCACCTCCTCCTCCCATTTAAAAAAGGACAAATAAGGGTTTGTTCTATCTCATATTTATGATAATATCCTAGGAATTTTTTTATGAAGTAATGACATGGTTTGGAGATTTTCCTTTTGCCTTACCTATCTTTGTGATTTTACTACCTAATGACCTTTTAAACAGAATTAAAGTATGTTGGGTACTTTTTCAAAATAGTTGCAAAATTACTTAATCATCTTGCAGTGACTTAACGCATGTTGGGATAGGGTAGTGATATTTTTGGTCTGTTCAGTGACAAGAGAAAGAAGGAAGATCTTAGAACACTGCAGCAAACACTGCAGTAAACAGTGTTTCTTCAATTCCCTCACCTCGCCTTTACATTACGTGGCACAGGTTTTTTTGTTTTGTTTTGTTATTTCCCCCCTTTAATAATGAAGTTCTTTACTGAGTAAGGAATAGAACGAGAATCCTTTCATTCTTTCCTAGTTAATCAATTTCAGAAAAATCTACTCAGATTGATGGTGAATGAAAGTTGAAAAAATTTTAATTGTTTGATATTCTTATTGTTTCTTTCTTTTAATTTTTATATTGGTGTCCTGCTAGCTAGCCAAAGTAGAAAATGCTGTGGTTTAAAATATATTTTTTTCTGCGAATTGGTTGTTGTTATGTGCTGTCTAGTTGGAACTGACTCAGAGCTGACCCTCCAGTGGGATTTCAAAGGCTATAAATTGTATGAGAAGAGATTGCTCATTTTTCTCCTGCAAAGCAGCTGGTGAAGTTGAACTGCCTTTGAGTTGACACCTCACTACCACTTGGTTACAAGAGCTCCCATTTGTGGGAAATTAGACTACTTATGATTAAAACATGGACTATCTGGCCATGTTTTCTTGCCATTGAAGAGAGTTCTGTATCTTTGGTTTTCTTGATGTACATAAATTTTGCCTGTATAAGTCATTTCAATGTAAAAAAAATTATAAATTACTTTTTTAATTAAAAAATACCCCAACTCTTGACAATTACTTATCATCCTTAGATTGGGTGACCTTTTCAATTTTTTTGAGGGGCAGGAAAAAAGACTAGAACATTATTTAAAACCTTGTTGAAACTCTCTGCTTACACATTAAATGCAACTCATTACATTTGAAATTTGATCAGAGTGACTTTGAAAGGGGTGATAGTGTTTGAGACCTCTTTCACATGTCAAAGAGATGCATATAGGTTGGAAACTATTTATACTATTATACTGAGCACTTCAACTGTCACAGAGAATATAGTTATGAAATGTCAAGTTATTTGCATGCTGGTACAACTTGAGTGCCCTAAAAGATTGTGAACCCAGATATTTGTTTGGGGTTTTCTTAGCAATGAATAAGGAGAACTATTAAAAATGGTGTGTTTTCTTTTTTCTATTCATATGTAGGTGCTTTGCAACAAAATTTTAAATTAAACTTATGTTTTTAATTTAAGAACTCATTCTTATTCTTGAAGATATTTATCTCTCTTTTTCCTGTATATACAGATTATATAGTTGCCAGGTACTCAGAAGTTAGTGATTACTAGGTGATTTGGTGAAGGGAACTTACTGAATAGCTTTTTACTACCAAGTCTCTGTTTCCCCCTCCTCTCTTTTTTGCTCATCACTTGTATTGCTGTCTTCATCCAGTCTAGGAGAAGGGAGGGTACCTGAGCTGGGTCATGATTCCACGTGTTACAGGATGGAGCTGCTGCATAGGGTTTTCACGGTTGCAGTATTAAAAGCAGGAGACAGCCAATACTTTTCCTTCTGTGCCATTGAGTAGGTTTGAACTACTAACCTTAGGTTAGTGACCAAGTCCAAAACATTTTGTCATCCTAGGGCATTGCATTTATTCTTTTTTTTTTTAATTTTAAATTTATTTTAATGGAAGTTTACAGAGACTTTAGATCTCCATTCATTGTTGCACTTTTCTCCCTGCCCACCCCTTCCCCTATTCACTTTTCTTTTTGAAAAGTGGAAGAAAAACATTCTTTCCTTGTTATTCAATCCCTCCCCCCCCAAGTCTACTCCACTATGCTACCTTTTTTCTGAACTCCAGTCATAACAATAATACTTAATCATATATCTCTTTTAAACAGTTCTCTCCCTCATCTGTTTCAATGAAGTATACATTATTTATCCCATCTTTTTCAATCTCCCCCTCAACTCTTATGTCAGTCCTCTCTTGTAACAGTGGCATTATGCTGTATTTGTCCTCCAGGACATTATACATAATGTCCTCCAGGGTCACCCATTTTGTGTAATATTTCATGAGTTCCTTGTTTTTCAGTGCCGCATAGTATTCTATTGTGTGGATATACAAGAGCTTCTCTATCTGTTTGTTGATGTGCACTTGTTTCCAACTCTTTGTTATTGTGAACAAAGCCGAAATAAACATAGGTGTGCATGTATCTGTTTGGGTGGCAGTTACGGTTTCTTTAGAGTATACTCCCAGCAGTGAAATTGCTGGGTCAAATATTATTTCTATTTTCCACTTTTTGAGAAAGCACCATACAGTCTTCCATAGTGGTTGCACTATTTTACACTGCCACCAACAGTGAATAAGGATTCCAGTTTCTCCACAACCTCGCCAGCATTTGCTGTTCACTGTTCTGTTAAAGTTTGCTAGTCTTACTGTGATAAGAATATAGCTCATAGTTGTTTTGATGGCATTGCATTTATTCTTAGACCTGTCAAATACTGAGTCCTAAAATCACCAAATAAATGTACAAGTAATCCATTACAGTATATTTTTAATATTTCAGTTAAAAGTTGTTACTCTAGAGATAATTAGGATCTGTTTAAAATTGTTTTAGAATAAGATCTAGTAAAGTCTTCCATTGAAATTATGACCCAGGGTCATCTAGTCTTGGTCAAAGGAAATAACAGACACCAAAAACCAAGCCTATGCAAAAGGAAGGGGAATATTTTATTTTAATCTAAATTCTTGAGTATGCCTGGATTCTGAACTTTGAGTTCTTTCATGTGATATTAGAAAAGAATGAAAGCAGCTTAGAAGATACTCTATTCCATTCAAGCATCTTCAATGATTGTGAAGAGCATTCTTTTTAACTGACATACATGCTATATATACTTTTTTAAAACACCCCTCAAAACACCATTTTAAAAAAATCTAAAGTGGTAGTATCTAGTGAGATATGAATTCTGAAATAAATAATTATGTCGTTGGAGAAGAGTGTTGAGGGTGCCATGGACTGCTAAGAAAACAAACAGATTCATCCTGGAGAGGGTTATATCAGGCTGCTTCTTGAAGGCAAGGATTCTGAGGCTTCGTCTGACATACTTTGGTCATGTTGTAAGGAGAGACCAATCCTTGGAGAAGGACATCATGCTTGGGAGGGTGGAGGGCAGGCGCAGGAGGGGAAGGCCCTCTGGGAGGTGGATTGATTCGGTGACTGGAAAATCGGGATGAGTATGTCGGAGACAATGAGATTGGCACAGGACAGCAGAGTTTAGAGCTGCTGTGCATAGGGTCGCTATGAGTCGCAAGCAACTCGACGGCACATAACAACAAGAACAACAACATTCTGAAACTAATCAGGTAGCAGAAACCACACAGCATTTTGAATGTGGAAGTTTAATGTAAAACATTATGTAAGCTAAGGTGGCAAAGTAAAGTTGAAAAGAGAATGCTACAGGGTCCTCTTTGCCTGTGGAAGAATAGGTGGAACACCCAGTGTTTGAGTCAGACTTTGTTAGAGAGGGTGTGGATGCAACCCAGGAGAAGGCAGAGAAGGTAACCTGAATTTTCTAGGCTGGAGATGGCCCTGGACCACAGGAAACAACTCTGTGGGGCACCAAACTAGACAAACTAGCTGATGGGCTGGACTACAGTGGAAATTGGAACATCACTGTAGGATTGAGGTCTGAAGCCCATTGAGTTTGTGTCTCAGGGACTGTAGGGTGGCAAAGACCAGTCTCAGGATACTTCTACAGGGCTACTGAAGGGCATGTGATTGGGGCATAGCACCATCAAATACCCTCATACACATATCCTCTGACACATTGTGTCAGGAGCAAGAAAATACAGACTAGAGCATGCTTGAAGCACTACAGTGTCCCTGCATCGCCCTCTACTGACAAAGCATAATGTCGCGTTCTCTGTGAAGAAGAGCTGCTTGCGTTTGGGTCACTTCTGCAGAGCAGCTCCTATAAGGAGAGTTTGGAGCTGAGTGACCATAAAAATTAACAACTAACACAACTCCCAGATCTCAACTTAGACTTCTATTTTGTTGCTGCAAATAAAAATAAATAGAAACAGATTTTAAAAAAAAAACTGATTTCTTTTACAGGGATTACTTTCTACCTTAAGGTGAGAGATCTATTAATATTGGCAGTATAGACTGAGTAATCGACTAAAATGTTTCCACAATAGCATTATTGATTTTGATCTCTCACTTGTAAAATTATTATATAAAATAAAGAAATATATAACTTGTTTTATAATATTCGTATTTAGTATCCATCTTTTTAAGGTGTTCTAATAATGCAATGGATATGGCCTTGACAGCTAATTGGAGATTAGCAGTTCAGATTCACCCTGTGGCTCTGCAGGAGAAAGACTCAGTGATCTGTAAACATGACGACCAAGGGCACTTCTGTTCTCTATGAGTGGAAATCAACTCAGTAGCACCCGGAAACAATAGCAGCATAATATTTGAGCTTTTCACCTCTCTAAATAAAGCCATTCTGAGCCCCAAAACTCTTGCATTACTAAGGTTTAGTAAAAGCAAGGGCTAATCATAGTTAAACCCTTGTGTTTTTGCCAAATATACCACTGTGTTGCGTGCATTTCAACTTGATGACAAGAGCTAATGCCTGCCAGTACTGATAGTTAAAATTATGAATTTTTTAAAATTTATGCTTTTTAATTTTATTGTGCTCCCTCTTGGTCTTAAATTAGGAGAGTGGATAAATAGGAGTGTTCAGCGGAGTGTCTCATATTCATTTTTATGCATAATTTGTGTATGTTATATACTTTTAAAAATCAAAACTTCATTCAACGTGTATATTATATACGTTTTAAAATAAAAAAGTCACTAAAATGAATGCATTGACAGAAATGTTTATGTAAAGTTACATTTTGCAGAGCTTAATTTTAAAACATGCCAATGCAAAAGAGCACTATTACTCCCCGGTAGAATAGAATGCCAGCATTTCTGAGGTATGGTCACATCCTGGCATCTAGTCTTAACAATGAAGATAATATTTTCCTGTGTGGTGACTGTGGTCACATAATTTCTTCACATAATCCTCACAAAAACCCAAATATAAAGATAGTGCTATTTTAATACGTATTTTAAAGGCAGGAAAACTGAGGCAGAAAGTTTCAGTAACTTCCCAAAGCTACCTAACTGCTTAAATTCTGTGCAGATATTTCAGACTCTTCACTTACAGAGCTAACACTATTAACCTGTACAAACTCTACTGCCTTCAGGAGTGTGACAGAATGAGTTTCTTTCCAGTACATTGACAGTCTGGCAGGATAGGAAAAAAGGTTTAGATGTTAAATACTCAGTGCAGCTTGGAAACTACATTTGGCATAAGTTAATTGAAGGCTGACCTTCAACCCTGAACTTGTTATTTGGTTTTCATAACCTCTAGGGCCACAAAAGACAAACTCTGAGCCCACCTATGTTGGGTGATATAATTGGCAAAGACTCTTCCTGCCATAAGAAGTAAGATCTTCTAAGCTATATTTGCTATGTGTTTGTGAGCTCAAAAAAAACCTGAAGCTCTTCCAAGGAAAATTTTCTGTCTTGAACCTTGGAACTGGGTGAAGAAGCAAAAAGTAAACCTCCTCAGAAAATTTTGTACCCTCAAAACAATCCATGAATTTACAGCTAGAATTCACACTAGCTGGATGATAAGATTAATTTTAATTGGTGCCAAATTTGAAAAGAAGTATATATAGTGTAGAGAAAGAAAAACATAGTCATTGAAATTTTAAGTTCATAAGGCAATTTAATAACTAATCATAAAAAATAATGCTGTTTACAAGAATCACATGTAAGCTATGTCCAACTTTTGAAAAGAAAAGTAGGTAAAATTATATGCTAGGCCTAGTCTATCAGAAAACGGAGATAGTTAATAATGGAATTTAAAGTAAAAATCACTATTGGATAATAAAAATGTCTTTTAATAATAACAGGTTCACTTTCTCAGAAACAAAACAATTCTAAACTTTAATACTTAAAATATTAAAATTATAACTTTTAAAAAGGCAAAAATTATTGAAATTACAAGGATAAATAAAACAGGTTGTTAGCAGCAGCAAACAGTAAATGTTGGAAAGGAAGTGGAGAGATACTCTCATACACTGTTGGTGGGAGTGTAAAATGGGACAGTCACTCTGGAAGGCAGTTTGACATTTTCTCAAAAAGTGGAACATACAAATTCCATATGATCCAGCTATTCCATAACTAGGAATATACCCCAAGAAAATTAGAACTGAGACACAGAGATTTGTACACAAGTGTTCATAGATAGCAGTGTTATTTGCCATCACAAGAACATGGAAACAGCCCAAATGTCCACAGTCAAATGAATTGAGAAATTTTAGTACCTTCACGTGATGGAATATTACGCAGCACTCAGGAGCAACAATTTAAGAAATTACTACATAACTTGGGGAGGGACTGCAGAGCATTATGCTGAGTGAACTAATTCAGTCTCATAAAGACAAATACTGCATAAGATCATTATTGTAGAAATAAAAGATTACTAGTAAATCATGTATAAGGTTCCAGGGAGGGAGGAGAGGGGAGCAGGTGAGGATGGGCAAGGGGGAAATCATAGGTTCACACAATTTGGTGGGTGGAGGCCGAGGTGGGTAAAGGAAATAGAAAAGATTCCGTGCAGATCTGGAAAGACAAGGTAATGGTGAGCATAATTCAATAATGATTAATAAACATAAAAAATGGAAATGATTGTATGAAACAATGAAGGTTAGTGTGAAACACAACGTGTACAAACTTTGTAAGCAAATTTATTTTATATTGATAAAATAAAAATTTTAAAAGCAGGCTATTATCATAGAGATCATAGAAATTTTCACTTTTCATTCATTCACTTTTGCTTACAGAAATTGAAAATCGAGTTGCTATGTGCCTTAATAAAATAATTAGCTTGATCCAAAAGATGTATGAGGAAACCTACACCTAATATCCAAAGAATATATACTTGTTACAGACATGAAAACATAGTCTCCTTGATGTTCTTTTTCAGTAATCTACTGTGTTTGTGCTTGTACTACCAATTAATTTATTTTATTCCTTCCTAAGATGACAGTGAGAGGTAAAACGCTAATACAGCCATTGTCGTGGTAAACACATTTGTGTGTATAATAACGAATACTGCACAAGACCACCATTCTAAAAATAGGAGGATAACTGAACAAGCTACATACAAATGTTTAAGAGGAGAGAGGGGAGAGAAGGGGAGCAGAAGGAGAAGGAGGGGAAAATCACTATGATACAGATGTTGGGGGGGTGGGGGGTGAAGGAAGAGGAAAGAGTCCAAGAGGACTTGAAGAGAAGGTATGGCAGATAATTGGCAGAAATCAAAAGTAATTATATAAATTCAATGTATATGAATAGTTGCTTGCAAACCATGAAAAAAATTAAATGGCAAGATCTATCGGTTCCTTGTATATTAAAAAAAAATTTCTGAACCCCTTAAAGTTATTTTTACTCAGGGGTGAGAGCTGCAACATGGTCATTAACTAAGAACTGGCTTTAAACATATTTCTTCCTGTGAAGTTGAGAAGAATTATTAGCAATGACAAAATTAGTGTAACTTTTTAAGTGTTCTCAAATCAATGAATTAATTTTGTCATGTGCTGTGGGAAAACAACCCAAAATCCTGTATTGTCAAGGGACAAACAAAATTTATACTATTAGTTTTAAATGTTTTTATTGGTTCGTACACAATAATTTGTTTATAGTGTGTTTCATTCATGTGCATTGTTATATATTTATAGTTATACAACTTATTTTTTTTTAATTTAGGTTGTTTATTTTTCATTTCAATGAACATCTACAGAGATTTTGGGATTCCATTCATTCATTGTTGCACCCTTCTCCCCGCAGAA
>NW_006399932.1:3967790-3970773 GCF_000299155.1 Elephantulus edwardii | reverse complement strand
AAGGAGGTACGGATGTGTTGTTGGCATAAGTGAAACAAAGTGTGTTGCTCAACCTCTTTTGGTCATTGCCTATAATAAATTCAGTCTCATATGAGGATAACGTTAGAGAATTCTTTGGATTTAATAAACTGTGTCTCTTTAATCCACTAGTTTAGTTATTCATGATACGGTAAATATGACTCTTAATGTTTTAAATTATTTCCTTTGTGAGATTTTGTGCTCACATTCAGTCCAACCCAAACAGTTCTGATTTGCAAAATAATTTCAGGAGGTGGAGCTGCATTCACTGGCATATTACTGCATATCACTGGCCTTTGAGTGTCACAGTTAAATTTTTTTTTACTGTTAAAGACTTGCGCCCCCAGGAGCCACATCTGATTTGGTGCTGTTCTCAACTGTCATGTTCAGTGGTGTGAACTGCATCCTTTTACTAATTAGTGCTCATTTGTGCTTTAGTTTATTGCATGTTCCGGTTTTTTAAAAGAGATGCTTTCTAAATCATAACTCCCCCATCTCTTTATAATCTATCCTTAGTGTCTCAACTTCTTATTAATTGACCCTCTGCTTTGTTAAGCTTTGAGTTGAGTGCTTCCGAGGACACTGTGCTGGATAAAACGCACTCTCTGCTCACAAAAAAAATGAGAACCAGAAGGAAGGACAGATAACCACAGGAGGGTAACATTAGGCAGGAGATGTACACTGAAGAAGGACAAACTTTTCTGAGAAAACATTTTCAAGTTAGAAAACAAATGAGAAATTGAAGCTGGTCTATCTTGAGCTGTGAGATCTTGAGCAAGTTAATGTCTGAGCTTTCACTTTGTCTGCAGTGTGGGATGTAATATGAATTACAAGGGCATTTTTTTTTCTACAAGGGCATTTTGAGAAATGGAAATGATAATGCTCATAGAAAGCACAGTGTATAAGAAGCAGACTCTCATTGATAAAAGTTGTTACTATCCAGTCCGCAACTACTACTTGTGCACCTACTATGTGCTAGGTATTGTTCCAAGCTAGTGAATAATAAAATCAAAGAGCTCTACATTGTAGACTTTACACTCTGTGTATTGAACAATATTAATACCTTGTTAGCTATCAAATATGTATTATTTATCACTGCTCTTCTCATATGGTTGGAGGAATTTGAAAAGGCGTGAATGTGGTCTTTAACAAAGTTGAAACTTTAGGGGGTGGGGGGGTGGAGATAGAGAAGAGGAAATACCATGCACAATAAAGTAGAATTTCACAAAGATCCAGTGTGAAACAAATGTATAAGAACTTGGTAAGGAAGCCAGTATACTTTAAAAAAAAAAATACAATTTCTGACCAACTCTCAGTTGAGTCATTGGCAGTCCTGGGGGGTGTGCTCGACTAGTACACAGGACTGACCCTGGATAGGGACTTAAGGAACACGCACTGGAGAGCTTATGAGAGTTAGACTAGGCAGTGATGCTTGGTGTTAAAGTGTGGATGTGGTTTGGGCAGATCCATATTTTAGAAAGGTGTAATGTTATCAGTTGCTGAGTTGGTTCTGACTCATTAGACCCCATACGTGTCACAGCAGGACATGCTCCATGGGGTTTCCAGGAGCTGATTTTTTGAAGTAGCTTACCAGGCCTTTCTCCCAGTGCATCTCTCCGTGAGTTAACCTTTAACCAATGGCATGATAAGCAACTTCTTTAATGTGTTAGCAATATATATATATAATAATAGTCTAGTAGAAAGAAAAAACTAGAGGCTTGGTGAAACAGTGAAGCCACTGCAAAAGTTTCATCAAATTGAAGGGGGAAATGTGAATTGGAGAATCCACTGTTATTTATTAAATCTATTGAATACTCTTAAAAATTTTATTATTTTGAGGTCTCACTGACTTAAAGTATGCAAACTCTATGGGTACAGTTGACTGATTCTGATTCCTACACGTGTATTTATTGTACATATACCTATATTATGGAAACATAGAACATAATCAACAGCTGTATTGAGGTTTTGTCACTCAGAAGGAGTGACACTGTGTGCCACATTAACTGCAGCCTGTTTGGGGAAAAGGTGGTGAACAATCCCTGGGGTAAATGTTAGCTAGTCCTGCCTCTCTTGGCCTGCCTGGTCCATCTTCCTCTCCTTCCTTCACAAGCAGCCAGTTGCTACATTAACCAGACAGCAGGAAGAAAGGCAGACTATGTCTACCAGAGTCTGCCCCTCTTCCTGAGTTCACTTTTTAAGTGGGATACCCAAAGCACGTTTACCCTAATGGCCTCAAGCATGAGAGAATCACATTTTATACCCAGTCCTGGGTTTCCTAAAGGGAAATGGTAGAAATATTTACAATTAGCTTTAGTGTGGCCAGAACATACCTAAACAAACCACAAATAGATCCTGTCAGCGAGTGCACAAGAGGAGGTTTGCAGGGTCTTGGGAGTGGCGGAGAGCAGGGAGCCGCTGAGGTCACTGCATCTTGCACCTCTTTTACGCTTAAATAATTGAACAATGATCTCCTTATTCATAGGCAGGGAGCAATTTTTATTTCATTTCTCATAACTCTGTAGCTGTACACTAGTTAAATATCTGTGTTTTGCATTTTATAAAAGATAACTAGATTAGATTTAGGAGACCAAGTTTCTTAGGCCATATTTTTAAATTTCTTTAACAAATCTGTTGTCAGTTTTATGCCAAAGCAAATAGGAAAGACATTCTGTATAAATAATATTGATTGAATAAGACCATTTAAGTGGTGTTTGTCTATCTAAGTCGCTGTAGGAACATATAATCTGTGGAAAGACAGAGTTTGAAGCTTTTGTTTTGCTTGAATAATTGTTTTGGCACACTTTTCAAATTGGCAAGTGAATATTTGGAGAGGCATGTATGTGTAACTAGAACTCTTGCGGCCTACTGGTAAGAAGTTGCACTGCCAAACCTAACATACATAGTTCAAATCCACTAGCTACTCTGTGGGAGAAAGATGTGATTTTATTTTTTTTTTATTTTT
>NW_006399932.1:3949601-3967265 GCF_000299155.1 Elephantulus edwardii | reverse complement strand
TTTCTCCCTCCTCTGTTTCAGTGCAGTATACATTATTGAACCCATCTTACTCAGTCTCTCCCCAACCCCAAGGACAGTCCCATTCTACAACAGTGGGAAAGATGTGATTTTAAGGCCTTTTAGAGATAACTCTGATTTGATTTCTACTCAATGGCCTATACAACAACAACATCAGAGAGAAATAGACCTTTGTCTATTAATTGATCCTTACCTTAACTGAAAAAAATTGAATTTTACTGCAATAGCGGTTTTCCTTTTTATGTTTGTTTAATACAACAGATCATGTTGTTATGTGCAATCAAGTAGGAACCAGCTCATAGCTGACCCTCTAGCAGGTTTTCAAAGGCAGTAAATCTCATGGGAGGAAATTGCCCATGCTGAGCAGCTGGTGAATTCAAACCAAGTTCCTTTGGAATTGTAGGGCAACTTCTTAACACTAGGCCACCAAAGCTCCCTTATTCAACAGATAGAAAAGATAAATTCATTCTGCTCTGGCTGGGAGAGATGGGAGGTGAGTATGGAAACTTCCTTTAAATCCCTCTACCTCATCCCAGATATGATTTTCAACTCCCTCATAATTATCTTTCTACTCTGTTCTTGAGGGCTCTAGTGACCTAGTGGTATGAACCTGAGCTGTAGATTCGAAGGCATATAATTCAGATCCACCCATTGCTTTGCAGGAGATGGGTGAGCAGTCTCCCCACATGCTGTTTACTGTCTCTGAAAACCCACTGGAAGGTCAGCTTCACGTGAATCTCTTCCAACTTGATAGCTCACGACAACTCTCTTCTACTCTAGACAAGTGCTGTTGTTTCAAAAACTATTTTTATTTCAAACTCTTTGTTAAAATAAATCTTTGGTTGTTGTTGTTGTTATGTGCCATTGAGTCACTTGCGACTCATAGCGACCCTGTGTACAATAGCTCTAAACGCCATTCTATCCTGTGCCAACCTAGCCATCTCAAACGCACTCATTCCCACCACTGCAGTCACAGAATTGATCCGTCTCATTGAAGGTCTTCCTCTCCTTCACTGCCCCTCCACTCTGCTAAACATGATATCCCTCTCCAGAGCATGGCAGACGAAGCTTCAGAATCCTTGACTCCAAGGAGCATTCCAGCTTCACCTTCTCCAGGACAAGCCTGTTTGTTCTCCTAGCAGTCCATGGTATATTTGACACTCTTCTCCAGCACCACAGCTTAAAGGCATCAGTTCTCTTTCCATCATCCCTATTCACTGTCCAACTCTCTGATGCATAGCACGTGATAGTAAAGACTATAGCCCAGATCAGCACCTTAGTCTCCAGCCTGACATCGTTGCTCTTCAGTAGTCTTGAGCGATCTTTCACAGCTGAATTTCCCAGTGCAGTTCGTCTCTTGATTTCCTTGCTGCTGTTAACGAGAGTGTTGACTGTGGAGCTAAGTAAACTAAAACTGTTAACTATCTCAATCTCTTCACCATCCATACTGATGCTGCCAATTGGCATAGTGGTGAGAATCTTTGTTTTCTTGATGTTGAGCTTCAATCCATATAGGAGGCTGCAGTCCTTGACCTTGTGCAGCAAGTGCGTCAGGTCCTCCTCAGTTTCAGCAAGCAGGGTTGTGTCATCTGCATAACGCAGATTGTTGATGACTCTTCCACCAATCCTGATGCCACATTCCTCCTCGTACAACCAAGCATCTTGGATGATCTGTTCTGCATACAGATTGAAAAGGTATGGAGACAGAATACATCCCTGATGGACCCCCCTTCTTGATTTTGAACCGTGTAGTGTCTCCCTGCTCTGTTCTGACGACTGCCTCTTGGTCCAAGTATAGGTTTCGCATTAGCACAATCAAATGTTCTGGGATTCCCATTCTTCTTAGAGTCAGCCATAGCTTGTTGTGATCCACACAGTCAAAAGCCTTTGCATAGTCAGTGAAGCACAGATAGACATTCTTTTGTATTCTTTGCTTTCTGTGAAGATCCATCTAACATTAGCTATAATATCCCTAATACCACGACCTTTTCTAAATCCAGCCTGCACATCTGGCAGTTCTCTGTTGACATATTGTTCCAAACGTTTTTGGATAATTTTCAGCAGAATCTTGCTTGGATGTGATATTAATGATATTGTTCGATAATTTCCACACTCTGTTGGGTCACCTTTCTTTGGAATGGGAACAAATACCAATCTTTTCCAGTCAGTTGGCCAGCTGGCTGTCCTCCAGATTTCTTGGCACAACTTAGTGAGCACATCCAGGGCAGCATCTGTTTGTTGAAATAAATGCCACCAACTCCTGGAGACTTGTTTTTGCCAGTTCCTTCAGAGCAATTTGAACTTCCTCCTTCATCGCCATAGGCTCTTACTCATATGTTATTTCCTATTTCAGCCAATTCCTTCTGATACAGTGACTCTGTGTACTCCTTCCATCTTCTCTTGATACTTCCTGGATCATTTAACATTCTACCCAAAGTATCCTTAAATATTGCCGCCCATGGCTTGAGTTTGTTTTTCAGCTCCTTCAGCTTAAGAAACGCTGAGCGAGTTTGACCCTTTTGATTTTCTGACTCCAGCTCTCTGCACATTTCATTATAGGGTTTTGCTTTGTTGTCCCGGACTGCCTTTTGAAATTTTCTGTTCAGCTCTTTGATTTCTTGGTTTCTTCCTTTAGCTTTGGCTTCTTGATGCTCTAATGCAATACTCATAGTCTCATCTGACATCCATCTTAGTCTTTTCTGCTTCAGCCTTTGTAATGATCTTTTGCATTCTTCATGGATGATTTTCTTGATATCCTCCCAGAGCTCATTTGGTCTACGCTAATTGGTGCTCAGGGCCTCAAACCTGTTCCTGAGATGGTTTTGAAATTCGAGTGGGACAGACTTAAGGTAAAATTTTGGTTCCCATGGACTTGATTTAATTTTCCTCAACTTCAGCTTGAACTTGCATATGAGTAGTTGGTGGTCTGTCCCACAGTCAGCACCCAGCCTGGTTTTCACAACTGATATTGAGCTTCTCCAGGGATTCTTTCCACAAATGTAATCTATTTGATTCCTATGCATACATCAGGTGAAATCCATGTGTATAGCCTGTCTTTATGTTTCTTATAAAAGGTATTTGCAATGAATAAATCATTGAATGTGCAGAACTCTATCATCCTATCTCCAGCCTCATTTTTCTCACTGAGTCTGTGATTTCCAGCTACTGATCCTTCTTCCCTGTTCCCAGCCTTTGCGTTCCAGTCGCCCATTATTATCAATGCATCTTGAGTGCATGTTTGATCAATTTCTGATTGCGAAAGTTGGTAGAAATCTTCTATTTCCTCCTCTTTGGCTCTAGTTGGTGCATATATTTGAATGATAGTGGTATTCATTGGACTTCCTTGTATGCATATGGATATTATTCTGTCACTCACCACATTGTATTTCAGGATAGATATAGAAATGACTTTTTAAATTATGAAACCAACCGCATTTTTTCTCACCTTTTCATCCCTGGCATAGTAAATCATATCTGATTCAAAATGTCCCATGCCAAGCCATCTCATTTCGCCAATACCTAGTATGTCAGTATTTATGCATTCCACTTCTTTCTTAACAATGTCCAATTTTCCTACATCAATGCTTCTCACATTCCATGTTCCAGTCACTAGTGTCTCCTTACAGCTGTTCCTCTTTGTCTGTGCTTCCATTTCTAAGATCTCAGTTTCAATTGCTATGTCTGTTAGTCCAAATGATAGTCTAAGTGTGATCTATTGTACACAGGGTTTTCGAAGGCCTGTCATTTCGGAAGTGGATGGCCGATCATTCTTCCTATTCTGTCTCAATCTCTAAATAGATATAATAGTATCTGACAAACTAGCATTCCATAGAAAACAGCAGATGAAAGACATTTGCCCAGTTACAAAAATGACCAATAGATTCAGTGTTGCTGCCCACCCCTGCTACATGTTGCTGTTGTTGGTTTGGTTTTGGTTTTTTGTTGTTGTTGTTTTTGGGGTGTTTTTTAAAATCCTTTCTTTGCTTACTCCACTGCCATCCTTTCCTACTTTTGCCTACAGCATTCAACACCTGTCTCCCATTGACCAGCCCCTGATATGATGGCCTAAGTCTCAAGCCATCAGGATTTCTGTGATTCTAAGCATATCGTGCTGCTGTCAGTCTCTTATAATGTAGCCTAAATCTTTGGTACCACATCTTATTTTGAATCTGGTTCTTTTTGAGGTGGTTCTTATTTTGAGGTGGTTCTTTCCCATTAGTAGGATATATAAAAATACTGTTTTTTTCCTTTGCTTTCTAGCAGAAGGCTACATAATTGAGTGGACTTGGGGGGAGGAATTGTTTAACAATGAAAGAATTTTTCTTTTACTTCTCAAAGAGAAAAGCGAACTGGGCAGGGGAGGTTGGGCGGGGAGAAAAGTGCAACAATGAATGAATGGAAATCCAAAGTCTCTGTAAACTTTCACAAAAATTAATAAAAAAAGATTTCTTCATCCAAACTCTGTAACTGTCAAAGCCTTACCAAAATAAATTTATTTAATTCAGAAACCTAGTTGGAAGGGCAATAGATGTCAGATGCAATGACTTCTCTTCATTTACTAAATTAAAACATTATTTTTGTCATTTTGGATTTACTTTGTATTGACTAATATTCATTTAACTGAACATTATTCTTCTTTGTGAGTGCCCTATATTATGAAACTGGAATTAATTTAGGAGATCAGCATTATCATAGAATCTCAAGTGCCACAAAGATGCTTGCTACTTTAATCTGCGTATGAAATTGTAGAGATAAAGATTTTTAACTGCATTTTTAATGCATCTGCAATTCCTGTTATGCCAAATGGATCCCCTTTTCTCAACTGGAACATGAAACCGATTCTTCCTGGCAGTCATGGCCAACAAAGCATAAATAGAATGGTCTTATTGGTGGTGGTTGTGTGCCAACAAGTCAGAACCAATCCATAGCTGACTCTCCAAGGGGTTTTTTTTTTTTTTTTTTTAAATTTAAGATTCCTACTTTTTTTTCCTATAATTATATTTTATTAATTTTCATAAACATTTACAGAGATTTTGGGTTTCCATTCATTCATTGTTGCACTATTCTCTCTACCCTCCTCCTAGTTTGTTGTTGTCCAAATGCCACAGTGCTTGTCAAAGCCAGTTCTGATTAATCTTCTTTGTCAGTGTGTCCTTTGCCATTCCCAAGGGGTTTTCAGAAACAGTACATTACATGGGGCACGATTGCCCGTCTTTCTGCCATGGAGCACGATGGTAGGTTTGAACTATGTGCCTTTGGGATTGTGGCACAGTTTCTTATCATTAGGTCACCAGAGCTCCCCAGAATAGTCCAGAAAAGGTGGGTGCACTGGATTAATAACAAGAGTGATAAAAAAATTACAGATTGATGCCCTGCTGAAAACTTTATCTGCCTTTTTAATTTATTTATCTTTTGTAGAAAAGGAGCAATACAACAACAGTACTGTGTGTGTGACCTAATAACCAGATCTATTGAGAGTTGGAAACAACAGTGCTCCACTCAAAGATGGCGCCAGCTGCTCTGCTTTGCGTGTGTGTAGCACTCGGTAGTCCTGGCAGTAGTCCAGTCATCCTCGTCAGACTCCTCATGTTCCAGATCCTTGCTTGGCCCATAATTTTTCCTTATTTGGCTATTGCTCTACTTCACTCAAGATTTCAAAATTCAGATTTGTTCCGATTTCACTTCTTTGGTCTTTAATAACTTAGTTTGAACTTTAGGAGAAATCACTGTAGGGAGGACTTAGAGAGTGGCCGAGAAATTTGTGTGCATCACTCACTTCTGTTCTCAGATGGGATGGACAAGGCAAGCAAAGGTTAGCTTCTTTTAGAAAATTTTATAGTATATTTTTTATTCCTGGATGCCAATTATTAAATGAATTAAAGAAACATAGTCAAATGAAGGGGAGTCTAAAGGGCATATCGTTTTCATAGCTATTCACGCTAGTAGGGGCAGGAGCACCTAATTTTTAATACGAGCCGTTAACAACTGCTCATGGTTTAAATGGCTTCTAGGATTCTCAGTGACAAAAGGTGATCTAATTACCAAGGAGGAAAGAACAATATAGCTCTGGTTATTTACAATGTGTGACTTACTTAAATTATGATCCTATTAACTATACAAAAATGATGGAAAACAGAAACATCAGAGCAAATTAAACATTTTGGCTTTTCAGTAATGATCTTGAATATAGGAGGTGTGCACAAGGTTTATTTTCCCCCTTTTAAAAATCACACAAGGCCTGCCCTCAGTGTGAACTTGTAGTTTCAAAGATTCAGTGCATCAGCTCTTAAACAGAAAAAAAAAATTGACAGTATTTTTTTTTCTTTTCCATTGGGTCACACTAGAGTGTTTAGTTTCTGTCAATAAATCACATGTTTGCATTTCTAACACTAGTCTAAATCAATTTTAGGTGTGATTTCTTCCCTTGTGATTTTTGTTTTGCTCTGAGTTCCTGGTTGATTTTAATCGTTCTTATTTGCAGGCTTTAAATACTGATGAACTGTGTAATTTACAACACCCTTTTGTGGCACTGACCTTTGCAGGGAGTTTGCATATGAACTCTAGGATATTTTTTAAGCAGTCATGTGGGGGTGTTGAATCAGATGAGGCATATGCATTCAGAAGCATTTATAGGAGAAAATACATGTTTCACTAGATTATTGATATTGTTTAGAATATGCATATTTTATAATTTTAAATTGAAGGATTTTTTTAAAAATCACAATCATAGTAAGACATTATATCATGCCTCTGGAAAAAGTGTAAGTAAAGCCATGACAAAAAAATAATACATTAGTAACTCAATTAACAAGCTTGGTGTAGTACAGTATTTGGAATTCTTTTTGTACCCAACAAGAAAACACATGTTCTTCTAGTATGCTTATTTGATGCTTAACAAAATTGATTGTTTTTTAGGCCACTAAGACAATCAACACATTTGAAAAGCTATGCATCATGCACAGTTTTGGTTCTCTAAACAAGATGCAGTGATAGCAAATCATAGACTTCTTCCAGTCTAACAAATTGCAAATCTTAAACAATATTCTTTATAGCTGGGACAGAGAGGGGATTGCTATTTTGTTTGCTTGCTTTGGATATAGTTCACATATCATAAAATTCACTCTTTTTTTAAAGTGTGTAATTCTGTGATTTTAGTACACTCATGGAGTTGTGTAGCCATCATAACTGAGCAATTGCAGGGCATTTTTGTTACTTTATTAAGGAACCCTCTTTCCATTAGAAGTCACTCCCCATTTCTTTCTCTCCCCAGCCCTTGAGAGCTGAACATTTCATGTAAATGGAAGCATACAATATGTGGTCATTTGTGTCTGGCTTATTTTATACAGGATGTTGTTTTCAAGGTTCATGCATGTTGTAGTCTGTTGCAGAACCTCCTTCCATTTTATGACTGAGTTCTGTCCCACTATATGGATTTACCACAAAAATGCTTATCTATTCATCATTTAATGAGTTGGAGTTACATTTCCGTTAGCATCTCAAAACATTATGTATGACACCATCCGAATTCTTTGTAGTAGACAATAGTTTAATCTCAGTTTAGCAGTTCTTTTGGTCAAGTGTCTTTTGGAAAGGTTTTCTTTTCCATTCTTTTTTTAATTATTCAAAAACAAAACACACACAAAACCCTCAAACTAATTGCCATTAAGTTGGAACTGACATACAGCTGACCTTCCAGTGGGTTTTCAGAGACTAACCCACGTGGAAGGAGATGTCCATGTTTCTTCTGCAGAACAGTTGATGGATTGTGACTGCCTGCCTTTGGGTTGGCAGAGTAACTCCTTACCTGCTAGGCCACCAGAATTCTGGATGGGTTAATTTAAACCAGGGGGATAAAAGGAAGCTACTCATTACCATAATATTAAAACCTGTTTTGGATCTTAGGAAGAATGGCTTTCAAGGCCTAGCCATTTGTACTAAATTCCAGTAGTCATACTCCTGTCTCCTATTCTCAACCCCCACTAACCCCTACTCCTACTTCCTTAAAAGAAGCAAAGTAAATTAATTTCTTTTATGTCTCCCCTAATTCTCACCTTCCTCCTCGTTTCCTCCTAGCCTTTCTCCTTCCTTCCTGACTGCCCCTTAGGCCAAGCAATGGTCTCACCTCATTCACAGTTTTAAGAGGCCAGTGACCCTTGATGTCAAAATTTCATCTTTTTTAGGCAATTGAACTCTTTTCCAGTTGCATTAAAGGCACACTTGAGAATAAATTCCCCAAAATACCCCATTCCAAATGGGCTCCAAGTAAGTTTAAGTCAGTGCTTTGCTCATGTGATTATAATGTCTCTTCATTTTGATTTCAAACCCTGACAATTATGATTACATGGTAGGTAGAGACCTCAGAATTCTAGGATGATTATAGCCTTTTTTCATTGTACTGTCACATTGTTAGTGCCACCAGTAAATGACATCATTTTTCTTTATTATAACTGCCTCCAGCCATAGATACAGAAAGGTCAATTTTAATTAAAAATGAAAGAAAAATACATTTGTGACTCTCCTCTCCTACCCACCCCTCCTTGAAGAATAGATTTCCTTTGTAACTCTGATTGCCTTGCTGAAGTTTCCAGAAACAAGAACAAGCTCATAAAATTATCTGGATTTGTAAGAATATAGGACTGTATCACTACTTTGGAGGAAGGAGGTCCTCATTACAATACCCACTCTATTCCAAGGAAATCAGGCACCAAATCCCTAGTGATAGGGAAATGGAGGACGGGAAAAGAGGGATGTCGGAAGGACAAGAGGAAAGGTCAGATAGACTCACTCTGGCCAAGAGGTTTAGTTACTTAGATCTTCAGTGAAGTTAGACTTACACAGATACATTAATTTGAAACCGAGTTAAAATCACAGTGTTATTTCTGATAAACATTGAATTATATGCCAGGTTCTCATCCATGCCGGGACACAAAGATAGAGAAAAAATAACTCCCAATTCATATGCAAAAAGAAAGACAAGGAAACGTTGGGACTGTACAGGACAGGTGGAAGGTACCAGGTTTAGCCATGGAAGTTGTGGTTCAGAGGAGGTGGCCCTTGAGCTGAAGGCCAAGGAACAGAGGTCACATGGGAAATGACACAGCCTTTAACTCCCAGGATTCTTGCTTCCAAAAAGTGTGTGCTCTGCTCTTAAGAAGGCTTGATAGAAAAGAATATCAAACCAAGAACCAAAGTATAGCCAATGAAAGTTATTATCTTACATTCAGTTTTCAGTTATGATCATTTGTCATAATTAATAAAATTTAAATTAGTAAAAAAAAAAAAAGGCTCATGATCCATAAAGAAGGCTGTCATATAATAAGGCCACTTGCTAGCCAGATTGTTGATGTCTGAGTTTTACTATTCATTGCCCTCATTTACTAACCTCACGTAACTGGCTACTATGAATCCTCATTCAATACTGCAGTATACTTCTATTAAGTATTATGCATCTCAGAAAGCTATACTGAAGTTCTAACCTATGTTCCTGTAAATGTGACAGAAATAGGGAATTTTTTCTTTTGCGTTTGTGAGGTAGTGTTCGAATAGAGTAGTCCCTTCTAATGGTGCTTTAGAAAAGAGACTAGAATAGCAATAAACATACAGTAAGGAAAACAAACCAGGTGAAGCTTATAAACATGTCAGCCAAATCCCAAACTGCTGAAGTTGAAAGAACAAGGATCTCTCCCAAGAACCCATAGAGAAAGAGAGTCGAGTCCTGCTGATGACCCACATTCAGACAGACTCCTGACCTCCAAAACTGAGATAAGAAATTCCTGTTCTTAAAGTCATACACCTCTGGTACTTTTTGTCACGGTAGGTATAAGATAATTTCTTAGTGATTCTCTGATCTTTTTTTGCAGTAGTTTTACATTTGTCTTATAATTTTGCAAAATCATACTACTCTAGAATCCCTTGTCTCGTAGACATCCCCCCACACACACACACACCTATGGTGTATTACAGACGGCTTAAAAAAAGCAGGAAACCAGTTTATAAAATGCCCCCACCTTCAAATAATTTAACAAATTATGGCTTTTGTGGTCTTGGGTTGTTGGGGTTTTTTTAAAGAATCTTATTTACTCACTTTGTCTTTTGATTCTAGTCTTGCCTCCTCTCCAGTCATATCTCAAACTATTAGCTACTGGCTGCCAGTGCTTTTTCTAAAATGTCAACCTGATTATGGAGGAATCTTACCCCTACTCTGCACTGCTGCCATCAGTTAAAGCTCATAAATCTTCTGTACTTCTTCACATCTTTCAGAACAATCACCCCACTCTTTAGCAAGACCTCTAAGATCCTTCTGGATGGAGCTTACAGGTCTTCTTTCAGTCTTATCTTCTCCTGATCCTCCCTCAACCTTATATTCTAAACACGCGGGGCTACTGGTTCCCCTAACATTATGCTCTGTCTTACCTCCTTGTATGCTGTCTCTTTGACATGCCTTCAGTCCTGTGCCCTAATTTCTATTCATCTCTCAGAACCCATCCTATGTGCCCTCATAGCATTTAATTTTATTTTACTTCTCTGGTTTCCCAAGAAAGCCATCTCTGTCAAGCATCCACAGCTGTTTTTTATTTTTTAGATGACCCTATTACCTTGTACTGGGTTAGAGAAAGTATTGAAGAGTGGTACTTCATTGGGTGAGCCAGACGATTGAGCCCAGTTACAGGTAGCTTAGTAGTAAGGAGTTGTGGTGCCAACCCAAAAGCCTGTGATTTGAATTCAACAGCTGCACGACTGGAGAAAGATGGGCAGTCTTCTCCTTTGCAGTTTCCAGCCTCTGAAAATCTGGAAGATCAGCTGAGTTCCAACTCTGTGATACATAACAATAAGAATATGAGACACATTCCTTTTAAGAAAAAAAAAAGCTGTTAAAATTAATTCCTTTCCAGTTTCTTTTAAGAACATTGTCAGTAGTAGCATTTTCAGGTGTGATAAATACTAAATGTAAGAGACTCAAGATGAGTTTTTAGGCCATATCTAGTGCCAAGCAGCCACACAGCAGATGAATTCTCTCCTCTGAGTGCTAACAAATAAAACAGCCCTTTTTTCTAAATATTGCCATGGAGATTCAGAATCAAAACTCTTGGGTCTATATTATTATAGTTAGAATCTATAAATCCAAACAATTTGAAGTATGTAGGCCTTGCCCCAGGCTATAGAAGCTCAGACACAAAAATGTATTGGAAAGTGAAGAGGCATGAAAAGGGAAGATGTTTTATTGACTTTAAGAGAGCTGAGGCCTGGGAAGAAAATATCTCAGAATTCTGTGCTGTTTAATAACTTTGCACTTTAGTAAAATGTCTGTTTTCATTTCCCCCCTATTTTTAACTCTTTTTAAAGCATTTATAACAAATCCATCTAAATTAACCCAAGAAATCAAGTATAGTCATTTGTCTGAGGCAATCTGATTTGGAAGTGCAATAACTCCCCCTCCTTTCACAGTACCAACACACATACACAGTCACATATAAGCATATAGGCCCTTGTACACCATGCAGTCACACAGACAGACAGACACACACTCTCATATTCACTGAGACTAAAACAGTAGTTTTTGTGTTGAGAACCACATTGAAAGTAAATATCTTTAACTTTTCATTTTCAAAAAGACCAATTTCTATTGCACATAAGTTAAAAAATTGTCACTTATATTTAAGGCACCTCTTCTCTTGTGCACTAGGAAAGATTTCCCATCTGTGAGAGCACACTCTAAAGTTATACAGGTTTTCCCTCCCATTCACGTCTCTAGAGTGTTCTTGTTAAACCTTTCATAAGCCAAGATGGCACACAGTGAAGAAGCAAATACCATTCTTTTATATGGAGGAAATTATGAATATTTACAGACCCAAAAAATAACTTACTAAATCATACCAGCTAACATATAAAATCTGAAACAACACTGATATATACGTGCAGTATTCACAGACACTGTTCAAAGCAGTGGAGGCTTGCTGCTGAGTGCAGTCCCCAGGGAAGAGGTTTGGCAATGTCACTCGTGTGGCTTGGGTTTGAGCTGCCACATTAATGACTCACTGCAAAACAAACCAGAAACACCAGTTCACTTTTTTTTTTGCCGGGTGGGAGGAGGGTATAAAAGCAAAAATCCTATTAACATTTATTTAGGTTAATGAAAGCAGGTGCTAATGTAAGTCTAATGAGTCCTGGTGGTGCAGTGCTTAAGCACTTGACTGTCAAGGAAAGCACAGCTGTTTTGTGGGAGAAAGACACCATAGTCTGTTCGCATGATGTTCGCCTTGAACCTTATGGGGCAACTCTACTTTGTCCTGTAAGTTTATCATGATTGGAATGAACTGGATGACAGTGATTTTGGTTTGGAATATAGGGAAGAAAATAAGAAAAGGGAAGGAGGAGGGGGAAGAGAAAAAAATTAAAAGGAAAAGAAGAAGAAAAAACCTCCAAAGTCCCCTTGGAGATTCCGATCTTGCTGTTGACCTGTGTTTGACAGCAGCAACCAGAACCATTGTGCATAGGATCACTGTGAGTCACAGCTGACCCAAGGGCACATAGTAACAACAGATACCACCACCTAGACAACAGAAGTCATCTGATTTCCAGAATATTTCTTCTTTCCTTGATATAAAATTTTATTATAAGCTTCTATGTTAAGTTTGGTTATTGTTATTGTTATTATTGTGTACTATTGAGTGGGAACTCCAGTGGCGCGGGAGGAGATTGTCCACCTTTCTGCCTCAGAGCAGCTGGTGGTTTTGAATCTCATGCCTTTGGGATTGCAGCGCAGCTTCTTACCACTAGGCAGTATTGCCTGATTAAATTGTGTATGTGAAGAAACTCATGAGATAAGGCTTATTAGGGGACTCCACCAAATCTGCTCAGTCAGTCTGCTACACCCATTCGTGGATTCCAGTCCTAATACTTGCCGTGACTTTGATGATCTAGAATTTTGTTTTCTTTAAGCCAGTCTTTTTAATGGGACTCTCACACCCTATGTGCGCAGGATAGAACCCTTGATCACCATGAGTACATCGCATACTGACACAGATGGCTACTCCCCAACTCTTCTGCCCCAGTAGATGGCGCCATCACCTCCTCTGTGGCTTAACTGCTTGGTCCTCCTGCTCTGTAAATTCATTCTCCTGATCCCCATGGCACCAGTTGATCCCTGTCTGTTTGTCCCCAGAGCTTTGTTTTGATGACTCCTCGCCAATTTAAAACTTATCTGCTACCTTCTCAGGGATATTTATCTCACCTTGTTTTATTTTTTGTAGTATTTATCATTCTTGTGTGTATATGTGCATATATGTGTAGGCTGTTATGTTTGCTTCTGGAACTCTAGTGGCATAGACTATTCAACATTACACTTCTAACCAAAGGGTGTACTGTGGCAGTTGGAATCCACCAATGGTTCCTTGAGGGAAAGATGGGCAGTCTCTTCCCATTTAGTTTGCAGCCCTGGACGCCCAGTGGAAGGTCAACTGTTGCATCAATTCTGACTCAGCAACAGTGAGAGACAGTTTGCTTGCTTGTCTATTTATGTTTGTCCTCTCCTCCATCTAGACTATCAGCTGCCTAAGAACAGGACGTTGCTTGCTCCATTCAGGTACATATTTAACACTGAATAGATATTTCAGTGAATGAATGAATGAGCAGATGAACAAAAGAAGTAAAAATTATTTTAGATGATTTTCAGGAGGGTTAAGAGCCCAGTTGTTATATAAAATTAAAGTCTTACTAACAATTGAATTAGATTAGTGAAATTATGGCTTGCCTTTTTTTCCCCCCCATGTGCAGAGAATACCCTTTAATAGTACTTTAGATTTGCATTATCTGGGCTCTCAGCATTTTTCTGTGTGCTGGGAGTCTTCAGTTCGAGAACTTTCTGAAAGGCTAACTTTAATAACATCAGATCTGCCATTTCCACAGGGCTTAGAATAGATTCCAAAATGCCAGAGAAAATTAAATGCGAAAAGCTCCAGTTAATTAATGTTTCAGAATAAATTAATGTTTTAGGTCTGACTTTAACTGACAGGAATGGTGAATTTCAATGTTAAAACTGCTACCACTTCCCATGTCTGCATTTTGTACCGTATTCTTTCATTTCTAGTTATTTATTTCCTTGAGAGGAAAAAGGGGAGATGCATACATATGAATTTTAAAATAAAAAACACCATTGTACCAATTATTCTTTGGGTATAGATATTTAGCATTCCTCACAACCCCCTTCAGTTAGGTGATGGAATTTTAATTTGCTGAATTTTCAGAGTTAGAAGTGGATCCTAAACATGTTTACTCATCTCTTCAAGTCAGTGAAGTGTATCAGAAGAGAGAAGACTATGATTTACATGTTAAGTGTGTCATAAAGACAAACCCTGACTGTTACTTATATCTTAGTAAAAGTATTAAGATTGTTGGCATATTCATTGAACACATAAAAAAAAGGAGACACGTTTCTGTCCTATGTAATTTGTTTATTGTTTATCTTTGGGGTTTACACAATAGAAAAGAATTGGTAAAATTTGTGGCATTTCTTTTTGGATTCTCCCCTCTCTTCTTCACTTTCTGGGCTTCAGTTTCCCCATTTCCAAGAGGAGTATACCAAGTTGCCAAGACTCATATTAGAGAATAAGATATTTATTTGTGATGTAACCATAGTATGTTGTTGTTGTTGATTTCCATCGAGTCGAGCACGACTCATTGTGACTCTGTGAACAAAAGGCAATTATAACTATCGACATTTATCAAAGTACTTAGAGTTTCCAGAGGCATGTGGTTTAGGAAGTGGATGCCACTCCTGCTTCCAGACCTGTCTTAAACTGGAGCTCCACCACACACAGTCCATCATGGGTAACCATTAGGCATTTGAAACCCCAATGGCACAAGGTTCAGCATCACAGCAACCCCTGGTTACCTCAGTATAGCATATTGACAGAAGAGTGTTGTACCACTTAGCATAATGTTCATCCAAAATAAAATAAAAACCAATTTTAAATACAAAGGCCCTCCCTGAGGTTTTGTTGATTCTAAACAAAAGGCTTAAATGAAAAAAACAATCAATGTAGTATGTTGTTATGTGCTGTTGAGTCACCTGCAATATATACAGCGACCCTATGTACAATAGCTCTGAACCCTTCCCTGTCCTAATTCCGTCACACCAACCTGCATTGCCCCAGATACTTTATCAATCCATCTCGTCCAGGGTCTTCCTCTCCTGCACTGTCCATCCACCCTTCCGAGCATGATGTCCTTCTCCACGAGCTGGTCTCTCCTGGCCACGTGCCCAAAGTATATGAGATGGAGCTTCAAAATCCTAGCCTCCAAGGAGAGGCTAGGTTTCACCCTCCCTAAGACAGACTGATTTGGCTTCTTGGCAGTCCCTGCACAAGACTCTTCTCCAGCACAACTCGAAGGCATCTATTCTTCTTCTGTCATTTTAGTAATTGTTCAGTTCTCTGAAGCGTAATAGTCCTTGAAAAACATTAAACTGTTCTTAGAATATTTCTGAATAAAGGAGAACTAGGTGGGTCTTGGAGAGAAAATGGGGGGGAGGAATGCACAAAACCTCAAACTTGTTGCTGTTAAGTCAGAATTGACTCAAGTGTTCACTCTCCAGTGGATTTTAGAGGCTGGAAATTACAAGAGAGGAGTGTGCCCATCTTTCTCCAAGGCAGCTGCTGGTGCACTTGAACTGAGAGGTGCCACCTTTGGGTTAGCAGTGTAGCACCCAATGGTCTAGGCCACCAGAACTCCCTGGATGAGTGAGATCCCCTTAAACCTTAATATTTTATAGTTTCACTAAAAAAGCATTAATCTTTTAAAATTTAACATCTGCCTTCAGTTTACTTTTTTAATTTTGTTAAACCAAAACCTTAACATAAACTCTCCTTGTGGTAAAAGCAAGGTCAATCAGTTTCATGGCCTTGAGAAATGAACAGTTTCTTTCCCTCTTTGAGTAAGTATTGGTGGAAAAGGGTGCAGCTGAAACAGCTGCTTCTAGAATAATTTCAAAGAAGAGTACTGTAAGCATCAATCATAGCTGTTGGATCCAGATCTAAAGAAAAGGGTAGAGAGGTCCAACCAGTGAGCAGGCAAGTTGGAGACAAAGTTCTTTTCTCACTATGTTGTGAGAGAATATATTGAGGCATTAAAAGTAGATCTAGATGACAAAGATTATTTCCTATTTAAAGATGGTGACATTCTTGGAAAGTATGTGGAGTGAAATGAATCACTTAAAATGACATCACACGAAGCTACTCTTTCTTGTTAAATTCTCAATTTTCTCATTATATAAATAACCCATGTCTTTCTTTTGTGATAAACTAATGATATCCAAACTCATACTCAACTGTCTGCAAAATTTAATTTTGTTGTGCCAATACAAACATTTCTAAATTATGTGAATCAGTGGCTAAAATATGACAGTTATTTCAATATTAATGAATGTTGGTAGTACTATAGAGATAAAAGATCCTTTCTACATTCTGCTTTTCTTGAACAAAAGGATTCGAGATAGGATACTGACCTTCATCATAAATATCTTGTTTCCCTTAATAATATGTGAAAACATATAGACCTAACACCACCCTTAATACATTGTCTAGAAAGAACGGCCTGATACTCTTTTTCCAAAAACCAGACCGAGAAAGCCCTATAGAGTACAAGAGTGTTATCCACCCCAATCAGGAGGACAGTGCTGGGCAGGGCAGCATTTCATTCCCTCATGCTTTGTGTTGCTAGGAGTCAGGGACTATGTGACAACAGGGCAGATATGTTCAAGAAGTCTTTTGCTTTTAAAAAAGGAAAAGGGAGGAAAAAGAGCACCATGTGCAAAGGCCAAGCTCCTAATCTGGAATTCTGCTTGGTTGAATTTTAGCTTTCAGTTAATCAAGAATTTACGGACACTATGTGTGCATATCCCTTTTTGGCATTTTAGTTATATGATATTTGTAAGCACTTTTTAGAACAAGAGTTCCAAACACTACATGTTCATAAGAAGTACAAACATTATAAAAAAACAGATGTTAAACTGTTTTGTTTAATTAAAAAAAGGTATCTCATTATTTTAAGTATTTAAAAGAAAAATAAATCATTGTAGGATCTTTATCTTTTTTTGTCCCCTCCTTCATCTAGTCCCGTTATGCAAACAAAATCACATGAATGATTTACTTAACAAGTTCAAGACTACATTAGCTTTAAAGTGCCAGAACTATAAAACCAAGAAATATGTGTCCTTAAGTATCTATTGTTGTTGTATACTTTCAAATTGGAGCCAACCCATAGCTGACCCTCCAGCGAGTTTTCAGAAGCAGCAAATCATAGAGGAGGAGATTGCCTATCTTTCTCCCAAGGAGCAGCTGGTGGTTTCGAACCACTTACATTTGCATTGGAAATACAATTCTTTACCACTAAACCGCCAGCACTCCCCTGTATCTATTATAGTTATGCTGATTCAAATATGGCAAGATGCTATTTGCTTGGCATTATATTAGGTCTTTTGATCTGATGTTTTTGAGGACAGTTACAAATTTAATTGTTGGTGTTGTTGGTGTTATTATTGTTGTTGTTGTTATGTACCCTTGAGTAGAAACTAGTGGAAAGTGTCTCTTTTTTTATTATAATAATTTTTTATTGGGAAAAGCATATTGGGGGTACAAGGAGGTGAGGGTT
>NW_006399932.1:3944453-3948785 GCF_000299155.1 Elephantulus edwardii | reverse complement strand
GGCTGAAGTAGTCTTTTTTTTAAAAAGAAGAAAAAGTGTGTGTGTGTGTGTGTGTGTGTGTGTGTGTGTGTGTGTGCCGTCAAATTGGATCTGACTGGTACAGGAGACTGCCCCTCCTTCTCCAGCAGAGCATGAAGTAGAGTCTGGGTCGTCCCCCCCCCAGGTGCCTGTTGGGGCCTGAGTTTCAGCTGTCCACACCACAGCAGTGGGCAACGAGCTTAAAGCCCCTGATGGCTCTGGGTGCTGACTCTCAGGAAAGTGTCTCTTAAGTGAGCTTTCAGAGGTTGTAAATCAAATGGGAGATTACCAATCTTCCGTAGAGTAACTAACGTAACTGTATGCCTTTGAGTTTGCAGTACAACTCTTTACCACTAAGCCAGTCGAACGCCCTACTTAATATATCAGTAATTTTGTCAAAGAATTATCCTCATGGTATTTCAGATATCTGATAGAGCTCTTACACTCTCTTAGCTTCTTGAAGATAAGAAAATAATTTCTTATGGAAATATCAGATCCTATGATGCACCTGATTCAGGCTATGGTCTTTTCAGTTGCTTCAAATGCCTCTGAGAGCTAAATAATGCATAAGAATGACTGAAGAAGAATGGATGCCTTTGAGTTGTGGTGTTAGAGCATTGACTATCCCATGAACTTCCCAAAGAATAGATATGTCTTAGAGATAGTGCTCCTTAATGGCAAGAATGGCAAACCTTCGTCTCACATACTTTGAGCATCTTGTTAGAAGCTATTCTTGGAAAGAGATATCATGCTTGGAAAAGTAGAGGGTCAATGAAAGAGAGCAAGACCCTCAATGAGGTAGACTGACACTGTGACAGAACATAACATGGTTCAGATCTGTTGTTCATAATGTGAGGGGTTTTTGGTTAATTGGTTTTTGTAATCCAGAAATAGAGTCTGCTACTTCAAGAAAGAAAGTTCCCTGTTGCTGGAATTGTCCTGGGAGCTTTGAATGGATTACAGAATCTCTCCATCCCATGTAACTCTAGATACTGTATTATCAGGATCTAGAAAGAAGGTTCACTTTAACCCGGCTTATTTGACACAAGTCTAGTGTTTGGTGAAATGGAGATACAAGGAGTTTATTGTTGTTAATTGTTATTGGGTAAGCTGTGACTCATCATGCTCCAGTATATAAGAGAACAGAACATTACCCAGCTGTATATCAAAAAGCTCAAAACCTCTTCCGTCTTTTTCAGATGAGGAAACAGCCTCTGTGAAGTGAAATGAATTGTCTGAAATAGCACAACTAGATAACTGAATTTGAGATTTCTTGACAGTCACCCCCACCACCACATTTTTATCTAACATTGTCTCCTAAATTCTCTAGAATAATTTTCAGAATGTTTTCTATGAATTAGAAAAGTCAACTGAGCTTAGAATATGGCCTTGTAAAGTCTTAAGAGTATTGCACAGACTAACCATGACAGAAGGAAATCTGGTGACCTAGTGGTAATAAGTTCTGTTGCCAGCCCTAAGGATGAGGTTGGAATCCACCTTCTGTCCCATGAGATGGACAGTGTCCTTCCAGGAGATTTAAAACCTCTAAAAACTCACTGAGGGGTTAGCTGTGAAACGGTTCTGACTTGATGGCACGCAATAACAATCATAAAGGAATTAAGTACTTGATGATTCTATTAAAATGGGCTTCATTGGACATGCCAGAAAAACCAAAGAATGAAACATAGTATTTCTGATTTTTCTGACTGCAGATCTCTTGAAATAGTTTATTCTAATTCCTTTTGTTCTTTATCTTATTGGAAAGGACACTTGTAAGCAAACCAATATCCATTGAATTCGAGTATAATTGTTTGTTTTTAGCGAGTAGTAGATGCAGATTAAGTGAGGTCTCCATATACCCAAACAAACTGAGCAGATCTTTCTGCATCTTAGTAAGGATTTTTTCAGCTATCTTGCCTTTTCCCTTGAGACCACAGTCGTCCTGAGGTAACCTGAGCTGTTGAACTGTGTGCATAGGAGAGATACAAGGTGGACATTATATACCTCTGACTCCTGTTGTACCTGGAGGAGGTCTATTCTGTAGATGCTGATATGCTTGCTCCTTCCTGTCTAGCTGTGTGCAGCCTTTCAAATGCTACTCTCCTTTCCTGACTGTCCTTCCTACCTTTTCTGGGGGGCGTAGCCTCACTCAAATATCCTAGAAAGCCAAGGCAGATGAAATCGTGAAGAACCTACATACTATGAGGAAGCCATAATGCTCTCCAGTAAGGATCTTACCTCCTCTGTCAATCTGTCAGTCTGTTCTCTGTCCAGACTGCCTACAAAACAGGGTAAAATTCATTTTCCACTTTTATTTGCATCCTGGTTGTTCCCAAAATTTAAGGGATGACTATGACATCAGATTAAGGATGAGTCAAAAAGAGAACTTTATGTTATTTTCTTGTTGTAGTTGACCTCCAAGTCATGCTAGGGCATATGTTACTTGTTACCATGGTATTCTTGAATAACATGCATGTCTCAGTAACTAATAATAGGGCATGTAAGGAAAACATCACTGAAGAAGTCAGAAAGGGTTTATTTTGTTTTGTTGCTGTGTTTGTGACTTGTTGATAAATATTTATTTATTCCAGGTAGAGACACTGTCCTGGCAGGTATTTAATGTGTAATGGAATTGTAATTAATGCAAAGAGCCACATGTTAAAATGGTTTGGAGAAGGTTTTATTTGTTTTCTTTCTCTTTAATTTTTACTCACTAATGCATCAGAACTCTGGTGGCTTAGCAGTAAGGAATTGCACTGCCATCACAAAGGTGCATGGTTCAAATCCACCAGCTGCTCTGAGGGAGAAAAATTAATAATCAGCTCCCTTGAAATTTACTGCCTCTGGAAAACCTGCTGAAGAGTAAGCTATGTGTTGGTTTCAGTACTACAGTACACACCAACAACAGGGCATCAAAACAAACATAATTTACTGAATAAAGTTGCTTAGTCTTAGTTGTTGTCTCAGACTTATTTTACCACACACATATAAATGTATATATAAACATAGAATATAAATATAACCTTATATGTTACATTAGTAGAAGAAAAGGTGCTCTTTGAGCTGAATTGTCATGAACAAGACCTTCATGCAGTTAAAGATGTCATGTTTGACAGCTCCCTTTAATCTTTCCTCCTTTCTTGATTTTCATGTGTTTATTATTGTGTGTTTTTATGGTCAGTTTTTAGGACTCGAGCTGCTGCTAGATTATAATTGACAATTGATCAGAATAATTTAATATTTGCATGCTTTGATGAGTTTTTAAGTCCCAGGAAGAAAATATTCAACATATATTTACTGAATTACATTTTGTGGTCCTGTGTACTCTCCAATGAGTGTATACTAACAATAATTTCTCTGCAGCATTTTATCTCCCACTTTACTTCCTTCCCTCTTCCTTGACCCCTAAAAAGGGCAAAAACAGAAAACATCTTTCATGTAACCTTAGAGGAGGGACTGTACTATTCTCTGAAAAAGTCCTTGTTGACGCTCTTTCCCAGAAAATTTTTTAAAATACCTTTTCCTTTTCTACTTTTATATCTACCTTACTTGAGATTAGTGTTTTACTGATTTGTGAGGTTTTTTTCCCCCAGCTATTCCACAGATATATCGGGCCTGTTTTTCATATGTATAGAATATTGCCATTTGGGAATGGTGATTGTTCCATATTCATGCACTCTGCTTCCTGATGCAAGTTCTCCTGTCATCCCCACTTTGATGTTATTTCATTAATACACAAACTAGTTAAAAAAGTGCGGCGCCTTTAGTTGCTCCAGACCGTTGTTCGGCGTGCGGAGTGAAGATGGCTCTGTGGCGAGTCGTCGCCATGGCCATTTGTCAGTTCTTCCTTCAAGGCCGGTGCCACTTTGGAGATCGGTGCTGGAATGAGCATCCTCGTGCCGGGAGTGCAGGCAGGGCGCGGAAGCAACCTCAGCAGCAGGCCTCAGGTAGTACCAGACGGTGGAATGACGGTAATCAGAGATCCTCCAGTGTGATCCAGCCATCCAGTTTCTCCAAGTTTTCGCCATTAGGGGGCAGCAGAGATCAAGTGAATCCATCAGGCAGTGCTCTTGGTTCTGTAACTTCATCTAGCAGCAGTGGAGATTTGAGATTATCTCAGAACTCACTTACTTCACTTAACTCTGATGAGCAGAAAGATGAAAAGAAACTTCTAGAAGGAACTATAAAAGATATGGAGGTTTGGGAATCATCAGGACAGTGGATGTTTTCTGTTTATTCTCCAGTGAAAAACAAGCCTAATGTTTCAGGCATATGTCACTATGAAATTCCTGACAAAGACATCAAAAAACTATT
>NW_006399932.1:3925467-3942777 GCF_000299155.1 Elephantulus edwardii | reverse complement strand
AGCACAGTGCTCAGCATAAAATTCAAAGACTTAATTCCATACCATTGTTACACTTTTTTATGTTGACTTGTATGATTTCTGTTATGTTGCCATTTGTGCTTGTGATGGATAAAGCATTGCTTAAAGTGGTTTTCATTTGAATCAAGGTAGAAGCCATGCTGTACTTCAGAATGTAATTGATGAAGAAATAAAACTTATTTTATTAAACTTGAAAAAAAAAGTGCTATGTTTGCAGAGACCATGATATGTTTACCTCTTAGTCATGAACAAATTCCTTTTTGAGAGAATATGGTAAGCAAGATTTCTCTCTTTATACCTCATACAATTCCATGTTTGATTTTAGGTGATGTTATTTGTGTATTGTGCTGGAAGGTCATAGTATTTAAATTCAGACTTGAGTGCAGATTCCACCTTGGCCCCACACCTAGATGTGTGCACAGAGGGAAGCCATTTGAGCAATTTGGCCTCTTTATGTGTGAATTATAGGCAAATAATCTGTCTCTTTGTAAATCCGTTTTGAATGAGGCAAGATATTACCTAAATAAGAGTATTTTGCATATAAGGATGATATTGTGAATTTTAAATGCCATGCTACATAAATTGTAAATCCCTGTACAAACAAGTATTAGGTGGTATTTTCTTCCAATTTTCATATTTCAATTGTAACTGACTACCTTCAAAGTCTGCCCACTAATACTCAAAAGAGCTAGTTGTTGTTGTTGTTCTATGCCATCAAGTTGCCTGTGACTCATAGCGACCCTATGTACAATAGCTCTGAAGCCTGTCCTGTCCTGAACCAGTCTCACTGACTCCTGTCCCCTTACCCCAGTTACTGTGTCATCCATCTCATCTGGGATCGATCTTTCTCCCCTGTGCTATCCCTCCATCCTTCCAATTATGATGTCCTTCTCCAAGGACAGGTCTCTCTTGGCCATGTGCCATGTGTATGTGAGACAGAACTTCAAAATCCTTGCCTCCATAGAGGAACTTGGTTTCATTCTCTCCAAGATAGACCTGTTTGTTTTCTTGGTGGTCCATGGTATATTCAATACTCTTCTTCAGCACCACAACTCAAAGACATCAATTCTTCTTCTGTCATCGTTAGTCATTGTACCACTCTCTGATGCATAGCAAGTAATTGCAAAGAATATGGACTGGATTCGGTGCACCTTAGTCCCAAGACTGACATAATTACTCTTTAGCACTTTGGACAGGTTCTTGACAGCAGACCTTCCCACTGCAATTCGTCTTTTGACTTCCTGACTGCTGGTGCCAAGAGTGTTGACTGTAGAGTCAAGCAAGGTGAAATTGTTAACATACTCAATCTCTTCTCCATCTGTGTGCTGCCAGTTGGCCCAGTGGTGAGAATCTTTGTCTTCTTGATGTTGAGCTTCAATCCATATTGAAGACTACAGATCTTAACTTTCTGCAGTAAGCACTTCAAGTCCTCCTCAGTTTTGGCAAGCAAAGTTGTATCATCTGCATATTGCAGGTTACTGGTGAATCTTCCTCCAATACTGGTGCTACATTCCTCCTCATAAAGCCCAGCCTCTCAAATGCTAGTAAGATATACTTATTTGGTAACAAATTAAATAGAAAATATTTATTTATGCTTCACAATCTTCTTCTCCCAGATGTTTTAGTAGCAAAGGAACCTTAAGTTAGCAAAATGTTCTTCATCTTGGCTAGTGAGAGCATAAGCTAGCCCTAACCCTGAAGAGAATTTATAAATATTGCTTCAAGTATACCTGGCTTTAGCACTTTTTAGTAACAATGACATAGCCATTTCCTCCCCCCACCCCAAGTTCATGAAATAAACCATTTGAAAGAAAACAAACCTGTGTGTATTTGTATGTATTTTGAAGCAGTAGATCACAAAACAATATGAAATATATATTTTGATGCTTGTATTTTTGAAGGTTGGTTTTTGGGAGGGTAATAAGTATGTTTAATGCACCAGGACTAGCTTAATTTAAAGAGTAAATAGAAGAAAGTCAGGAATTGAAGGAGTATGGGTGAACAGTTAAGTTGTTGCTATAAGACCTAAAGAGTTAAATGATGGTCAGTTTTTAATACTGAGTTTATTGATCAAAGGGTCTACAAAAGAATCCTGATCAAAAGGGAGAAAATGCAGAACAGAATTTAAAATTCTCATGAAATTTCTGCAACTTTATGAATCCCAGGAACTGCTGTTGCTCCAAGATTATTTTTAAACCTTAAGCCAAGTAATACATTCTGGAGTTTTCTTAAAACCATAGTAAAGAATGTCTGCCTATGAGTAGATCCTTTTAAGATTTATCCATCTGATAATACTTGGAGAGAGGGAGTAGGACATCATGCTTGGAAAGGTGGAGTGATGGCAAAAGAAAAGACCCTTTGCCCGATGGACTGACACAGTGACTGCAGCAGTGGGCTTGAATGTGTCAGAGATGGTGAGGATGGCACAGGATAGGACAGGTTCAAATCTGTTATTCACAGGATTGCTATGAGTCTTACTTGACTCAGTGGCACCAGATAACAACATCTATGTGGTAAGATGCTGTGCTGCCAGCCTGAAGGCATCAGTTCAATTCCACCAGCTACTCAGTTGGAGGAAGATGGGCAATCTTCTCTAGTCACTCTCTGCCCTCAAAGAACAGCGACATCGTGATGTGGGTAAGCACAATGGAGACACACCACTCTGGAGCCATTCAGAGAGTCAATCCAGCTCAACTTTATTGGGGGCTGCAATGTACTTATATACGAGCAAGTAAACAGGAAGACAGGATAGGGTGGGCTTGCAGACATGGAACATGCAGATTGGAACCTCAGCCTCATGCAGACCACTCCCAACTCAACAGATGTGGCAGCCATCTTCCCAGGTAGCAATCTTTCTCAAGCTGGTACAGCCAAACACAGGAGAGCTCTCTCTACCCTGTATTAAAGACTTTTGGGAGGCTTACACTTATCTGGAGCTTAGGCGGTCTGTCCTGGTGAGAGGCCTGCCCCAACATTCCCCAGCATCCTCCCATGTGATTTACTGCCCCTGAAAGCCACTGGAGGGTCAGCCATAAGTCATTTCCGACTCAACAGTACATAACGTAGCATATGGACCAAACTGGTAACAGCAACTCTGAAAAAATACCTGAGGAGACAATAAACTTAGGTTAATGAGAAAAACTCAGAAATGATGGGTGAAAACTATGTAAAACTAACTAAGTGTAATCTCTGTCACTAAATTGTACATGTACTAGAGATTGTTGAATTGGCGTGTTTTGCTGCAAATATTCTCAACAACAGAGAATGCTATGAATTACAGGGTCAGAAATCAGAGCTTTTTCAAAATCAGGAAGAGGTAAGTTCTTGCAGTATGTGAAAGAAAGAAGTTTTGATTTATCTTTTTTTTTGCAATTATTATTTTGGTGAAAGTTTACAGAAAGGATGGGCTTTCATTCATTCACTGATACACCATTTCCTCCCTCTTCTTTCAAACTCTGAGGATGATGTTCACACATGCAGTATGTTCCTCCCTTTACCTGCAGGGGGCCGGAGAAAATAGTCATATTTCAATAATCATTCTAAATGGTGAGAGTGCCTGCAGAGGTGCCTTCCCAATATCCCTGAGTGCAGGAGTGCCCCCTGGATAATCAGGGCCATCTGCTCTTCCTCTCTATCATGTCTGCTGCTGTCACTAGCCCTGTTGTTATTGGCCTCTCCTCATCTCAAGATTAGCCTCCGAACTCCAGGGTCCAAATGTCTAGCCCTTTCCCTCCTCCTGTTCCTCCACTTTGAAATTTCTTCTACTGTAAAAATTCTGATTCTTTATTTTGTACAGTTGAGTCAGAACTGACTCACAGCTGACCCTCCAGTGAGTTTTTAGAGGTAGTATATTGCACAGAAAGAGATTGCCCATCTTATCCCCACAGAGCAGCTGGTGGTTTTAAATCATGTTCCTTTGGGTTGGCATTGTTGTTGTTAATTGCCTTCAAGTCGAGCCCAACTCATAGCAACCCCATGAACAAAAGACCTGAAGCCCCTCTAAAACCATTGACATTTATCCAAGTTCATAGAGTTTCGGGAGGCATGTTATTTAGGAAGTGGATGCCACTGCTGCTTCCAAACCTGTCATAGTATGTTATTGTTATATGCCACTGAGTCACCTGTGATGTTTAGCGACCCTATGTACAGAAGCTCTGAACCCTTCCTCGTCCTGAGCCAGTCTCACTAACTCTGACACACCAACCCCCATTACCCCAGTTACTGTATCAATTCATCTCCTCCAGGGTCTTCCTCTCCTTTGCTGTCCATCCACCCTTCTGAGTATAATGTCCTTCTCCAAGGACCTGTCTCTTCTGGTCACATGCCCAAAGTGAGGCAGAGCTTCAAAATCCTAGCCTCCAAGGAGAGAATTGGTTTCACCCTCTCCATGACAGACCTATTTGTTTTCTTGTTAGTACATGGTATGGTCAAGACTCTTCCCAGAACCACAAGTCAAAAGCATTGAGTCTTCTTCTGTCATCCTTAGTTTGTCCAACTTTCTGAAGCTTAACATGTAATTGAGAAGACCATGGCCTGAATTAGGTGCACCTTAGTCTCTAGACTGACATTGTTGCTTTTCAGTACTCTGTAAGGTCCCTGACAGCAGATTTTCCCAGTGCAATTCATCTTTTGATTTCCTGACTGCTAGTGTTAAGAGTGTTAATTGTGGAGCCCAGCAGGCTGTAACTGTTAACGTCAATCTCTTCTCCATGTATCATGGTGCTGCCACTTGGCCAAGTGGTGAGAATCTTTGTCTTCTTGATGTTGAACTTCAATCCTTATTGAAGACTACAGTCCTTGACCTTCTGTAGTAAATGCTTCAGGTTTTCTTCAGTTTGAGCAAGCAAGATTGTGTCATCTGCATATCGTAGGTTGTTAATGAATCTTCCTCCAATCTTGATGCCACACTCCTCCTCATCAAGCCCTGCTTCTCTAATGACTGTTCTGAATACAGTTTGAAAAGGTATGGGGACAGGATGCATCCTAGATGTGCTCCTTTCCTGATTTTATACCATGCAGTGTTTCCTTGCTTTGTTCTGAGGACTGCTTCTTGGTCCAAGTATAATCACAATCAAGTGTTCTGAGATTCACATTTTCCTCAAGGTTAGCCACAATTTGATGTGATCCACACAGTCAAATGCCTTTTCATAGTCAATGAAACACAGACATTCTTCTGGTACTCTGCTTTTTGCCAAGATCCATCTGACATTGGCAGTAATGTCCATAGTGCCACGACCTCTTTTAAACCCAGCTTGTATTTTTTGGTAGTTCTCTGTCAATGTACTGTTCAAGTCTTTTCTGGAAAATCTTCATTGCAATTCTTTATACTGAGCCATCAGCTCACTTCTGTTTCTAGAGTAGATGTTTAGTCTCCATAACTGACCTATCTTTTTATTTCCATTTTGGCCAGCTTTTACCAACTAAATATCAAGTACTTTATTGTGCTCTAGGGAGAAGATAAAAGCTCTAAAGGGTGATTATAATATAATCTAGATTAAGGTAAATCTTGTAGATAAACCCCTTTTGCATGTGATAATAACATCTTTAGAATATGAAGGTGTAGAGGATGAGTCAAGGAATGTCATGGATATAATTGTATTCTCCAAAAATACATGTAAATATAAAAAATAACATCGAAGTTAGGTAATGATCCTTTATGATATGATAAACCACCTATTTGTAAGGGTGGAATGCAATACACCCTAATGTAATGAGAGTTAATCTTAAAGTGTAGCCTGTAATGCCTTTCATCTCACTAAATAAAAAAGGTAAAATATAAAGTGAGCTGGAAAACGTGGGGTGGGAGGGGGTACTTAGTACCATCATGAAGTGATCACCAGCAGTAGAGTACATCTTTTTGGATCTAAGTCCTTTTATGTCAAAACTCCTTGACACCAGCAAAGACCAACACACATGGAGATCTCTAGGGAGTGGCTGTGTACAGATATTGAAGGGAACAAGGAATTTCCTTCATAACTGACAGGGAGAACTTTCCTCTAGCACTGGCATGTGAACTTCTAACTTCTAAACTGAGGAATTGGTTCAAGCTGCACGAGATGACCAAATAGGAACTAGGAGGAAGTGTCTGAGCATGCACTTTTGCCTCAGCAGCCTGATGGGGAACCAGAAGTTGGGATGAACCAGCAAAGAGAGATAAAGGGAGATAGCAGACACATGTTGAGGTGCAGATAATAGTCAACGACTAGACCTTTTGCAGTAACTCTTCCTCTTTGCTTAGTTTTTCACTCAGGCTTTGTTGTAATTTTCCCCTTGACCAGAATTATTTAGGCTCTCATAGCCTTTACCTTTATTCTTGCATTGGCTATTAGATCTAGTTTGAAAGCATGAATCTTACTGATAGTCATGTTGCTTCATGGATATCCATGCCTTATATTGTAAATATTGGACAAATTTTCAGTACAGTGATGATAATTTCCCTAATTATAAACAGAAGAGGAGCTCGATCTAATGATTAAGGGAGTGAGTTTGACTCTCTCAAACAAACTGGTTCAGGAGCACCAGGAGCTTTATTATTTATTTCTCCTTTTACTTACTTTTTAAAAATCTTTTCATTTCCTCTTTTTCTTTTTAATTTTTTAATTAATTGATTTTAATGAAAGTTTACAGAGACTTTGGATTTCCATTCATTCATTGTTATACTTTTCTCCCAGCCCATTAGCTTTTCTCTTTGAAAAGTAAAAGAAAAAATTCCTTCATAACAATGAAAAAATTTTTCTTTTTAATTTAAAAATTAGAAGATACTCAGTTCTTTATCCTCAGCTGAAAGACTCTTCTCTTTCTGAAGAAATGGGAAGAAGCCGTGGAGCTGTGGTGCACAGTGATTACATACATGGCTGATAGCAGAAGGCTTGCTTCTACTCACCATCAGTGCCACAGCATGCAGTAGCAGAAAATAGACTTCTTTTACTTTGTGACTTCTTTTTCATGAAGCTCTGATTCTAAAGTGTTGTGCTGCTAATCAAAAGGCTTCAACTCTAGCAGTTAAAATACACCAGCTGCTCTGAGGTAGAAAGATGGGAGGTCTCCTTCCTTTAGGATTTACAGCCTTGGAAACCTGAGGGAGGGTCGCCTTGAGTCAGAACTGATTTGACTGCTGTGAGTTTTTCAACTAATGAATCTTCACAATTCTTGCCCTATAGCTCTCAACATGTTACTCTCTTATCAGTTCTAGTTCATAACTTGTATAGATGGAGTAGAACTTCCCCTCACAGGGTTTCCTATGTTGAAGTCTTCATAGGAACAAATCACCAGATATTTTCTTCCTCAGAGCAGTTGCTGTTGTTGTATACCTTCAGACTGGACTTAGCTGACCCACTAATGAGTTTTCAGATGCACTTAATCGCACGGTGGCGGGAGGTAAGTGGAGGGGATTGCCTATCTTTCTCCCACAGGAAAACTGGTAGATTCGAACTGCGTGCCTTTGGAATTGCAACACAGCTTCTTAGCACCAGACTACCAGGGCTCCCGCCTTACGACAGTTGATGGCATCAAACCACCACCTTTCTAGTTATTAGCCAGTTATTTAACATTGTGTCACCAGGGCACCTAACCTATTGGAGACTTTTTAGAAAATGTTCCTAGATTAAGTAGATGCAATACATTAATGAGAAGGCAATCAAGCTTTGCTAATAAGAGGAAGCTAGGCTAATTGATGAGGTAATTATGAAGTCTGGTTACTTTTAAAGCAATGATTCATTCTTGCTATGAATCAAAACAAAAGAATGAAAATTATGATATTATATATCAGAATATATCACAAGAAAGTTTAGATCTTTTCATCAGAGGAGTATTTAGTCCAGATTTGACAGTCTTTTAAGGAAATGTTTATGGAGACTTTTTGGCCAAGAACAAAATGGAACTCAAGTCTCTTTTTTACCCTCTCTTCACACCAACCCAGAGAGAGAAAAGAAAAAAGACATTAATTAAAACTTAAATTTTAAACTAACACAAAGATAAATAAAAATTATTTGAATCAGATGTTGACTGATGACCTGTACTTTACATTATAAATACTAGAAAGATTCACAGCAAGTCGTGTATTTTCTTTTTACGGTGCAAGTCTCAATCTGACAAATATAGAGAAATTTAATCTTCTCTAATGTTCTTTCAAAAGAAATGAAAGCACAAAATTAAAAGAATTAACAACCCTTAAAGCAGAACTGTCCCAAACTCACTGTTTTAGTTTCATAGTCCTGCTTCAGCAGAAATACCACAAATGGCTGGTCTTAAAAAACAAAAATTTTTTTCCCTCACACTGCAGAAGGCTAGAAGTCCAAATTCATGGCACTGGCTGGCTATAAGGGGAACGCTCTCTTTCTATCAGCTATGGAAAGATCCTTGTCTCTAGCATTCTTCAGTTCCTTGGCAATCCTCAAGTGGCACCTATCTTTGAGTGAGACTTGGATTGCTATGTCTAATTTCTTTATAAATCAAAGTGAGCATATTTAGGACACAGCCTATATTGATATAACACATTAATTAAAAAAAAAACAACCAACTGTTTCCAAACAGGATTACATCACAGATATAGAGGTTAGGATTCTTATATATTGGGGACGGCTGGGGTGGAGGAGTTGGAAGGAAGTGGGACAACATTGAGGCCATTGCTGGATCTTGTGTGGTATCCAAGTTGTATACTTGGAATAACCAATGTGAAATTGTCCAAGTCTCCCCTTTGGCAGTGAACCTGGTTGTAGAAGGCATTTAAAATTGTTTATCTCTTACGCTGAACTCATTGATTTGTTTGTATTTCATGCCTGCCTTCCACAAGCCTATACAATTTCAATTGCACTACAGTCAGCGTGAAACAGTTTTTTTGTATAATTATATTTAAACTGAACAGTTCTCTGCAGTTATTTAAAAACATTCTCCACACAGCCCTTTAGCCTTTTGTGCCTTTCACTCTGCTCATGTCTTTAGAGAACTTCACTGCACAAGGCATCCTTGTCCAACGTCTATGGATTGCATCAAATCATGTGCTTTTACAGTCTGCTCATGGTAGCATGTAGTCAAGCTGTATCATTTCCTCTTGTAATTTTTCAGATCTTAGAGGCAATGGTGCTTTAAACCAACTACGCATGAAGTCTGTGTGTCAGCCAGTAAGTGCCCAGTTTCACTGGTAAATACCTGACTTTCAAGTCACATAGGTTGCACTTTACTGCATCCAAACCTTATTGTTTTTATTGTGTATTGCTTATTCCCTCTTAGAAATGAACTAGAACCAGTACTTTGGTAAATGTGTAATTCTTCACCTTGCCAACACTTGTAGTTATGATTTTTAAAATATAAAAATAAAATTGTAGTAGCTTTCTTTGTTAAAAACTTCATTTGCACGTGTGGTACATATATATATGAAACAAAACATTTCCACATTCTTTACATGTACTATTTAGTTTCAGAAATATATTTATCCTGGTTAGCTACCGTCATTATGTGTTTGCAGGATTTTCCATCACCCGTAACAGAAGCTCAAGGCTCACAAAATGACACTTTTTCCTCTTTCTTCTTTCCACCAGATAATCACTGATAAATTTGGTCTCTGTACACCTGCAGCAAGTGGGGAACATTTGTATAATTAGTTTATGAGATGACAGAAATATCTGATGTTTTTAAAATTTATTTTCTCTTATTTTCCATCTCATTTGATTCCAATGTTTAAGGGTTTTCATATTCATGAGAAAGATATTTTTATATATACTGTTATCTCCTGAACTTATTATCACTCATTGTATTCGATACCATTTCTATTCTCTTTATATATACATATGTAATAGGTATAAAACAATGTTAAATTACCCTGCCTTTTTTTTTTCCCCCTGCCTTGTTTTGTACAGTAAATAGTTCCTTAAAAGAATTCCTTAGCTTTTCTCACTGTAGCCTTTCAATCCCGATTTAGGTCTAAACTCTACCCTGCAGCCATTTTTATCACCATACATCTGTTTAAGCTAATGAAAGTTAACAGTTGCCTTTGTAGTAGACTTCCCATATGATTCCAGTATGTTCTGTTGCATGTGTTTGATATCTGGTCATTAAAGATGGGATTTTTTAGGGGACTTGTTTTTCATGTGTTATTAATTCCCTCCAGCAAATGAAGTGTGATAATAGTAGACACTCACTCTTAGTTGCATTGTGTCATCCTCACTCTTTTGTCCTTATTCTTAAGGTATTTCCTAAGTTTTTCCTCATGATTTTTTAATAAAATATAGCCTTGTTTTTTAGTGGTTAAGCATTAAAAGGAATTGTTGTGGTTGGTTTGTTTTTGTTTTGTTTTAAAGGAAGTAGCTTAGACTTGACTATAAGAGTCAGTCTTGTGCTGGGGGCCATGTTCCTCTCATGGCCATCCTATACAAAGGATTCAGTCCCATCCTTGTGTCACCCGAATGCCAAAGGTGGCAAAATACAAAAATATATTTTAAAAAAATGCCTGCATGATTTTCCTTTAAGTGTGTATTTTTAAATCTTCTGCAAAATAATCTCTTAGTGTGAAGGAATAATAAAATTTTAAGAAAATCATAGATACTCATGAAAATGGTCCATGTAAAAGTTTCACTCTTAAAATGTAAAATTTTTTTTTATTATTTTTGTGCACATGTACCGTCAAATCAGATCTGACTGGTACAGGAGGAGATTGTCTCTCCTTCCCTGGCAGAGCATCTGGTGGATTCGAACCGTGCACCTCTGGGATTGTAGTTGCAGCTTCTTGCCACTAGGCCACCAGAGCTCCCCTAAAATGTAAAATTTTCTATTTTAATTACTAAAGTTTTGCTGTTGCTTATAAAATCTTTTTTCTCAACTGTTATTAAAAAGGAAATGTTTTTAAATTTTACTAATTTTAACGAACATTTACAGACATTTTGGATCTCCATTCATTCATTGTTGCACTTTTTTCTCTACCCACCCTCCCAGATAAACTTCTTTGTTGGTATACAACCCCCCCAGCCCCTCCTCAATGCACTCCACTATGCAACCGTAATTCTGGATTCCTGTGATAATCATAATACCCTACCATATATTGCTTTTAAACTGTTCTCTCCCTCATCTGTTTCAATGCAATATACATAATTCATCCAGTTTTTCTCAGTCTTACCCCAATCCTGATGTCAGTCCCATTCTACAACTGTGGCACCATGCAGCATTTGTCTTTTTGTGACTGAGATATTTACTCAGCATAATGTCCTCCAGGGTCACCCATTTTGAATATGAGTTCCTTGTTTTTCAGTGCAGGGTAGTATGCCATTGTGTGACTAGACCACAGCTTCTCTATCCATTCATTTGTTGATGAGCAGTTAGGTTGTTTCCAGCTCCTTGCTATTGTGAACAAAGCCACAATACACATGGGTGTGCATATATCTGCTTGGATGTCGGTTATTGTCTCTTTGGGGTATATTCCCAGTAGTGGAATTGCTGGGTCAAATGGTATCTCTATTTGCAATTTTTGAGAAAGCACCATACTGCCTTCTACAGTGTTTGCACCATTTTACACTCCCACCAACCTCTACAACCTCGCCAGCATTTGTTGCTTGCTGTTCTTTTAAATTTTGCTATTTCTGACTGAGGTGAGATGATATCTCATAGTTGTTTTGCAAAAAGGAAATTTAAAAAGTCCATTATTGGGAGGGGTTTTGTCTATTTCTGTTTCTCCATTACACAGAACAATGAGTAGAAATTAATAGTACAAATTTAGCTTAGTAAATAAATGAATAATTTATTGTGTTATTTACCAGATGCTTAATAGACATGCTTAAGCAAAGGAGACATTACAAATGAGACGCCATATCATTGTTTGTGACACTTAAATACACTAATATTAGATTCTTTAATCCTTAGTTTTATTAGCAAAACAGGTGTATTGTTGATATGTAGTTGGGATGGTTAATTTACTTTGAGTTCAAAAGTTAGAACAGATTAGACAAGAACTTTACATCTCTACATAGAACATTTAGTAACAAGACGGCTAAATTAAATTAATTCAAATGAACTATTGGTCCCAAATTTTTTTTTTTATTTAAAAATCTTTAAATATTTTTCCTAAATAAATTTCATATGTAAACACTAAAACACCCAAAAGCAACATAAATGGTCTTGAGCCTGCGTCACGTTCATTTGAATGTTCTGGAACACAGCGAACAAGAAATCGGCCAGGGGGCGGAGCACGAGCAGTAAGATGGCGACGCCTGAGAAGAAGCTGTTTCCTCAGAGGCAGGGCCACCGGCAGTACCGGTCCGCCCTGAAGAAGGAGAAAAGGAGGAAACGCCGGCAGGAGCTCGCTCGGTTGAGGGACTCAGAACTCCCACAGGAGGAGGAGGAAGCCATTATCGACGAATACCAACTAGAAGAGGAGAAGCTGTTGGAGACAGAGAGGAAGAAGCTGCATGAGGAGTGGTTGCAGAGGGACCGAAAGGCACAAGAAGAATTCCGACTTAAGAAAGAAAAGGAGGAGGCAGCCAGAAAACGGCAGGAAGAGCTAGAGAGGAGGTTAAAGGAAGAATGGGAAGAACAGCAGAGGAAAGAAAAAGAGCGGAAACTGCAGGAGGAGAAAGAGGAAGCTGTGCAGAAGACGTTGAGCCGAACTGGAAACGAGTTGGGAAACGGCTCATGGCAAAACCCAGAGCCACCCTTGGACTTAAGAATAATGGAGAGAGACCCCACGTATTGTCCATTCTACAGTAAAACCGGAGCGTGCCGATTTGGAGACAGGTGTTCACGGAGGCATAATTTCCCGACCTCGAGCCCCACTCTTCTTATAAAGAGCATGTTCAGCACGTTTGGAATGGAGCAGTGCCGAATGGGGGACTACGACCCTGATGCTGGCCTGGAGTACAGCGAGGAGGAGACCTACCAGCAGTTCCTGGACTTCTATGACGACGTGCTCCCCGAATTCCAGAAAGTGGGTCGAGTGGTGCAGTTCAAGGTCAGCTGCAACGCTGACCCTCATCTTCGGGGCAACGTGTACGTCCAGTATGAGTCCGAAAAAGACAGCCGCGCAGCCCTGGCCCTGTTCAATGGGCGCTGGTACGCGGGCCGGCAGCTTCGGTGTGAGTTCTGCCCCGTGACCCGCTGGCACGTGGCGATTTGTGGTCGTTTTGAAAGCCAGCAGTGCTCGAGAGGAGCACACTGCAACTTTCTTCACGTGTTCAGAAACCCCAAGAATGAGTTTTGGGAAGCTGACAGAGACCTGCATCTGCCGTCAGATCGGCCTGGCTCATTTCTGGACAGGAGAGAGAGAACGAGCCACCATGGTGATTACTATGGCAGGCCGAGGAGACGAAGGCCTAGTTCAGACCACTCCCGCAGAAGAAATGGGGGATCTGAGAGGAGGAGAAGCCGTTACCGCCCAGAAAGGCGGCCTCACAAGGATGTGGCCGGCAGTCGGGAAAGGCAGAGCTCCAGAAGCAGAGGAAGAAAAAGGGACCGTAGTCCGGGCCCCCGGAGCAGAAGACCCCGAGGCCGGCGCAGCCACAGCCCCCGGAGCCCTGGGAGGCGGCGAGGCCAAAGCCGCGGACGCAGATCCAGATCCTCCAGGTCCAGGAGCCTTGGCATGAGGAGGTCGGACAGTCCAGACTGAAGTAGCTAGTCCCAAAGCCAAATAAAGTTGTTTTCTTTCAGAGCGAATGTATACCGGTTTGTTGTGGCCGTTACATAAATTGGTTGGAAGGAGGTGAGTGCAGGTGCATTAGCAAGTCCGGCAGAACTTTGTGTATGTACACGGGAATCCTATTTTTAAAATGTGGAGGGGTTTTTTTTTCGTTCTGATAATAAAAAATTGTGTTTAGTATAGAAAACAAAAACATAAAATGTACCTGTAATCCGAACCGTTAGAGATAGCCAGGTAACTTTGGAACATTTTTCAGTCTTTTTTTATTATTACCTTTTGGGATTGCTTGTGTATTTTACACAAAGTTATGATTGCCATTGAATATGCTAACTTTCTTCTGAAACATTGTTCTAATTCAGGCAGTCCTTATTCTTATGTCATTTTTACTGAGGGCTTGTAATCAATTTAACCATATTCCTGGTGTTGAATTTTAAAATTAATTTTAGACTCTTAAAGAAGTCTCTGCTGAAAAGAAAAGATAAAAAAAAATTAAGAATTATGCCATTTGGAAATGTACATTTGGGTGTTATTAATTGCATTCACTGTTCTGTGCTATACATTTTTCAAATGTTTTACATTACCCCAAACAGAGCTTAGTGTAAATCCCTTAAACACTAACATCAATTCCTTCACCCCTGTGGCCCCTAGTAACCACTAGTAAACTTTTGTGTCCATGTATTTGTCCAGTTAGAAATTTCATCTAAGTGGGATCTTAAAAATCCTGGTTTCACTATGTCGTTTATTTTACTCAATATAATGTCAGAGTTCTTCCTGTGGCTTATCCGAGTTCCACCGCTTCTCTTTCTGGCTGAATAGTATTTCTGCATATGTATACACCACTGTGCATACATATTCATTAGTTAAAAGACACTTGGGTTTTCCCCTACCTTTCCTGGCAGTGACCATTGGTGTACACATACTTGTTTGAATCTCTGGATCCTAGTTATGTACTTAAGTGTTAAATTGCAGAGTCACATGGTAATTCTGTGTTTATCCCTCAGCATCTTCTCAGTGCATATTAACCATTTTGTGTGTGTACTAAGGAGAAAAGCCTATTAAGACTTTTTGCTCATTTTTAAAATTGGGTTTATCTTTATGTTGTTGAATTGTAGGTGTTCTTGATACTATATGAATATTAACATTATCAGATATTTGATTCCCAAATATTTTCTCCCAGTCTGTAGTTGCCTCTTTTTTGGAAGAAATCCTTGGATGTACAAATTTTTCATTTTAATGAAGTGTAATTTATCTATGGGTTTTCTTTTGTTAGTTTTGCATTAGGTGTCATAATCTAAGAATCCTTTGTCAAAAGAGGTGCTCAAGGTCTTAGTCCTGTTTTTTCTTCTAAGAGTTTTATAAATTCTTATGTTTAAGCCATTGACTTACCTTTTAGTTAATACATGGTAAGCGGTTTTTTTAAGTAAAATTTTTATTTTATATTGGTTTATAATGAGGCTTTTTGATGTAGTATCCAGAACCTTTGCCATTGCATTTTTTCAAATTAGTTATTTTTTCAAGTGTGTTGATTAGAAAATAGAGTAATTTAACTGTAATAAATAAAGAATAGAGAATTTTACTGTAATAGCTATGTGGTCACTTGAGTTTTATGTTTGGTTAGGGACCACCCAGTTAGCTCTGACTTAGAGCAACCCAGTATGCAATAGATCTGATCCCTCCTGCATCATCTTCACAGTCTCTCCTGTGCTTATGCCAGTTGTTGCACACACCCTGTCATTTCATCGCATTAAGGAGCCTTCTCTCTTGACCTACTATACCAAGCATCATATTGCTCTCCAGGGTTAGGCACCTTTTGATAAAATACTCAAAATACGTAATATGAGGTCTCACCATCTTTGCTTCTGAGGAGCATTCTGGCTTCTCCTCTGCCAAGCCAGATGTGTTTGCACCACAATTCAAAGATAACAGTTCTTCATTTTCCTTTACTGGCTCTGACTCAATCCAGGCACACCTTAGTTTCTAAAGTGACATCCTTGCTCTTTAGTACTTTAGTGAGGTCCTTGACAACAGATTTGCCCATTGTTCTTGATTGCTGCTTTCATGTATATTGTTTGTGGGTCCAAATAGAATGAAATCCTTGACAACTTAAATCTTTGTCAGTTATCATTATGTTTATTGGTTTTGGCTTGAGAATTTTTATTTTCTTTATGTTAAGTTATAATTCATACTCTGCTTCACCATTAAGTGCTACCATTGGGGTATTGAGAGTGCATATGTTTAAATTGGGACAGGCTCAGTTTAGCAGTAGGCCTTTTCCATACCTGGCTGATTCATTCAGAAGCTTTGTTTACCTTACTCTTTAAAAAGTGTTCCTGCCTTCATGCTCTGTATAATAGGGAGGGGAATTTGGTATTTGGACACAATCTCAAATCTTTTACACAATCTTTTCATTGCCTTGGTTAAGTACTTTTCATCAGTTCACCTTTATTTCCTTGGTTGTAAATGGAAATTGTTTTGTAGGAGGGTTCTGAAGGTTAACTGAATTGGTTATAGTACAGTCACACCTCTTTTCTTGCACCTTGCTTCATTGCACTCTGTAGATACTGTTGTTTTTATAAACTAAATTTTAGGGTAACCTGGGCTTGTCAATTGGCACCATTTTTCCAACTCCATGTGCTCACATATCTGTCACATTTTGGTAGTTCTCACAATATTTCAAAATTTTCTTAATGCTATTGCACATTGAGTAGACTACCAAAACCCACTGCCATCAAGTTGATTCTCGACTAATAGCACCTCTGTCGGGCAGAGTAGAACTGTTTCTTAACAGTCCCAAGGCTGGAAATCTTAACAGAAGCTGATAGACTCTCAAATCACCAACCTTTTGGTTAGCAGCTCATTATTTAACCCAAGACTGATTTAAATCCACCTGCTGCTCCATGGGAGAAAGATGAGCAATGGGCATTCTCCCCCCAGGTGATGGATGACCTCTAAAAATCTGCTTGAGGGTCAGGTATGAGTTGATTTTGACTCACTTGTTCATAACAACAATGTGGTATAAATACAACTTTTGTATGCACTGGGAAGCCAGTGCAACATTCCTTTTACTTGGTGGTCAGGAATCAAATCCCCAGTTTATCCTCGAGATGTGTACTTAGATTCGGAAGACATGCTTTTTGCCTTTCTTCATTTGTTTATATAGTGTTTATAACACACTGAACAGATTCCACCTTCTCCTCACTCTTCTCTTTGCTCTTTTTTTTTCTCTTCTCATCACATACCATTTATCTCCTACAGAAACCCTGGCTTTGAGTGTAGACAGTGGTTCCCAGATTTTTGTATCTCATGAGCCAGTAACTTTTTATGAAGAAAAACTTCATCAGTGTACCACATTAACGGTTTGATTTTGCTGGTATAAAATCTTCTTAACATTATTTCACAAAAGAAAGGATGTTTTAATAACAGTAAGTAGCAAATAGTTTTTTTGGGGGGGGGTTGGTCTTAACAGTGCTGTATCTCTTAATTAAAGATCGGAAACAATCCAAGAACAGATTTTTAGGAACCAGTTTTTCCTAATGCCTTGTCACGAAGAGAGAGAACTTCCTTCTTTGTGAGAACAGTGGGCTCCCTTTGGAGTGGCCCCTTAAAGCAGTGTGGAGATTGGTTTCAATAGCCCTGTTCATTCTTCACCAGGGCTGGGAAGGGGCATCACCTCCCCC
>NW_006399932.1:3905701-3925367 GCF_000299155.1 Elephantulus edwardii | reverse complement strand
TTACCATTTAGGGGCTATAGTCTGTCATGAGCCCAAGGCTTGGAGACTTTCACCAGCCCTAAATGCCCATAAATTAAAGTCTGTTTTTAAACATGGGTAATGGAAAAAGACACACTGGTGAATATGAGGGAAGGTGTGAAGCTCACTTAGGGCAGCAAATCAAATCAGGTTGTGACCTGATGCAGTGGAAAAGCGAGGTAAGGGGTGTAGTAAGTCCTGTGGCATAAACTGCTCTCTGGATGTCTCTCTTAACCACTCAGCGTCAAGGAGCTGCTTGTTCCCCTTTCCAGTGCTAGTGAGTTCTGAAAAGTACTTAATTGACTTCTATTCAATTGAGAGCATTTATTGACTACTGGCTATAGGGTTCTCTGTTTGGCTGATGTGTTGGGTCTTTAATCCTCGGCTAATCTCCGTAAGTATATCCCCCTTTACAAATACTAAAAATTATAGATACATCTGTGTTTGTAAACTTGAAAACAATAGCATATCCTGATGTATTAAAATAGTTTCTTTAATGACATCATCACTCTAATTTCCTTGCCCCAAGTGGATTCTCCTGGCCTGCTTATTCTGAAGGGAAAAGGTTAGAGACAATAGGAACCTGGGATCTGGAAGAAAAAGGAGCCAACCAGGGGCATAACTGGCCTATAGTGCCAAGGACTGCCAATTTGATGCTAAAAAGGTTAAGCATTCTTGTGTTACACTAGTCTTTTTATCTTTTTTTTTCCTTTCTTTTAGGGACCCTACTCTCTTGACATTAGGCCTTGATATGGTAGTTAAGGTTGCTTCCTCCACCCTCTACCCCACTCTTAGTTTTAGGTCAGAATTATTTAGGCTATATCTAAACTTAAGAATTGAAAGATTAAAAAGAGAAAAGATTGAAACTGTCATTGACTTTATCTTACTTGGATCCACAATCAATACACTTGGTAACAACAGTCAGGATATCAAGAGACATATTGCACTAGAAAGTCTGCAGTCAAGGACCTAACAGATAACTGTTGCTATTGTGAGGTGCCAGTGAGTCAACATCGACCCTGTAAACAGCAGATCTGAACCCTGTCCTATCCTGTGCCATCCTCACACTTCCTGACATACTAGAGTCCATTGAAGCAGTCACCATGTCAATCCACCTGGTCAAGGTTCTTCTCTTTGAATATCCATGGGATGTTCAGTGCTCTTCTCCAACACCACAGCTCAAAGGCATCAACTTTCTTCTGTCATCCCTAGTCATTGTCAAGCTCTCAGATGCATAGCAAATGATCAGAAAGACCATGGCCTGAGTCAGATGCACCTTTGCTCCTCTGAGGAGCAAATGATATTAGTTTAGGGACTAACGTGTGCCTGGTTCAGTCTATGGTCTTTTCAATCACTTTCTACGCATCTAAGAGCTGGAAAATGGACAAGAGGAGAAAAATTTATGCCTTTGAATTATGTTGTTGGAAGAGAGTACTGACTATCCATTGATTGCCAAAAGAACAAACAGATATGTCTTGGAGAAGTTGAAACCAGATTGCTTATTGGAAGCAAGTATGGTGACGCTATGTCTCACATACTTTGGCCATGTTGCTAGGAAAGGCCATTCCCTGGAAAAGGACATCATACTTGGAAAGTAGAAGGACCACTAAAGAAAGGAAGACTCTCAACCAGGTGTATTAACACAGTGTGGTAATGTGTGCCAGAGGTGAGGTTGGCATAGGATAGGACAGGGTTCATCTCTTGTCCACAGAGTTGCTATGAGTTGTACTCCACTCGACAGCACCAACAGCAACCACCACCAATGAAAGAATGCCTTTCACCCTACCATTCCCTTGGATCACTTTTCCATATTCACCTTTAAAAGACACTTGTTGCCATTAGTAGCATCATAAGGGATTAAACCTGGAGGAGCTGACCCCAGCAAAGGCCTCCAGGCTTGCTTTAATGTTAGCTTTAAACCAGAGTATTAGGGGTCCTTAGGACCAGTGGTGACCATACTGATTTCCCCAGTCGGGTTTTGTTTACACATTTGTTCTGTTATACTTATTAACAGCATTTCCTTTCTCTCTCAAAGGTATCCCATTGGCTTGGATAGAAAATTACATGTTCACTCAATTTACAACTCACTTTCATATAACCCATCATAATGTACCAAGAGTCCAGTTTGATGGCACAGAACATTGGCTAGAGTAATTCCAGCCTTATTTCATCTGTCATGGACCTGTAGTTGCTATAGAAAACTGGTCTAGAATTTAGAGTTTTAGAAACCTGGCCAAAATATCTCTCCATCTCATAGCAGACCAACATCTGATGTTACAAGAGCCATACCACCAGGACTAAATATATCACCAAACCAAAAATGAAAGTTTTGAAAATATAATTTGAAAGTGGAATCTTAAGCCCTTGATTATTTTTCTGTTCCAAATGTCCTTTCCAGCAAGCAACTTTTCCAACTTGAAAAAAAAAGATAATATCTTTTCAAATTATCTGGTTTTCTTTCTGATTAATTAATTGATGATGTAGATTGAGGCTGGATTTCAAGTCAAAAGTGGGTTTGAATTCTGTTTATTCCCTTTCTAGATTTGAGAACTAAAGCAGGGCAGTTTCCATTTTCTTGTTTTTCATCTGTTTTGTGAGGACAAATATATTTTCTCCCCACAATAGTTGTAGGAATTTAAATATGCTATTGTGGTGTAGAAGGAGCTCTGGCGACCTAATGGTAAGGAGCTGCACTGCCAACCCAACAGCACAGGTGGTTCAAATCCACCAGCTATTTTGTGGAAGATCAGCATTCTCCTCCAGTGTGATTTACAGTCTCTGAAAACATGCTGAAGGGCCAGATATGAGTTAATTCCAACTTGATGGCCCATAACAACTTTGCTGTATAGAGCCTGTTAGTTAAAAGATAACTTCGGTTTCACGTCTCTTTCCTTTGAAGAAAAATGTAGTGAACAGAAGAGCAGCATTAAGTCATTGTCATTTCTTCAGAGATGCCATGAAGATGTATATTCATATACTACAAGTTTGATCACACCAGGACCAGCCCCGGAGAATTGCACTGTTTAAACAGTGGTGGTGGGCTAAGAGGTCAGAGCTTGTACAGGGGCCTTTAGGAAAGAAATGAGCCAGTATTTGTCCAGATAATGAATTTGGCTTAGCTGTGGTTTCTATTTCCCTATGGTTTGACTTTATCTTCCTGGAAGAAACTTGGTAGAAACATAATGGAGGAGCTCTGACCTGTTAGTTAGTGGGAAATGGTTCAGATGGTATGCAAGACTAAGAAACTTCTGATGTCTGAATATATGTGTGTTCGGTTTCCCTACACTTCTCAGAAACGTATTTCTACTCCTAACCTCCCTCACCTCCACTCTAGATCCCTTCTAAGCCATCACTGTAATCAGGATTTTATAAAGATGCAAAATTTGTCATGTCCTTCCCTTCCAGGATCCTTTGGCTACTTATTATTAATCACCAGCAAGTACCCTCTCATCTGTTTCCTCAACAGTAAAGTGAGACTCACAAGGGCGATAGTGGGTTGAAGTCTAAATGAGTGCATATGTATGTGATGCACATGTTTACATCCATGCATGCATACATACACTCATCTTCCTTTCCACCTCATCTCTCATTAAAATCCTCCCTTTCCACTCTATGACCCAGGCATTTTGAATGTTTCTTTTCTCTCTTTAAATTTTTTTTTAGTCTTCTCTAGATTTTCTAACATACTATTCCTTCTTCCTTGATATTTCATTTGCTGCACCTGCCTGTCTGCTGTTCTTCCTTTAACTTAAATGTCATCTCTACTAACAAATGGCACAGTAGTTAAGCACACAGCTTTTCTCTTGCATTAAGTATTTAAGCAGCAGGAAGCTGTAATTTCAGATTTAATTTCTAATTCTTCAGATAACTTTGTGATCTTCACGCACAAATTGCTTTAGTTTGCAGCTAATTTGTGGTATTTTAAAAACCGTTTTTATTGCAAGAACTCAACTTAGCCCACAGTAGCAAAGTTGTTGAAGTCCTTAGATGGTGCAAAAGGTTGACATGCTCAGCTGCTAACTAGATGGAGCATTAACTCACCCAGAAGTGACTCAGAAGAAAGGCCTGTGAGAAATGAGCCCCTGGAATCCCCGTGGATCAAAGTACTACACTAACATGCAAAGATGCCTTGAGTCTGAATTGACTCAACAACAACTGGTTTTTTGCTTTTGCTTTTTAGCAGAAGCATTACAGTGGGCATGACTTCACTGAGTCATTCTGTATATTGGAGAAAAAGGAGGAAAGAATTAACAGTCATTAACAGTTCAAGACTGTCTGTAGAATTATAGTATTTTATGCCTGGACTAATACCTTTCCTTCTTCCTGAGACCCTTTCTAGACTATTCCAGGCCATAGTAATCACATCTAGGTGTAACAGATTTTGTGCGTGCTGCCACTCTCTGGGATCATTACCATACACCGGTGTACTTGTCATGCATCCTTAGCCAAGCACAGGCTTCTGGACAACAGGGACTGCTCCTCCTGTGTCTCTTAATAGCTGCTAGTATCAAATACATGCTAATAAACTAAATAAGTGCCAGTAGTGTTTTTTAATGAGTACTTAATTATTAATAAAGTATTAATATTATGTTGTTGTTATGTGCCATCAAGTCACTTGTGACTCATAGTGACCCAATGTACAAGAGCCCTAAGCTCTGCTCTGTCCTGTGCCAACCTCATTGTCTCCAACACACCTGCTTCCACTACCCCAATCACTGAATTGATCCATCTCATCTAGGGTCTTCCTATCCTGCTCTGCCCCTCCATTCTCCCAAACATGATATCTAAGGACTGATCCCTCCTTGCAACATGCCCAAAGTATGTAAGACTAAGCTTTAGAATCTTTGCCTCCAAGGAGCAGCCCGGTTTCACCCTCTCTAGGACAAACCTGTTTGTTCTCCTAGCAGTCCGTGGTATATTCAACACTCTTCTCTAGCACCACAGCTCAAAGGCATCAATTCTCTTTCTATCATCCCTAGTCACTGTCTAGCTCTCTGATTAAAACTACAATAAATGAAAATATAAGGCTGACTGACCCCTTTTAACTATATGTAAAAAAGACTAGAAGGAAGTATAAACGTACAAGCTAATTCTCTTTCCATAATTGATCATAGGTAAGTTGTCTTTGATTATGTTCTAGTTTTCCCACTTTTTCTGTAATATATCTGTTCTTTTTTACTGTTAGCCAAAACCTGTAAATGTTCTTTTTAAAAGAAAATATTTATATGTCCTATTTAGCTGTTGAATCGTTGACTACACTTCACGCTAAACCACCTCATTACAGGATAATATAACCATTTGTCAGAATGAACGAGAGGAAGTAGTGCTAACTGCATTCTTTGGTTGGAAATCTGAAATGTGCTTGTCTGGAAAAGCAGTTAAGGGCAGTGCTGCTATGGAGTGAATCTGGAAGCTCTACTTATTGACCTGGAAATTATACAATGCAGAAAAATGAAGATGATAACCCAATTTAAAAAAAAACACAACAACCTATAAAATATTGTTGCAGCCGCACTGTGCAGTCCTCCATGACTTTTCCTAAGCATGTCCTGAGGTTTGTGAGTTTGGGTGTCATAAGCAAGTATTCATTTACAATATTTTCTGTGAGTTTTGGCAGAGGACGCTGGCAGGTGCTCCTTTTTCCAGCCATCCTTTACCGAGCCTTTGTCAGGATATTCAGATTCTTTTGTTTAACCTTCACAGCAGCCAAAGACAGGTGTTCTACCATCTTGGTTTTACAGATGAGGACACTGAGACCAGGAGTGGTTAATAATTATGTTGCCAAGGGTAACACAGTTCAGTGAGGGATTGGATCACATGTGTAATTGGAGTAATCTACGCATGTGGCACTCCCTCCTAGGCACGGTGTGATGAAACATGTTATTGCTGAGTCATTTCCAACTAATAAGCAACCCTGGAAGGCAGAGTAGAGGTGCCCCTTAGGATTTCCACATCTTTCTTTGAAGAGCAGCAGGTAGGTTTGAACTGCCAACTCTTTGGTCAGCAGCTGAGTGTCTAACAACTGTCACACCAGGGCTCCTACACGTTGTGGTTTTTCCTTCCAAAAGCTGAAATAACCTCCTTGCTGAGAGTAGATATAAAGAAATTTGTGAATTAAGTAACAAGGTTTCACAAAGGGGAAGCGCTGGCCTTTGTCTAGTGTTGAGTGGTCTTTGTTCTCTGACCTGGGGCTCTCCCCCTACTTGTGTCCTGTTTTGTCATGTATGTGCCATATGTCTCATGCCCACCAGCCTTGCATACTCTCTGCTCCTGCTACTCCCTTTAACAGTTACCACTACAGGTGTGTGTCCATAGAGTGTGCAAAATCATAGATACATTACTTCATTCATTCCTTACAAGTAGGTCAGGTAAGAATTCTCATCCTTGCTTTATAGCTGAAGAAAGTGAGGTTTTGAAGTCTTGGACCCCATGCTCACATGTGTGATTAAGAGATGAAGAGCTTGAGAATTAAGCCTAGTTTTACCCAATTTTCTTACTTTATTGTCAGTTCCTTATGGAATACATTTGTATCACACTACTCATCTAACACTCCAGTCTTACCTGGCTTTTTCCATGTCAGAGTTCTCTCAGTCACTCCACCTCCCCACTTCTGCTTTGCGTTGTAACAGCGAGGCTTGTCTCCATCTCCTGTTGGCACGCAGGCTATCCAGGGCAGGATGCAGGGAGCATATTGTTATTCCCAGTCCCTCACATCTGGGCTTTTCATACAGTTGATACTTTAGTACCGTGCAGAAGGCAGCTGAATGGAGGATTTCTGGCCTAATTTCCACATTGAGTAGCTCCTGGTTATGGTTGTGAAAATAAATTTTGTTTTAAAATTCCAAAGAACTATATTCGTTTTTGTTTCTTCTTTCTGTTAAATGTGGTTGAGGGTATTTATCTTTGATATTTGAAAGCTCTAGCTGCTGTTTGCATGTCACTTTTAAAACAATTACTAAGTATCAGTAACTCTCCTACCTGATGTTTTAGGTGCCAAATAAAAAGAAGTGCTCAGCCAAGAATTGCAAATGCTCAGAAAGTGTGCCATTTATTAGCAGTATCAGTTCTGAATAGTCAGAGCATAAATGCCAGTGTCAAAATTAAGCTGCAGGACAGTAGAGGTGTTTTTGATACAGCTACATCAACCTATCCTCGCTTCCATTAACATGAAGTAAAATAGTAAACTTGGGGTTAGAAAGCATTGTTAGGTTGTTATTACGTGCCATGGGGTGGGTTATGACTCAGCAACCCTATGAACAACAGACCTGAATCCTGACTTATTCTGTGCCACCTTTGCCGTCTCTAACACTTGAGCCCATTGCTGCAGTCATTTTGTCCGTCTATCTCATTGAAGATTCCTCTCTTTTGCTAGGAAAACATTACAAAGTTTTAAATGCTGCAAAATGAAACAATGGTAGTAAGTGTGCTGATGATGTTTGCTTTGGGGTAATCTTAAGTGTCATGATGTTTAGAACCACAAGATGTCAGTGTGGTATTGGTCCTGGGTGCCACTGAATTTTAAACTGTGCTTCATTCACTTTATAAATCATTAGGAGCACGATGTAGTCAAAGACATTGGCTTACCTCACCCATTTCCTCTTGATGGAGTATTTGCCCACATGCTGCATTTCCTATTAATTTTTCCTGTGCAGTTTTCCATTAGTTCACACTCATCAGGAGGCTTTACTTAGACCTGTCTCTAAATTTAAGTTTCTGACTGCTACTTAAGTCACAAATAACCTCAGGAATCCCCCCTTTTAGGTGACATCTGAAGGACCACTGGTGGTACAGTGGTTAAAGCACTCTACTGCTAATTGACAGATTAGCAGTTCAAATCCACCAGCTGCTTTGTGGGAGAAAAATGTGGCAGTGAGCATTTATAGCCCTGGAAAACATGATGGAGCATTTCTACTCTGTCTTATAGGATTACCATAAATTCAAATCAACTAGTGGCAGCTCAGGATGGTTCTTTAATTTTTATTTTCCCAAAGAATGTAAGCAAAAGCACCATATTATTTCATATCTAAGTAGTGTTTTAAGTTGTTCTGGAAAGTGTTGTATCAGCAAGAACAGTACCAGTAGGTTGCTTCTTCCCAACTTTGAGGGAAATGGGTTTTGTTTGTTTTAAGATGCTTAACCTGCAGAGGGAAAAGTAGGAACTCTGAAATAAGCAGATCAAGAAAGAGTGGAGAAAGTATGAGCCCATATCTGCCGGGCAAGTTGCATGTGTGCCACACATGTAAATTCACGTAACCTCACAGGGCCAAGAGTATCCTTACACCCACTTTTCTGAGGTAGAAAGAGGAAATGGCTTTCTGAAGGTCATTCAAGCTAGTAACTTGTAAATTAGTGGCAAAGAGTAGGTTTGGGCCTGGGTCTGTTTGTCAGCAAAGCCAAGGCCCATCCAAAACCTGGTAATGCTACTTTTCTTCAGTGTACCATTAAAAACAAAACAAAACAACAACAACAAAAAAACAACAACAAAAAAAACAACTCCAAAAAACTTAAATAGAAGAAACCTTAATAATCTGTTCATGTATTTGGTTAGCAAATTGGGTTTTAGCCCTCATGTGAGTCATATAAACAGACAAACAAGAAGCTAATTTCTGACCAGTGAATCTAGGTATGTCAGAGTAAAACTGTGCTTCGTAAGTTTTCCCTGACTAATTGTTCAGAGGATTTCCAGGCATTTCTTCCAAAGTACCTCTGGGTGGGCTTAAACTGCCAGCCTTTTAGTTAACAACCAAACACTTTGGCCATTTGTACCAGCAGAGTGATACAAAGATCTATTAAATACTTTCAAGTAGGACGTCAGGTGGCAAAGACCTGCCCTCACAGGTAGTCATCAAACAGAGAACAGTGACATTTCCTGGAAATGGATGGCATGGTGGGGGTGAGAGAAAGGGCCCGATCTAGGCTGAGCTTCTGCCCTAGAAAATTCTAACTTAAGTAAATCTATAAAATGAAAGGACTGTTGCTTTAAAGTGGCTTCTACCCTGAAATTCTGTGATTCTAAAATGGAATAGAAGAAGGAAGTATAATTCACACCAACAGAGGTTGCCACCCATACAGGCCTTTGTAACTGAGAGGCTGTGAGATTACACTTAATCCTCTCTTTAGGTGGTCTGGTCAAAGGGGGACAGGTGGAGCAAGACAGGAGGTTGAGCATTGTATGTTAAGCCTACTTCTAGTTTCAGAGTCAGTGACTTAGATGTGAAAGAGAACAGATTTAAAACTTCTGGAAAGATTCAGTAGGGAAATAGCAGAGGCTTCTGGAATATAACTTTAAAAGTACTGTGTCAATGTGAAAGCTTGGCAAGGATAAACATAGGAGCCACAAGGAAGACTGAGCATTTGAAAAATAAGACCTGAGGGGAGAGGTTAGAGAAACAGGGTTTATGTAACCTGGAGCTACTCAGAGGTGACTTTGACAGACTTCCAACAGAATTCTCAGGTTCCTTCTGCCTGTATCATGTGAGGACAGACTCTAGGTGAACTAAGAAAGACTTAGACCTTCTGCATAGAAAACTTACCCTCAACAGCAGCTGTGGATACGTCATCGAGAGTTGTTGTTCTTGTCTTTAAAAAAAGTAAAATATAGTAGATGCTGCAGGATCAGCTCAACCTTGTAGAAGGTTGTTTTTTTATCCATTTGCTGCTACAAATAATTATGTTTTAAGGAGATGTAATTGGCCTGGAAAACATCAGCTTTTAAATACAGTTAATTTGATAGTTACAATGATCGGTTTTAGTTAGAGCTACAGTGTAAATTTTATGTCTTTATACAGCAATTTGGAAAATTACATGTTGTTGTTGTTTGTATGTGCCGTTGAGTCGTTTGCGACTCATAGCGACCCTATATACAACAGCCCTAAACCCTGCTCTGTCCTGTAAATTTTATGTCTTTATACAGCAATTTGGAAAATAACATAGGCGTTGTTGATAATTACTTTGGGACAATATTATAAAGTCGCACTATCTATCCCTGGCCCAACACACACATGGTCACCCTGGCATCTTCTTTCTCATTTAATAGGCAAGAGGGAAACAGAATGGAGTTAAATAGTAATATTCTTCCATGTCTTTCTATCTAGAGTGGCTAATAGATTTGAACTGCTGACCTTTGGGTTAGCAGCCAAATGCTTAACCACTGTGCCACCAGTGCCTCCTTAGTATACAAAATAGAATATATTCTTATCAGCATTTTCCTCCTCCTAGAATATAAACTCCTTGACAAAAGGCTTCTTTTTTGCTTATTGCTTTACTTCTTTGGTGGCCTGGTATTAAGAAGCTGTGCTGCAATCCCAAAGGCACCCAGTTTGCATCCAACAGCTGTTCTGTGGGAGGATGGACAGTCTCCTCCCGTGTTATTTACTGCCTCTGAAAACCTACTGGAGTTTCAGAGTTGGTTCCAAATCAACAGCACACAAGGAAAACATGAAACTCAGGTGGCATAAATGATAGGAAATTGCACTTCTAAACCCAAGGCCAGCATCTGTACCAGCTGGCCTGCGGGAGAAAGATGGGCAATCTCCTCCAAGTGCAATTTACAGACTCAGAAAAATCCACTAGAGAGTCAGTTTTGAACCATTTCCAACTCAATAGCAATGAGAATTTTGAGTACTTCTACTGCCTGTACAAATGTATTGTCACATAATAGTGTTTAAAAATATTTGATCAATGAGGTAAAAGAAAGAGGAAAATGCTTAGGCTGCATTTAGGACTCGAGTAGGTCCCTGAAGTGGTAGACTAGAGAGATGGAGGGAGAACAGTCTAGAAGGAGATAATAGCATGAGTAAAGGCAAGGAGGAACAATCATTGATTTGTTTAAGTTAGAAAACCAATTTATTATCAGTTTTGTTTCTTTAAATCCAAATGTGTGTCCCAAAGCTCCCTTCCCCTCATCCTCCCTCTTTTGGTCTTGAAAGAGACCCAAGATGGAAGTGTCAGAGGAAGGCTGGCCACCACACACATTCTTTGGTCTTGGTGTTAAAACAGTCAAACAAAAATAGCCAGCCTCAGGAGCATGTGGGCAGCCGTGACCTCTCCACTGTTCCAGAGATTAGAATTCAATGGATGGGTTGTCCAGACCTCTTAGTCCTCTTTCCCCCACATCCTCTTCATGGATATTTCACCACATGTCTTTCATTTCTTTGGAGGTTGGAAAAGGTAAAAAATAAGCAAGTAAATTATTCTGTAAAATCAAAAGCTCTAGGATGGCACTGAAAGCATTTTTAGTCAGAGAGGCCACTGAAACAAGAAGAATGAATTTCACATCTGACCACATACAGTCCAGTCTGAAGCAGAGAGAGCTGTGGGTAAATGCCCACCCTCGTGCCTTGAAATCCTTCCATTCAGTTTACTCCATGGGCATAAGATTTCTTTCTAAGCCTCATCAAAATGCCATTACTATGTAGAGAAGAACACTTAACAACAATACTGATACAGGTGGATGCACTTGGTTAATGTCTGAGAAACTGGCCATTCAAACCCCACCCTCCAATGATATCATAGAAGAAAGGCCCATAAATTTATAAAGGTACGTAAATTCACAACCTAGAAAATGCTATGGAGCAGTTCTACTCTGTAACACACGAGGCAGTCATGAGTGAGAATCGACTTGATGGCAGCAGGCTTGGGTGTTGTTTCACCTGATGTTAAGGCCATGTGAGAAGGGAATTGTGAAGAAGTGGTGGGTGTGAGCCTAGAAGCCAACACCAGAACCTGAGGCAACCCATGTGACCAAGCTCACCTCCTTCACAGTTTCTTTCAGGGATAATCCTGAAAAGAGGTGTGGCTTCTGGGTGGAGCCTCAACTAAAAGATCCATACCCAGTGATTCCACTACTGGGAATATACATACCCTAAAGAGACCATAACCACCATTCAGCAGATATATACACACCCATGTTGATCGAGGCTTTGTTCACAATAGGAAAGAGTTGGAAACAACCTAAGTGCCCATCAACAAACAAATGGATAGAGAAGCTGTGGTATATTCACACAATGGAATACTACACTGCATTGAAAAACAAGGAACTCATGCAATATTATTCAAAATGGGTGACTCTGGAGGACATTATGCTGAGTGAAATATCTCAGTCACAAAAGGTCAAATACTGCATAATGCCACTGTTATAGAATGGGACTGACATCAGGATTGGGATAAGAATGAGAAAAACTGGATAAATTATGCATACTGCATTGAAAGAGATGAGGGAGAGAACAGGTTAAATGAGATATATGATAGGATATTATGGTTATCACAAGAGTCCAGAATGAAGGTTGCTTAGTTGAGTGTATGTGGGGTGGGGGGAGGGGATGGGGAGATTGTATACCAATGAAGGAATTTTTCTTTTACTTTTCAAAGAGAAGAGCAAACTGGGGGGAGGAGGGGTGGGCAGCGAGAAAAGTGCAACAATGAATGAATGGAAATCCAAAATCTCTGTAAATGTTCATTAAAATTAATAAAATAAAAATTTTAAAAAAAGATCCATACCCAGGCAGCAGTTGGTCAGACAAGGGCTTGTTGCAGAATACTCATAGTTACCTTGCCTCAACAAATGCCAGTCCTATTCTAGGGGCATGGTTTCAAATTATACAATATTTTAAACAAATTATAAATTATACAAAATTAAATTATACAAATTAAAATTATGTAACATTTTAATTTTTTTTAGTATTTTTATTGATATTTTAATGAAAGTTTACGGAAAAGTTAGATTTCCATTCATTCATTTTTGCACATTTTCCTCCTTATGCCCCCAATTCACTCTTCTCTTTAAAAAGATTCTTTCATTGTTGCACAGTTTCCTCCATCCCCTCACCTCATCACCTAGTCTACTTTGCTATGCACCTCTTATTCTGCACTATTGTCATGCAAATAATACCTAATCATATATTTCTTTTAGACAGTTCTTTCCCTCATCTATTTAAATAGTGTTCATTATTTATCCCCTCTTTTCTTAGTTTCCCCCCATAAACAGTAAAATCTTTTAAAAACATTTTAAACACAGAAGCAACACTGGAACCAGTAGTAAAGTCCCATTTAGTATCCTAATTCCAGAATTTTGTCTTTTTTTTTTAATGTGAATTTCTCATTTTAGAATAATTTTTAAATTTACTGAGCCACTCAGACAGTGCTGTGCTCATACACTCACCCCTCAAGCCCAGTTTACCTCATTGTTAACATCAACATCAATATGGGGTATTTATCACAATTGGTAAACCAAATTCATATTATTATTAAACTAAAGTCTGTACTCTATTCAGATTTTCTTAGTTTTCATCAAATGCTTTTTTCTCTCCTAAGATTCCATTTAAGGCAGTACATTTCATTTAGTCTTCACATCTCTAAGTTTCCTTGGCAAGAGTTGGCTTGTTTTTAGAGTGAGGATATCATCGTCCCCACACAGAAGATGAGGTTGTACAAGGAAATCTATGCTCACGTGCTTTGAGGACTTTGAAGCTTTGTATCAATAACTCAAATTTTAGCTGCATCAGAATTTCTTAAAATGTAGGTTGCAGTGTCCCCACTGTTTCATTTTACTGGGTCTAGGGGCATGGCAGGGACTAAGAATGTGCATCTCTGACAAGCTTCCAGATGCTGATGCTGATGCTGCTGGTCTGGGACCACACTTGAGCAGCACCACTCTGTGGAAGCATAAGGTTTTATAATTGCAGTGGGTAAGCCCACTCTTACCACTCTTCTCCTAATAACAGAGTATATTTTCATAGGCCACTATTTCCTGTTTACTTTTTCTCCAGAAGGTCCTCACAGACTTAACTGTTTCACAACCCAAAAAGCATTCCATTCCCTGACACTCAATTCATCACTGCTGACTGGAGCCCCCAGGACTGATAACTAGAACCCAGAAGCCCTGGCTGGATTACTGTGACTATTGCTATTAGATGCTTATGGCATTGGATCATGAAGGAGATCTGGCAGTGAGAATTTCTCCTCCCACCTGTGAGCCAGTAACCCTTGGGAACATCGAGTACACATAGCATTATCCTGACTCCTTACCTTTGTCTCTTAAGAATTAAATCTTTCAACTGAGAGTATTTGAAGAGAGTATGCATTTTAGTACAGCATCTATCTGGGTGGCTATTAGAAGCATGGATTTGAAACCACTGTATTTTTACAGCTGTCGAATCTGGTGCTTGAGTTGATTTAACAAGCAGTTGTGGGTTTGTTGTCTGGCATTGGTCTACCTCTGCTTAATCTGGGAAAATTTGATCTTGGGCCTATTTCTAGGAACGTGTGCTCTAGCTTTATTTAATCCTTTATGGCAGTCTGTTGTTCTTATGGCCACACCTTCATTGGGAGTGGTAATGAACATGTGATAGATGATTCAGCTGCTTAAGCCATGAGATCACCAGGAAAGTTTACTCTGCCTTACCCTCTTAAGCTTGGGAGCTCTGGTGGCGGAGGCCATCCCGAGTTGTGCCACCAGCCCAAAGGCTGTGCCACTCTGGAACTTCAGATCCACCAGTGGCTCCTTGAAAAACAGATGAGCAGTCTCCTCCTATGAGAATTCAGCCTGAGAAACCTAGTGATAGCTGTGAGTTGGTTCTGACTTAACACCAGTGAGTATAACTGACAATCAGAATTAAAGAATTGTGCAACCCATCTCTGTGATCTTCCTGATGATATCATTGTCCTCTGCCATCCAGTCAGAAATACCTGAAGTCCACAGTTACCACATTACTCATTTTATTGCAGACCCTCGTGGTATGAACCCAAGGCCAGCAAATATTCAGTGAGCATGTACTGTGCTTAGTAACAGAGGGAAAACGAAAGTTAACCAGCCACAGTTGCCTGACCTCAGGGTGCCTGAGAAATCAGTGGTTCTAAACTCTGCTTGCATGTTAGAGTCACTGTCTTTAAGGACCTCTGGTGGGTGGAGTGCAGTACATGTTGCACTGCTAGCCAAAAGGACAAACAAAAGGCCGTGGCTCGAATTCACCACCGGCACCAAGGGAGAAAAGTGGCCATTTTCTCCCATAAAAACTTATTGCCTCAGAAACCCGATGGAGAGTTGCTGTGAGTCAGAATTGACTCGATGCCAGTAGGTTTGAAGTTTGGTTTGGCATGATTATTAAAAACTCAAGACCCCACTTAAGGTGAGACAGAATTGGTGAGGCAAAAAATACCATATTAAGCTCCCAAGTTAAGAATCTCTGACAGAGATGGTCGTTTCAAAGCACTGTGCTAGGTGTTGAGTTAGTGGTTACTCATTGGTGGAAGAGGAATAAAAGGATATCACTGCAGAGTAAAAGAGGGGAAGGGTCTGGGAAATAGTTTCCCAAAAGTTTTATTTGCAGGAAAATAGAAATATGGTTGAAATAAGGATCACAGTGGATTTAGAACAGATCATGGAGGACCATCTCTAGGTGAGATGTTGTGCTTTATTTTTTTCTTTTTCTATAGGACTTGTTCTTCATCCTTTGTTATGTACTATTCTTTTTACTATTACTGTGGGTACTGAGGGCTAACAGACATTACCCCAAAGTAGATGGAATGGCGCTGACTCTGTATTCCATCATTGGAAATGTTCCTCAAGCTTTATCTTTAGAATCGCCTGGACTCCTGGAGTTCTCACTTCTATCTATCTTTAAGAGTTTGGGGAAGTAATCCACGCCTATCAAGAGCTATCCTAGCAATAAAACATTTTCCTCCAAAGATTTTTGGTTCTTACTTTCTTTCAATGTATCAATTAAAAGTGTTGTAGTGTTTACATAATAAATAATTCTTTATTCATAAGTTTCCATTTTTTTATTCAGAGGGTCAGGTGGGGAGATTTAATGTGAAATATTAGCTGTCTTTACCAATTGCTGTACCCTGTTACCATGCTGTAAGCCAGAAATAGAAGCAACCTGTTTTCAATGACAGATCAAAATTTAGTGCTGTATTGATGGTCCAAAATGAAGACTTTTTGACACAGTGAGTGAAATATATGCCAGTGCATTTCTGGTTGTGATTTGGCTGACCAAGTAGTTCAGTTATAATTATATTATTTTTACCCCTGGAGATCATTACTCTGAATGAAAAATGCTTCAACATCCAGACTGTTGAGATGTGGACGGTGAACATTATTTAAATGAAATTATTGTTTTCTTAAAGGCATTTAAGTAAGAAATGAAATGAAAACATGGAAATTTTTTTGTTTGTTTAAAAAATAAATTCAACTGTCAGTTATTACATGCCCATCTCCTATCCCTTAAGCCCCTTATAATGTAATGGGGAGACATGTCTACTAGATATTCCATGAACATAAATCTCAGCATATTGAATATTATAAAAGGGCATTGATGGGGAGAGCTGTGTTGAGGAACAGTTTGGAAGGAGTTTGCTTATCATTTCTTTTTCTGATATTGCTCTGTGAGACTGAAGCTTTTAATAGCAGTGGTAGGTTTTATTTGATCCCTGGATCACTATGTTGTTGTTCTTTGATAAGTCGTTTCTCTGAGCTCTGCTTACTAAGGTGTTAGAAGAAGTTAACATGTTCTCTCACTCTCCAGTTTGAAAGACTGTGTTTATAAGGGATAAAGTTGATGTAAACAATCACCAGACTGAATTTAGTACTCTTAGTTATCTCATCTTTCTTTCTCCCTTCTGGTGCTGTGGTGTTCCAAAATCCTTGAGTGAAGAATAAGCATTCTAATGAAACCAAGTAGGACATTAATGCTGTCTTATCTTCACCTTTTTGTGCAATATAAAAATTAAATAAGTCAGTTGTGCAATACACTTTAAAACCCAAATGTTTAAACTTTGTCTTCCTTAATGGCCATTGAACTCAATCTGAAATGTAAACTTCCAAGGCACTCTGATTGAATATATTTAACCTATATGTATGGAACAGGGAAAATTCTCTAGGTGATTCTTTACCCTCTTCTCAAAGGACCTTTCCTACACTCTGCAGGTCTCTTGTCCTTGGCTTGATTAATGAATACTTTGCCCACTAAAATTGGCCATTAATTATTTCCTTGGGCTGCAGCAATAATTACATCTTTCAAGTAAAACCTAATTAGCATAATAAGCAGAAAACACCCTGCCAGGTGATGTGGGATTACATGGTGCTAGTTAGCTACCACCTAGAGAGAGCAAGTTCACCAGGCAGTATGCAGCAGTTGCGTCTCGCCAATACCAGCAGATATGTTTGAAGAGCAGACAGAATCACTGCTGCTTGAGTATTTTGATGAAGTGACTCTATAGACATTATTGTTGTTGTTCAGTGCTGTCGAATTGTAGGCGACTAATGGCGACCCTGTGAACGAAAGAACTGAACACTTGTATAACTTTTATAGCTTTTCCAGGTTCATAGGGTTTCCAGAGGCAGGCTGTTTTAGAAGTGGGTGCCACTCCTGCTTCCAAGCTTGTTTTAACTGGAGAGCTCCACCAAACACTGTCCACCATGGGTAACCATTATCACATTTGACACATCAGTGTCACAGTCTTCAGCTTCACAGCAACCACGAGTTACCTCTGTATGGCAAGTGGACACACCAGGGCTATATGACCTAGAAGAATGTTTGACCAAAACCAATTAAAACCAGTGTGGCCCTATTGAATTTAAGAACCAAAGCGTGGTTCAAACTCCATGAGCTCTGTCATTCCAAATTCCTCCCTAATCATGCGTTCTCATTGGCTGTCACCGCCCAAAAACACCGTTCTTCAGTCTCTTCCTATTCTGATGCCACATGTTTCTTCATAGAGTCTTAACTTCTTGAATGAGGGAAGGATACATATATAAATAGAAGATGAGCAAAGGCCTGAAGCCTTTCTATAACTATCATCATTTCTCCAAGTTTATAAACTTTCCAGAGGCATGTAGTTAAGGAAGTGGATGCCAGTAAATAGTAATTTACTATAGACATTACTGTTAGAAAATGCTGCCTAGTGTCATATATTTGTGATGTCATTTAATAATTTAAATTCTTGTTTCTTTTCATTTATTTGCTGATTCTCTCAGTAATCACAACTACTTGCTAGGCATTGTGCTAAGTGTTCGAACCTACAGAGAGAGTCAAGGATCTTTGGAGCAGCCCATTCCAGTGGGAATGGTAAATAGTGTGATCTGCCTTTTTACTGTATATTAAAGCAAACTACCTCTTCTTGGAAGTTTATGGAAGCTTTTGGAGGCAGTGTGACTTGTGTAGTGGACTCTGGAGAATGGGCCTGAAGGTGGCTAACAGTAAAGTGGGTAAGAAGATATCCTAGTTAACTGAAACAGCAGCTTACACAGGCTTGTCAATAGGGGTCCTGACAGTAGAAATTGGAAGTGAAGAGGCTATTTATAGGGATTTGGTAGGGGATGGGATGTTGAGGCATCTAGAATGTACCAATAACACACAAGGGACAATGGAAAGAATGCTGCCACAAGAAACTGCAAAGAGTGGTGGCCTCGGAAGAAGGGTTACCACCTGAAATTGTGGCTGTAGGTGAGGAATATAATCCCTATAAAACCTGATTCAAGCCATTGTCTTTTATATTCCTGTGCATTTGGAAGTTGGACACTGACTAAGGAATTCTGACAATACAAGCAGAGATGCCATTGGGCTGTGGCGTTGGAGAAGAGTACTGACTACCTCATGGACTGCCAGATGAACAAACAAGGATGTCTTGGAGAAGGTAGACATAGGGTATTTCTTGGAGGGAAGGATGATGAAACGCCATCTTAGATACTTTGGGAATGTTGTTAGGAAAGGTCAATCCTTGGAAAAAGATATCCTGTTTGGAAGGATGTAAGGTCAACAAAATAGGAAGACACTCAATGAGATGGATTGTCGCAGAGGCTGGAGCAGTGGGCTCAAGGAGAGCAGAGATGGTGAAGATGGCTCAGAATAGGGCAGGGGTCAGGTCTGCTCTTCATAGCGTGACAGCGATTCGTGGTTGACTCGACAGCATCTAACAGTGATGACAACAACAACTTGAGAGAGAGTAAAAGAAGAAATATTTGACCTCTTCATGGTCTCCATTCTTCTTTAGATTTCCTACTAGGAACTCTGGTGGCTTAGTGGTAAATAGCTTTGCACTGCTAGTACTAAAATAAATGGTTCAAATCATGGGAGAAATATGAGCAATCAACTACTGTGCAAATTACTGCCTCAGAAAACTCACTGGAGGGTCAGTTGTAGGTCAGTTCTGATTCTATAGAATCACCACTAGTGTCTCCCGTAGGCTGAACCCAACCAGAAACCAGAAGGTGAGAGTACCGATAAAATAGCCTGTAGACTTCCTTCTCTTGGGCCTAGAAAAAGGGCAGAGAAGGGCATGGGGGTCCCATAATAATCAGTGTAATAGCGTGTGTGGTGTGCACTTGTATGTGCATAAGACCAGAAGAAGTTAGGAGTTGCTGGTATATGGGAGTGTGCAGAAAAGTACAGGAAGATGAATTTGTAGATTTTGGATGGTGGAACAAATTCTGAATTATTTTCTGTATTGTACCTAAAGCTTTTGTTACATTAACAATGAAGAGCCATGTGTGGGATGGAATTATCAACTTCATAATTTAGTGAGATTGTTGTTGTTGTTATTGTTATGTGCCGTCGAGTCGCCTGCGACTCATAGCGACCCTATGTACAACTGCCCTAAACTCTGCTCTGTCCTGTGCCAATCGCACTGTCTCCGACACTCCCATCCCAAT
>NW_006399932.1:3868390-3904868 GCF_000299155.1 Elephantulus edwardii | reverse complement strand
GTTTCGCATTAGAACGATCAAGTGTTCTGGGATTCCCATTCTTCTCAGAGTCAGCCACAGTTTGTTATGATCTACTCAGTCAAATGCCTTTGCATAGTCAATGGAACACAGATAGACATTCCTCTGGTATTCCCTGCTTTCAGCCAAGATCCATCTAACATCAGCTGCAATATCTCTTAGTGAGATTAGCGTTTTTAAAAATCATTGATTGGGGGGGGGGAATCACTGATTGAGACTCATAGTCTTTCTCATTGTCATTGAGTCAGTTCTGACTCATAACTGACCCTCTAGAGAGTTCCCAAGGTTGTAAATCACAGGAGAGGAGGTTGCCCCTTTTTATCTGGTGAATCCCAGCCTCCTGAGAAGAATGGCCTTTGGGTTACCTCTCTGTGGACTAATCCACCAGAGCTCCCCGGAGACTCTTTAGTGGGTCATTAAAGCAATCTAATAGGGTGTTCTAACAATTTTATTAAATTTAATAAGTTATCATTTCATGTAGTAAAATTGAGCAGTTTTTAAGACACAGTGTGTGTGTGTGTGTGTGTGTGTGTGTGTGTGTGCGCGCGTGCGCGCGCGCGCTCACGCGTATGTATGTTGGTTAGAATGTAAAATATATTTCCTGTTTTGGGTTTGCAGTGAAAATATTGACTAAACACTAAAGACAGAGCAAGATCACAGGCTGCAGTTTGAAGATGGATTAGAGGGAGCATAAAATGACTGGCAGCGTGGTAGAAGCTTAGCAGCATATACCTCTATGTGTTTTAAAAGTTTGTTATCTCTACATTCCTTTCTGAAAGCCAAACCACAACGAAATGAAGATATAATGTCTTTAGGATACTGAACTCATGTCTAGAGTATTAAACTTCAACTTAAGTAAGCTGAGAAAATCCTCCATGTTCTGGAACTCGGTTGGTAGTAATACTCACCAAACCCCGAAAGTCTCCTGAACCTACATGAGGAATCTGATGGCTTGTGATTACATTGATAATGTTTGTTTTACTTAGATTAAACATTACTTGATTTAATTGTGTGATAAAGTAATTTAAACATGCCTTGGTTTGTAAATTGAAAACCATTCCTACAAAATGCAAATTGATCATATTGTATCTAGTTATTAAAAATGACTTTTAATAAACCAAGTTGCAAAGTAGCCAGAATGTTTCATTTCTCCCCTAAAAAGACATAAGACGGTCTGGAAGAAATATTGGAGACTTTTCTTTCTTTCTTTTTTTCCCCACTTATTATGTACCATCAAATCAAATACAACTGGCACAAGAGGAGATTGCCCCTCCTTCTCCAGAGGAGCATCTGGTGGATTCCAACTGTGTGCCTTCAGTATTACAGCGCAACATTTGAGACCTTTCTAATGAAGGTCCCTGCTCTTGCAGGAGAAAAGTTATCACCTGCATTGTGTTCTTTCTGAGTTCTAGAGATAGCAAGGGAAATAAAATTTAACATCTTTATTAAATAATACAGGTATCCATCTTTTCTTTCTCACATATTATTTTCGAGAGACTAAACAGTTTAATGTAATGCATTGCTTTCTTCTTGTTGGAGAAAGAGAAAGTGTAAGACCATTTTTTTATTGGAATAGCAGATAGCATTTACACTGAGCTAGCTTAATAAAGAATGTGATTTTCACCTCAAGCTCATTAGGATGTGATAACATCTCATTTTATAGGTAAGGAAACTACGACTTACTAAAAAGTTTAAGTTATAAAATAGTTCCAAAAATCTAATGTTCTTCAAGATCTTTCAGCCAGTGGAGACACTGAATAGCAGGTATGTTGACTATGTTCACGTATTTGGTAGGTTAGAAATTTTATCAGAACTTATCAACCCATTTTACTCCAACGCTTCCAGAGCATCATCAACAACTGCATAACCTTGTGGCTCCAGTAGCCTACATACTGTACCTCTGTCCATGGAGGCTCACTCTTTACTGGTGGGGGTAGGGAGAAAGCTACTTCATAGCGTTGATACCTAGTAGTGTGGAAAACTCAAATCTGGTAAAATAAGTGGATTAATCCTAATAAGGGGAAGCAACATCTATATCCAGTAGAATGTACTTGGAAGTTGGAGGAACCTGGATTTGAAGTTTCATCTCATAAATTGTGTAATTGATTGGCTGTCTCTTGATCCTCAGGCATTTTCATAGGGACTATACATGAAAAGCAACTTATTCCATATATAATAAACATTTAGTAATGGTATCTTGCCACAGGAAAAGGATGGGCAGTCTCCTCCAGTGTGATGAACTGCCTCTGAAAACCCGCTGGAGTGTCAGCTATGGGTTGGTTCCGACTCTACAGTGCACTACAATGATATCTTTGTTATTGTTTGTTTGTTTTTGTTTTTTTTTAAGATGAGAGAAAAGATAAGTTTATTATGAAAATCTGAAGAATAAAATGGGCCTCTCCTAGGAGCAGAGGTGCAAGAAGGCCTGCTTTTGGGAAACAATCAGTTATTCATACACATAAATATAAATACAATACATCCAGACTACTTAACATAGTAATAGTAATAGCTAAGATCTATTTAGTATTTCCAGTGTACCAACCACTGTGCTCTGTGCCGTATAGTTTGTGACTATCTCTAATCCTCACCATAACATCAGAACTGTGAGTCACTGTCTTCTATTTGAGTTGACGAAGATTTAGGCTGAGAAACTTGCTCAAGTCACATAGCAGGTAGCACACTGTATGTACTATCATGTTATATTTCCTGTAAAGAGATGCTTTCTTTTTAATTTTTTTTTAATATAGGAAAAAGTAACAAAGTCCAGAGCTGCTTGTGGGAGGCCAGGCTTGCCAGTAGCCATCTGCCAGACAAGTGAGAAGGGTCAGGGACTTCCCAGGTTACCAGATTCACACCATCAGCAAGATCAGCCTGAGTTACAGCTCAGCATGTGCCCTTACTCATTAGCAAGTAGAATGAACACACATCCTGCACTGTATTGGGAGAAAGAAATCCCTAACAACTGCATCACCTCAGTGGCTCCAGAAGCCTGAACAGTGAGTGTTTCTTGCTACTCGCTGGGCATGAATGAAGAGAGTCTGAGTGTTTAACACCCTGGCCAGCCATGCAGCATTTACAAATCTCACCTCAACCCAAGTAAGCCATGACCTAAGAGTTTGCTTACGTTGATAACTCTTAGAAAGACCAGTCAGATCACCTCATTTCCAGCTGTTCAGCTGTTTCTTTCTATGGCTTTTTATTGCTGTTGAGCAATGACTTGGCTTCCCTGAGACATGGGATGTAATAAGGGAGATTTCTTTATGCCAAATTCTTGACGAAACTGACTTCTAAGTGAAAAATTAATATACATGGCTATAACTTGATTGGAGTCTGAGGTGAAGAATAATGTTGTTGTTGTGTTGTTATGTGCTGTCGAGTCGCCTGCGACTCATAGCGACCCTATGTACAACAGCCCTAAACTCCGCTCTGTCCTGTGCCAATCGCACTGTCTCTGACACTCCCATCCCAATTATCCCAGTCACTGAATCAATCCACCTCATAGAGGGCCTTCCTCTCCTGCGCCGTCCCTCTACCCTCCCAAGCATGATGTCCCTCTCCAAGGACCGGTCTCTCCTCACTACATGTCCAAAGTAAGTTAGACGGAGCCTCAGAATCCTTGCCTTCAAGGAGCCAGCCGGTTTAACCCTTTCCAGGACAAATCTGTTTGTTTTCCTAGCAGTCCATGGTATTTTCAGTACTCTTCTCCAGCACCACAGCTCAAAGGCATCAGTTCTCCTTCTATCCTCCTTGGTCATTGTCCAACTCTCTGATGCATAACAGGTGATTGCAAAGACCATGGCCTGTATCAGACACACCTTAGTCTCCAGAGAGACACCACTGCTCTTCAGCACTTTGGAGAGGTCCCTAACAGCAGACTTTCCCATTGCAATGCGCCTTTTAATTTCCTGGCTGCTGGTGCCAAAACTGTTGAGTATGGAGCCAAGCAAACTAAAGCTGTGTACAATCTCAATCTCTTCACCATCCATCCTGATGCTGCCAATTGGTCCAGTGGTGAGAATCTTTGTCTTCTTGACATTGAGCCTCAATCCATATTGTAGGCTGCAGTCCTTGACACTCTGCAGCAGGCGCTTCTGGTCCTCCTCAGTTTCAGCAAGCAGGGTTGTGTCATCCGCATAACGCAGATTGGTGATAAATCGTCCACCAATCCTGACCCCACATTTCTCCTCATAGAGCCCAGCCTCCCGGATAATCTGTTCTGCATATAGGTTGAAAAGGTATGGAGATGGGATGCATCCCTGGCGTACGCCCTTCCCAATTTTGAACCATGCAGTGTTCCCTTGCTCTGTTCTGACGACTGCCTCCTGGTCCAAGTATAAGTTTCGCATTAGAACGATCAAGTGTTCTGGGATTCCCATTCTTCTCAGAGTCAGCCACAGTTTGTTATGATCTACTCAGTCAAATGCCTTTGCATAGTCAATGAAACACAGATAGACATTCCTCTGGTATTCCCTGCTTTCAGCCAAGATCCATCTAACATCAGCTATAGCATAGGAAAACCATTCTGATTTAAGCCAATTTGAATTACAGAAGGTTTAGAACCAGAGGATACCTCAAGTGATAGAAAACAATAAAGCCCCGCTGTTGTGGAGTCAGCACAGAGTCATGGTGGCCCTCCGCTGGGTTTATATATAAAAACAAAAGGTTCAGTGCATCTAAATTCCAGAATCAATCTCCACATAGCCTACATGCTTCCTGTTGTCAAAGGGGCCCTTTAGAGTAGTGAGAGAAGATCTTCACCCTGAAACCTACAGCGTCCCTTTTCAGCAGGAAGTAGCTAAGAGAATACAATATACCGTCCCCTTTTCCTTATGAATCAGGGTGAAGTCTTTCTCAGGGAGGAGTGATAGGGAATGGCAAAGGACACGCTGACAAAGATTAACTAGAACTGGCTTTGACAAGCACTCTGGCAATTAGACAATTAAAACAGACTTTCAAGGAATATTCAACCTGAATCCTTCTGTTCATATGGAGATTTTTGAAGGTATTTCTTTGAGTTTATTATGTTTTATTTGTTTGTGTATAAAGGATGCTCATCTAGATGATAACATAATTATTATAAAAACAAAAGGGGGGAAATATGGGAAGCCAATACTAAATATTTGTAATAAACTGAATGCTATTTAAAAAAAAAAAAAAGAGCTATTCACCAGAAAAAAAAGGTTATAAATCTTTATGGGAAGAGATTGTCCATTGGGTTAGCAAACTTGGAATGTACGACAGTACGAGGGCTCCTTTAAGTCTTAATGATTTTAGAAACACTTAGTGAAGAAAATTAATGACTAACAAAAGAGTCTTTTCCAAATGTCCCTACTGAATAGATGAGTCACAGTTTTGGGATTGTCAGTATTCATTTGCTACTGATTTGGTTTTTATTAAACACATGAAGATATTAATCTGTTTAGCAATTACTAAAATCAACATGCTTTATATAGTTAAAAGAGGGGGTAAATTTGAACTCCAAGAGAAAGCTGAATAGAAAGATTCCTCTGAATGTTAGATTTCTTCCTAAAACTTGCAAGAACTCATCCATGCTTTGTCAGTAGTTGCCTTTTTAGTTTAGTTTGATTTGATGACTTTTCCAACCAGTGTTCTCACTTTGTGGTTTCTATGATGTCTTTAGCAGTTGTCACCTCCAACTGCAGGTTAGACTATTTGGAGGTAAGTTCTGGACATCAGAGTTTACTTTGAAAGCTCCCTAGGTCTGATTTCACTATGTACCAGGTTGCCATGAGTTGAGGAATCAGATTCCATGGCAACTAAGAGCAGCACCCACAGGTGGTTCTAATGAGAGGTCTAGTTTTAAACTGTGAGACTCTTAAGTACTTGATAGTATAGCTCTCCTGGCTGAAATCAAGTGAGACAAAAGAATCCAAAACACTAAGGCCTGGAAATCTATCACAGAAATCTATTTTCAGCCTACGAAGACCTGTTCCACCAGGTTGTTTAGGTCATATGTGAGGGTTATACTTCACTAGACCATTTCTATTACAGATCAACATAAGCCAAATCCTCTAGACTCTGTGCTACTTGAGACCTAGGGTTGTGTTTGTTTGTTTTCACTTGCCTTTGGTGCCTAGCACCCAACACATGGCACATACAATATTTAGTCTTCTGAAAATCCCTAGTGGTGCATTGGTTAAGTGATTGGTTGTTGTCTAAAGAAGAGGAAATGGGACATGGGATCACAATGCTGTCAACGTCTTTCTGAAAGGGCTAGAGAGAGTGAGAATAACATAACCCCTCATTGCTCCAGAGCATAAAGCAGATAAAGAGCCCCGTGGTCCCTGTAGAGCCACACTAACAGCAAGAGGATCATTTATTTGTTGTTGTCTCACAGACTCACAGTTTTATTACTAAGAATGGAATTTATTAGTAAGTTGGAAAGTGGGGGAGGCAAAGAGTATAACCCAAAACAAGTGTAGAGTTTACCCGAGCAGTTGCAAGGCACAATTTCTCAAACAGTGCAGGCTCTGGTTCCAGTTCAGCAGTCAGATCAAAATCATGCAGCAAGATTTGTTTCAGAGCTGTTATAAATCAACTTCTCCTTTAAGTATCTGGCAAGAGCACCAAAAACCTTTAACTGTGACTAGCACAAATGTAAGAAACCTCAGGGCTCACTTTGCCACAGTTTTCCCACAGCAATGCCACATTCTCCACTGCTAGCACCAGGGTCTCACTCTCACCAAGGTCTTGCTCCAGTCACTCTCAAATCTTGCCACCACAAGCCTTGCTCACTTCAAGTCTTATTCTCCTCAAGTCTTGTTCCCCAGTGTGGGAAGCACTCTTTCTTTTATCCTAATCCCACAGCTGTTGGTGATTTGCAAGATTGTGCACCTACAGGTTAGGTAGCTGGAGACAGCTAAGTTTAATGGTTAAAAAAAAAGTAAACACAGTTGCCAAACTGAGTGTTGGTTCAAACCCACCAGAAGTTCCAAGGGACGAATGACCTGATGATCTATTCCCTTAAGTATTAAAATCTAGATGGTAGTTCTACTCCATTAAGGTCTCGGTGATTAGATATGTCACTGGATGTTATTATTGTCAATTATTTTTGTGTCTGTGTGCCTGTGCACACATGTACTTACTCTCAGTTGAGTTTTACTTCCTTGGTATCTTTTTCTTCTTTCAAATTTAACCTTGTCCTAAATTTGTTTTTGTCAAAGGATAGGGAAGGGAATTTCTTCAAATGTAAATGGGAGAAATACCACAATGTATCAGTTTCAAGTAATTGTCATTCATGGCATCACAACTGCCCTTTGCAGGGGACCCCTTCATTTTGAGAATAAGTGGAATGGGATGGGTTCTGGTCTAGAAAGAGGAACAAATAGGAACCAATCTGGATTAATAAATATTCAGATTGAGTCCTGCTCATATGTCATTGTTTGTATGTACATAGTGTTATTACATGTAGTAGTGGATGATGGAAATTGTGCATACTCTCATTTTTCACTTTAATTGCCTTCCTGAAAAGATCCTGACAACTTCAAAGGTTACTACTGGCTTCATTGTGCATAACTTAGAAGTATATGCATGTGCAATTTGCTTCATTATTGCCCACGAATAAACTCTTCTGGAGAAAGCCTTAAAGCAACCAAATGAACCATAATTTGACATGATGGTTTACTTCCCTATCTCACTTCAGTAACCACCTCACTTTATTGTTAACCACAATTGTTGGGGTGATTCAGGTGTGGTTTTCTTCTGATTTTCTATCATGAGCTTAGTACAATAAGCTCTTCTTTTGAAAAGTGTGTTTTGTTGTTATTTTTTAGAAATCACAAGCCATGTATCTTTCAGATGGAGACCTTTAGGTCCAAAATAAGTTAGTGCTTTAATTGTTTTATGCTTCAGTTAAAATTTAGTTTGGTTATATTGAGATTATTAACAGCTTTAGTTTGCTTGGCTCCACAATCAACACTCTTGGCACAAGCAGCCAGGAAATTAAAGATGTATTGCATTGGGAACGTCTGCTGTCAGAGACCACTCCAAAATACTGAAGAGCAACGATGTTAGTCTGGAAACTAAGGTTTGTCTGATACAGGCCATGGTCTTTACAATCTCTTGCTATGCATCAGACAATGACTAGGGATATAGAAGAAGAATTGATGCCTTTGAGCTGTGGTGTTGCAGAGGAATATTGACTATACCATGGACTGCTAAGGGAATGAATAGGTTCGTCCGGGAGAGAGTGAAACCAGGATGCTTCTTGGAGCAAGGATTCTGAAGCTTCATCTGGCATACTTTGGACATGTTACAAGGAGGGACCATTCCTTGGAGAGGGATGTCATGCTTGGGGGGTATGGAGGGTCAGCACAGGAGAGGAAGACTCTCAATGAGATGGATTGATTCCATGACTGGGGTAATGTGGGTAGGTGTGTCAGAAACAGGATAGAGCAGGGGTTAGGGCCTTTGTACATAGGGTTGGTATGAGTTGCAGGCAGCTCAAAGATATATAACAATAACAACATAGATAATTGGAAAAATACTCAAATTACAGAGACTTAAGTGGAAGAGACAGATATTACTTTCACTTTGAAGAAGTCCAGAAGTGGTCAAAACAGGACTGCTAAAGGTACTTCAGAATCATGAATATGGGCTCCTAATCTATTGCTCCACCTTGTGTTACATCCATTCCAAAGATTATCTCAGAGTTCATAGCAAATGCAAGATTTCCATTCACCCTTTCCAGCCAACAAGGAGAAATACTAAAGGCACTGGCTCCCCACTCTTTATTGAGCTTTCCCAGAAACTTTAGCTCCTGTTGTCCAAAACTTAGCCGCTGCATCTAGCTCCAGAGAAACTGGGAAATGTAGTCTTTTTACCAAGCAGCTATGTTCCTTAACTTTGTGAAAGAAAAAGGAGAAAGTGACTATTGCTCTCAATCTCTGCCACATGTGAAGAATGTCCTTAGATTCCCTGTGCCATCCTTATGCTCTTCACTACAAAATGGGAGATTAATCAACATAGTCTGTTAACAAGACAGTAAGCTCAACATCAAGAAAACAAAGATTCTCACCACTGGGACAATTGGCAGCACCATGATTGATGCAGAAGAGATTGAGATTGCTAACAATTTCAGCTCACTCAAATCCACATTAAACACTCTTGGAATTAGCAGCCAGGAAATAAAAGATATATTGGATTAAGAAATTCTGCTGTCAGAGACCTCTCTAGAATGCTGAAGTGCAAAGAAGTCAGTTTAGAGATTGATGCACCTAATCCTGGCCATGGTCTTTGCAATTACTTACTATGCAGTAGAGACCTGGACAGTAAATAAGGATGACAGAAGAAGAATCAATGCCTTTGAGTTTTAGTTCTGGAGAAGAGTAGTGATCATACCATAGATTGTCAAGAGAACAAACAGGTCTATTCTGGAGAGGGTGAAGCCAGCTTACTCTCTGGAGGCAATAATGGTGAAAATACATCTCACATACTTTGGGCATGTTGCCTGGAGGGACCGGTCTTTGGAAAAGGCCATCATCATGCTTGGAAGGGTGGAGGGACAGTGCAGGAGAGGAACACCCTGGATAAGATGAATTGACACAGTGACTGAGGTAATGGGGCAGGTGTGTCAGAGAAAGTGAGATTGGCTTAGAACAAGGCAGGATTCAAAACAATTGCTCATAGAGTCACTATGAGTTGCGTGCAACTTGATGCTGACTGGCTTGGTTTTCTTGTTTGCTTTACACATTTTATTCTTACCAAGGAGTTGCTGTCCTTTTGAAGCAAAGTCATCAGTAACCCTAAAATCTTGGTGGGTTGCTTAAAACTAAAGGGTACCCTGCTTAGAACTGTCTCTGTAATAACTTTGACCCTCTGACCATGCCAGAAATTGAGAAGGCTGCAGCATGGTGTGTTTATTCATAAGTGAGCCTCCTGGAGCGTTGTCCAAACAGTTCGTGGTTGAATAATGTTTATTCATTCACTGTGTCAAGAAAAGTCTGGCTGCAAATGTGAACATGCGTGCTCTTTTTTTTTTTTTTAAATAGCTAATGTTATTGTGCTGCACAGTGTCCCCCGACTTTTAGATACTTGACTCATAAAGTTTACGGCAACACTTAACTGCATCTGGATTTCACGTTGAATTTGGGAAGGCAAGAATCTCACTGTAATTTGCACTGACTGCTCTGTAATGGAAATTATGGCTTGGGAAAAGTTTCAAATGACGTGTCTATAAACTAAGGAAAAGTTGATCCATTCAAAGGCTGGTTATGTCCAACTGTAGGGTTGGGTTTGGGGTTTTGTTTTGTTTCTTGTGGTTTGTTGTTTTTTGGTGTGTTTTTTAAAAAAGCCATTGCCAGCCAGAAATAATTATTTCAGCAGCTGAAGTAAACTAGCCATTAATTAAAAAGTACTCTTTGTAAATTGCTGGTTGATCAAATTTAGTGTTAAAAGTAGAATAAAAGTTGCAACAGAATAGCGCTAGGCTTTTAAGAAAGCTATAAAGAATTTCTGTGTGGAGTGCAGTATTATAAAAGGATAGTGGCAATGACTTCTTTGGATGACTGTCCTTTTTTAGAAGCCCATATGCTTGTGTGATAGGTCTCAAGACACAGGAGTGCTGCTCCCAGCCTGGCCATTAACTAAATGTGTAGAAGTAGTAAGCATGCCACTTAACCTCCTAAGCTTCGATATATTTTTTGCTCCTTTACATCTGTCTGCACGCCTGTTTTTCTTGTTCACTTATTTTTTTTAATGGTATGTCCCAACTCTTCTCACTATCTTTTTAATTATTAAATTTTATTAGTTTTAATGGACATTTTACAGAGATTTTGGATTTTCACTCATTCATTGTTGCACTATTTTCTCTATGCTCCTCCCCAGTTCATTCTTCTCCCCCCCTTTAAAGTCTGTTTTAATTGTCCAATTGCCACAGTGCTTCTTGTCAAAGCCAGTTCTGATTAATCTCCTTTGTCAGTGTGTCCTTTGCCATTCCCTATCACATCTCCCTGAGAGAGACTTCACCCTGATTCATAAGGAAAAGGGGATGGCGTATTCTCTTAGCTACTTCCTGCTGAAAAGGGATGCTGTACATTTCAGGGTGAAGAGCTTCTCTTACTACTCTAAAGGGCCCCTTTGACAATAGGAAACACATAGGCTATGTGGACATTGATTTTGAAATTTAGATGCACTGTTATCAGTTATGCTTAAGTCGTACATGTTCATATCCTTGAAGATGTATCATGGAAGTGTTGCAGCCTAGAAGACACAAATTTAACTAACAAGTTAAAAGTACATGAGTCAAAAATTAAAAAGCAATAATATTCCAAGTTGAGGTTCTAGTAGTGGCACAAATCAAGTTACAGAGGGAAGGTAGTTCTTACAGTAAAAGGCCTATTGACTAGCACTTTGTCTATTATAGTATAAAGGTTAGGAACCACAAGATGTAGAGGCTCAACTATGTCATTTATTGTTCTTAAGTCCTGGAGCAAATTCCATCTACCACTGGGCTGTTTTACAACTCGAAAGCCTGCATGCAAGGCAGAGGTGAAGTAGGGAACTGCTTATGAGGTTTTCCATCAGTTCCAACAACTAAGAAATAGTGAGAAGAGTTGGGACCTCAGAAGGCTTTTAGGACCAAATAGTAGGCTCTGTGTCCAGAAGAAAACGAATATACTTACCAGTAATGTTAATGCTCACCCACAGCTATTGTGGGAGGATCTAAATCGTTGAAGCGTCCTCCTTTGTTTCCAGATGGGAACTGGGGCCTGTCAGTCCTGTCAGCCACGAGGACTTGATGTAGGCCACCCTTGGCCAAGTGTCCTTCAGATCCAGACTTAAAGCAAGTGAGTGGGAGCTTCCTCTCTACTCCCTTGCCTATCTGTGGTTCTCGTCTGTGACAGTGGTCTACTGAAGTGGCCCAGCTTTCCATAGTGGAAGCAATTCTGACCTCCTTTATTACCTTCGTGTGGCACTGTATATGAGTGAGACTTCCGTTCACTTTCTTTTTAATTTGTATGTTGGTATTGTTCATATTTGAGGCTTCTCATCCAATGTCTAAGGTTCATTCCTTGATTGTTCTTTACTCATATTTACAAAGAAATGATACGTGGAAAGCTGTGAGTAGAAGCATGGATGATCTTTTTGGCCATGGACTGAATTGTAGTAAGGTTATTTAAGGAATCACCAGATGTTGGCATCTGGAGGTATTTTCACTAATTTTTGTTACTTTAATTAGAGGTGACTCTTCCTGACTAACTTCCAGTGGTCTGGGGAGCAGTGAAGTAGGTATATTTCCACCTAGAGCCCTCCTGTTTTCAATCCTGTCTCCCCTTTCCCTGCTTCCTGCTGTGCTGTGCTTGAAGTGCTGGCATTTGTCTGGATAGCCAACCTTTGAAGCATTCCAGTTTCCAGTTCTTGCCTTAAAGCCACACCTGGCACATCCCAGACAGGGACTTCTTTTGCCTTCTGTAGAGGGTTGTTGCCTGAGCTCTTACCACACCAGTGACTTTAGTTTGTCATTTCGTACACTCTTGTTCAGTTTCTACTCCTGTTGGAGTTTCCTAAGCAGCCCTTATAGCAATTATTCAGGTGGTAACCAAAAAGTGGTCTGGTCTGTATGGAAGGCCTAGCTATCTACTTCTGTAAATTATATATTCCGGAAAATACAATTGAACAATTTTTCTCTGTTGCTATGAGTTGAAACTGACACAAAGGTATCTAACAATTTGACAACTAGGTTTTATGTTGTCCAAAATACCAATTGCTATCACTTATTTTCTTTTGTCTCCTCTCCAGTTTTTCTATTCTGTTCTTTTCATTTCAGTGGAGTTTTGATGACAAAGAAAATAGTTGCCCTTGGTTAATGTGACCTGTTTAAATGAAAGTCTTCCATTTTCTCATCATGAGATTTAATTGGTCATTGTATCTTTTTTACCATTATTGTGCATCCCCTTCATCCCAAGCACTGAGCTGAGTGTATGAGAGATGAAAGATGGTGAAACAAGCTTGGGGAAGTGTGGAGAGGACAGGGGTTCAACCCGGGGACCCAGTGTGGTGATAGTGCTAAGAATGAAGGCCTCCAGAGAAGAGAGAAGTAGATATCGTAAAAAGCTGTACTGGATAAGCTGTAAAACTCTGCAGCCTTTATTAGTTGAACCATTTGGGAGAATACTGAAAGCATATTGTATCCATTAATTACTGTTGAGTAAGTCCAAGGAAAAGTGCTGCCCAGATCTTCTAAATCACTCATAACTGGGTGGGGTCCTAGCCTCTCCAGGGTCTTCCAGTGCTATAAATCTTGCACTGCCCTCTTACATACTTCCTTTCAGGCCCCCTTCTATTGCTAGACATACTTAGAGAAGGTCTCATTTGGAGAACATAGCTTGAAAAAGGCCTACTTGGGGTGCTGATATAGTTTCTACCTCTTAGTGCTACCTTTAATGAGATTTGCAAAGTTTCATTGTTTATATTGTGTCTGGTTTCTGACTTACGGGTATCTAAATCCAACAAATGCAGACTAACTTCAACATAGTCAAAACCAGGAGCTCGTAAATGAGCTTGAACTTACTTATAAAAAGTCTTGATTGAGTTCCTATTAGACTTGAAGAGAGACAAAACTTTGCAAATCCATACATGCTGTTGCTGTTGATTCCAAAAGCTTGAGACAGCAGAGCTGATGAACATGGGGCTGTTGATTGAACAAGGTCGTTTTTGCTGTTTGCCTTTCTTTGGGCACGTTGCAGTTTCTGTACCTATAAGGATCTGAATGCTCATCTGCCTTTATTTCAACCGTCTGCCTTACTTTTTCTTTGCTACTTCAAAGGCAGTGGGAGCTAATATATAACAAGGACTATAACATGAAGCCCTTTGACATTTAATTGAATCTATAAAACCATGAGTCACTATGACCATTTGACCTACAGAATGCTTTCTACTCTGTGTCTGGTATTAAATAGGCAAATCATTACAGAGCCGTACATCCCACATATTTCCATGAGATAACTGAGTAAAAAGAGTCACATTGCTGTTTACTTTAGAAGATGCTGTGTTTTTTAATCTCTGCAGTAAGCTAATAGGGATTTTATTGCTTGGATATTTTCAAGACATTTTGATATTTTATTTTATTTTATTTTTTTGACATTTTGATATTTTAATTCTTTTTATCCTTCAGTCAGTTTGTGATTGTGTGAAGGTGACATAAATCAGAAAAGAGTGTCATGATCTCTGTTGGAGCTTTGTTGACAATACCTTGCCCTGCTGATAGTTTTATCTTTTCATCAATTTTTAATTATATAACAATGTTAAAGTGTGGTTGTGTGTAACCATATATAGTCACATGATACAGATACTGGCTTTCTTGTCCACTTGTCAACTTAAGGAATATCACATGGCTATGAACAATTCTAGTTTTTCTATCCCATAGACCATTTGTTTACTGAGGTCATTTATATCTCTGGACAGTTGTGGGCAATACCAGTTCCAAGTTTCCTTTGGTGCCACAAAAGGACAAGCCAGAGAAATGTCTGGGAAAGTGTGTGCTATAGTTGTTCCAGCCCATTATTACATTTCTTATTATACCAACTTAAAATATACATAAATTTTCTCAAGAGTGTGCACAAACGTAAGAAAGTTAGGAGTTTTTTGTTTTTGCTGCTCATCTTTCCAGTTCATCTGAATAATGAATGAATAACGTGCTATTGTGCAGTATCTGCAAACAATCCTGCTGTAAAAATCCAACTCTCTTGTTGCTCTACTCCTTTCCTGTGGAGTGATTAGCGACAGATACTTTTTGTTGTGGATAGAGAAGTAACGAAACTAAAACAACAGCAAACAAAAAACCCCAACTGTTGTCAAGCCGATTCCAACTCCTGAGGAACCCTGTGGTAGAGTAGACCTGCCCCATGCAGCTTCCAAAGCTGTAAATCTTCACAGAAGAGATTGTCTCCTTTTTCTTCTGTGGGGCCTCTGTTTACAGTAGCCTGAAGGGCCACCAGAAGGCTTCAAGAAGTAATGAAGGCAGGTAGGCTTTCACTGAAAAGGAAGTGGCATCATCACACTTGGTGGTGAGGCTGCTGATTCAGTCAAAATGTGAATGACAGGATTGACGTTTCTCTGCCACCAGTAGCTGATGGTGTGTATCACTTGTTCAGGACTCTCCTGATTTGTGCACCTAGTTTCGTTTTAAGAAGTCAGAGCTTTAATTAAGCCTCTGAAGGTTGCTCAAGGAAACCTTTAACCTGGAAAAGGATATTTTAGGACTGCTGGATGACTGACCAGAACCTCTCCTTTCTTGGGGGTGTGAAATCTGAGCTACTGCTGCTGGTTTTTTTGTTAGAAAGGGTGCCAGTTAGAAGGTTTTAAAAGTTTTATTGCTCATAATTTATGACTATTTGTCTACCTTAAGTTATGGAGAAAGACAACACATAGTAAGAAGATAAAATTTCAAAACACTACTTTGCAAATAGCATATACCTGGATTGTGACTATCCAATAATGGAGAACACTTACTTGCCCTTTTAATGTTCTATCAGTTTTTCTTCACTTTAAAACAATTGAACTGTCCCCTAATCACGACAAATTCTTCTTTATAACCACCTTCCCTTGCTGCATCTTCATGTTTTAGATCACTTTAAAGGTTTTGCACTATAGTAAGACTAAATAAGAACTTTATGCACCTTTTCTGACTTTCTTACAAATTTTACTTAAAAGACACTTTAACGTTCATAATGCAGATATGGTCTGTACAGAATTCTTTGTGACGCTAGATGCAATTTGTCTGAATTTCAGCAGCCAACACTTTTATATGAACATAAGAATACTGTAAAATTGTATGTAGGGAACTTCCTTCTCTTTCTCTGTCATCCTCTATCCCCTGTGGAAAGTACTGCTAGATTAAAGAAAAGCACAATATAAACTTACAAGTGTGTGTGCCTATACTCATATGTGTTTATGCAATACACCCTTGGACACTAATAAAAGAAAAAAAAGCAAGGTACCTTGGAAAGGTAATAGTTAAAAAATTTCAAAAATAGGTTCATTGGAAGCAAGAAAAAGTTTTATAAGATGGTTGTGGGAATACTGTTAGATTGCAGGTCAGTTACTAGAATAAACGCCAAGTAAAATAATAAAAATAATAAAATGATAAAAAAATAAAATAATAAAAATCTTTTTCGGTCTCCTTCTCCCTCCTCCCCCGCATTATATCTACAGATATTATACACACGCATACACATGCACCTCTAATATAGGTAGCTCTTGTGGCTCAAATCCATCATCAGCTCCATGGAAGAAAGATAAAGTCTTCTTACTTGGTATTTACAGCTTCAGAACCCAATGAATGGCCAGCTGTGAGTAGATTCTGATTCAGCATCAGTGAGAATGGAGAGATACTTGATAAAATCCGTGCACCAAATTGTCTGTTTTAAAAGAATGTGTATTAATGAATCAAGTTCAGGCTCCTACCTCAAAAGCTAAGTCTCTTGATCATCAATTCCTAAACATGACTTCCCATTTTGTGAGCATCTGAGAAATTTTCCACAGACATTTGCAATCATTGCCTTCCTCTCCCTTCCCTTCCTCCTTTCTTTACATTTCTATGGATTGTGTATCTAATCTCGTGCTTTTTACCCTGTTAACTACCTGGAAGGACCTTACAGGATTGCTATGTCAGTCACCATTTGCATATGCACTCTTCCCAGAATTTAAGTGGACCCTTTTTTAAACAAAACTCCTTTCTCTGTTTAACTATTCTACTGACTCTTTTCCAGCAAAGACTACAGTGTAAAGAGCAGTCCTCTCACAAACATGAATGTGCTTTGTAAACACAGTAATCTTGAAGTCGTGGGAGTAAGGATTTGATTTGGTTAGTGTCCTTTAGAGGTATTTCAAGATCTTCTAGTTATACATCTGTCTAAACCAGTCACCTTGGAACTGCTGATGGTTACTTTATACTCATTTGCATTTCCAGAAACTCCAAATCTGCCTCAATAAAGCCATTTAGAAAATCCCAATCTCTTGTAAGGAATTACATTTTTCTAAGAAGGACCTAGGAAACAGGATCCTGAATAGAATGTCCCTGAAATTGTTGGCATAGGAAAACCAAGAAGATCAACAAAAGATTCTTACCTTTAACACCAAAAGTATATATGGACATTACTGTTGTGTGTGGGGATTGAAAGCATTCTAGATTGATTAATGTGCTACCATTTTTGCAATTTATGTTTCGTGTTACAGTATCGGTTGCCCCACATTAACCACCTGTTAAACACACTTTAAAGTTAATGTATGTATCCAACATCTTCCACTTGCCATGAACACTTTTCTTACCAAAGTACTTGAAACAACATCTGTCATTACATCAAAGAAGGTGTTATTGCCATGTACAGCTGTGAGACTTCTAATAATTATGCCTTTAAATACAGTCATAATTAAATCGGTTAAATGTCTAAAATTTCATCAAGAATATGTAAAAATGAGCTCACTTTCTTCCTTTTCCAAGTCTTGTTCCATAAACTTTAGTTTTGCGTATATTTACCACAATCATTTCTCTATATAAGAACAATCTTTTGCTTAAGGATACATATCTAGTTGTGAAAAGTGCTTTTTTGGGTGTTGTGCTGTTGAAACCTGTTTGAAGAGTGTTGCCATGGTTTTGAATTCTGTCTTTTAAAAGAGAAAACCCGTCTAGAGAATGTGATATTTGTTGGTACTGGACCAGTATGAAGATTTCTCTTTAAGAATCTAGAAAAGTCATAAACTTATTGCTTGTTTAAGAGGGGGAAGAGCTGCCCTCCAGAAAATTAATCCAAACAAAACAATACAAACAAGAACAATACTCAGTGAAATTTCAAATTAAATTTAATTCATTTGTTCCAAAAGCAACTAATTTGTCCAAGCATTGAAGTGATCATAATTAATAGAAACTTTCTTTCTTGGGCTGATTAACCACCGAAAACCATGCCAACATTGTAACTGTAAGCAGTGAAAACCAGTATTTATGAAGGGGATTGTGCAAGAATTTGTGTAACAGATGGGCATTTTATCACTTGATGTTTGGAATTCCCTTGAAAAGTAATGCAATATCTTGTTATTTATGAATGAATGAACAAATGATTGTGCTCTGTTAATTGCATTTTCCTTACAAAGAAGTAAAATAAATATTTTTTTCTCTCTGTTTAGGCTATGTTAGCTTATATTAGGTAGCCTCATAAATTCTGATGCAAAACCAGAAAAAATGATAATTATGTTTTTATTACAGATACTGATCCACGAGTTTTAGAAAAACAAGAATTACAGCAGCCAACCTATGTTGCCCTCAGTTACATTAATAGGTAAGTAATTTTCAGAATTTATAGCAGCTTCGTATCTGTCACATTTTGACTTTGAAAATGTTTCTTCTTAACGTAGAAAAATGTTTTCAGCCTTCAAACATTTGCATGAGATTATTTAAAACAACTTCTACATGGTCTTTCCATGGTTTTCTGTTGGGGGCATGCAGAATTGTAGTTCTCTGTATATATGGCTGAAAACATGACTGATTTATAAGCTCATTCTGGAAGCATTTTATATGCATGGTTAGAATATGCTCTTTTGACTTCATAAGGCTGTTTGGGGATTAATGGATTTATGTTTGAGTGAAAGTTTTAAACCCTGGGGCAAAAAGGTACTTTATAAATGCAAAACATTGTTGGAATATCACAATTTATCAGACTATAACTATTTGAGATATTTTATTATCAGTAAGTCACTTATGTCACCGATTATTTCTTTCTAAAACATATCCTCAGAAACTAACTCCTTTTGTGTGGAGTTCATGAATTTTCATTGAAACTGAACATGTGAGCCCAACTTTAGGGAATAGTTTAGAACCTGATATATCAGGTCTGAAAGAGGACCTCAGGTTATAGCCAACTCAAATAATTAAGTAGACAGTAATTTTTGGCGAGAACCTGAAATCAACTTAGGTTAAGAAAACATACACCCTAGGAATAAAATAGGCAAAGTAAAAGCAAAACTAGTTTTTAATGAGAATGCAAATCTCACTGCTCATAATTCAATAGATTAATTTATTTTGATGATCCTTTTGCTATAAGGTAAAGACTGTTCCAGTCTCTTGGTACCAGCACTGATATTCAAGGTCTGAAATGGAAAATGGAGAATTAATTATCTGTACTATTTAATTCTTAATAGACTTTTTTAAAAAAGAAAACATTTAATTCTTGCCTAGATAGAGGTTTGAGTTAAAATAATCTATGCTCGATTTCAGCCTCTGGTGGCAAACTAGTTAAGTGTTCAGCTATCAGCAGCTCCATGGGTGAGCAAAGTGGCAGGCAGTCAATGCCTATAAAGGTATAACCCAGGAAACCTTAAGGGATAGTACTTCTCTGTCCTCTGGGGTCTCTACCAGTGATAATTGACTAAATAGTAATGGTTTTATGGAATGAGTGTTCAATTCCTATTCCTTAAGAAGCACTTTTTACAGAGGCGAACGGTTCAAATCCACCAGATGCTCTGCCGGGGAAGGAGGGACAATCTCCTCCTGTACCAGTCAGATCTGATTTGACGGTACACGCACACAAAAATAATAAAATAAAAAACAACAAAAAAAAAGAAGCACTTTTTAGAAGATATTTAACATAAACATATTTGCATATCTCCATTAGAATTTCTGTTTATCAACCTTCACAAGAAGTAAAAAAAATTACCTGTAATTTCATTACCCATACTTTTTTCAGCTTGAGAAGTTTCAATATACATTATGAGTACATATTTAATGCTTATAATTTTTTGAAGCAACAGCCCAATATTGTGGAATAGGATGAATTAAGCTTATGGATTAATTGTGACCATAATGGCATTTTTAATGGTGTGAAACATGTGTCTTCTATAGTCTAGATACTTTCATGTAAAACTGGACCTTGTTTTAATGAGTGTATGAAATTTTCGCATGCATTCTTCATGTTTATGTTGCTGGAATATTGGACAATGAGTACCTGTTAGTCATCTATGTATGATTTGGGTCTATAAAAGAAGCCAAAGTATAGGTGCAAAGGCCACACACAAAGAACCACCAGAAAACCTACCAAATGCAGTGGTTTAGCATGAACTATGCAATAAGATATGCCAGAATCTCTCAGGGTCAAGAAGTAATCAATGGGTGTGAAATTTCTTCTCTAATACTTCTGTGATAAAGTGAGTAACTATAGAAAAAAATTATTGTTGTGGACATTATAGAAAGTCACAGAATTTAAGGAAAAATAGTCTTTAAATTCTAATACTACATTCTCACTACCCAGTATCATTACTGATAGCACTTCAATGCACATTTTTTCAGATTATTCTCTGCACATGTTTATGTTGGTATTATTTCCAACCATAAATTACATGTACTGTTTTCTAATATGCTATTTTTAGTCATAATTTATACAATCCAATTTTATAATACATTTTAATATATCTATTACCCAGATCATATTTATATTTTCCCTAGTGATCCTTTATATAGAGTTTATATGAGTTGTTTTATTTTTAATCTCAGAGAAAAAGAAGTCAATTTTGCTGAGCAGTGAAGACATAGAACAAAGGACATCTTAACTACTACTAGGGCATTTGTTTATATAACCCTGATGTATGGTTGTGCATCTTGGAATTGAGTTGAAGTTCTCTTTGGGCAGTTAACATGTACTGAACCATCAGTTGAGTTTTGTTGTTGTTGTTGTTGTTGTTGTTGTTGTTATGTGCCGTCAAGTCACTTGCAACTCATAGTGATACTCTGTACAACAGTCCTAAACCCCTCTCTATCCCTTGCCAATCTTATTATCTCCGACACACCTATCCCTATTACCCCAGTAATGGCATCAGTCCATCTCATTGAGGGTCTTCTTCTCCTGCGCTGTCCCTCCACCCTCCCAAGCATGATGTCCCTCTCCAAGGACTGATCTCTCCTTGCAACATGTCCAAAGTTTGTCAGATAAAGCTTCAGAATCCTTGCCCCCAAGGAGCATCCTGGTCTCTCCCTCTCTAAAACTAACCTTTGTTCTTCTAACAGTCCATGGTATATTCAGTACACTTCTCCAGCCTTACACATCAAAGGCAATCCTTCAGTCATCCCTAGTCATTGTCCAGTGCTCTGATGCTTAGCAAGTAATTGCAAAGACTGTGACCTGGTTCAGGCACACTTTGGTCTCCAGACTGACATCGTTGCTCTTCAGTATTTTGGAGAGGTCTCTGACAGCAGACTTTCCCAATGCAATTCATCTTCTAATTTTCTGGCTGCTGATAACAACAGTGTTGATTCTGGAGCCAAGCAAACTAAAGCTGTTAACAATTTCAATCTCTTCATCATCTGTCATGATGCTGCCAATTGGTCTAGTGGTGAGAATATTTTCTTGATATTAAGCTTCAATCCATATTGAAGGCTGCAGGCCTTGACCTTCTGCAGCAAGCACTTCAGGTCCTCCTCAGTTTCAGCAAGCAGGGTTGTGTCATCTGCATAACGCAGATTGTTTATGAGACTTCCTCCGATCCTGATGCCACATTTCTCCATCCTTAAAATGGAACTAGGTTTTTGGAGTATAAGCAAAGAAGACGATTCAGTAAAAATAGTGCTTTTATTTATGCAGTTGTTGTTAGATGTCATTGAATTAGTTCTGACCAGTGAATAGCAGAAACAAACACTGCACTGTGGCATCCTTACAGTCGTTGCCATGTTTGAACACATTGTTGTAGCTGCTGTGTCTTTTTGTCTTATTGAGAATATTCCTCTTTTTCACTGACTCTGCTTTACTTGCCATGGTGTTCTTTTCCAAGGACCATGCCTGTGCCGAACTCTTACTACCCTTGCCTCTAAAGTGCATTCCAATTGGTATTTTTTCTATTCTGTAGAATATGTGTATAACATGCTTACATATGGAAAGAAAAATCTTTAATTCCCTTAAAAATAGAGCTGTTACAACACCTAAAGACATTTTAAAATACAGATGGTTCAGTGAGTATAAGTGGAATGAAATAAATTAGTGCAGGTTATAGAAATGAATATTACAGGGCAGGGGGCTGGGAGGAGAAGGTTAAGAATTTTAAGGTTAGGAAGTTATGTTCCTTTTGTGAGATGAAGTTAATGATTAGCAAACTGATAGCTATGCATACTGGACATTTAATTACTAAGTCTGTCTAATATTTTTCTTTCTGGGGGTAGGGGGAGATGTAGAAAAAAAAGATTTTTTAATAAACAGATACCAAAGAGATAATACTAATAAGATTTAACATTTACAAAACACTTTTATGACCTGGGCTCTCTATTAAACATTTTACATTGTTTATTAATTTTATTCTTCCTGCTAACTATATCTCTTTTTCCATAGCCTTGAAACTAATTTGTATTTCTGACAGTTCTCTGTTGATGGACTGCTCTAGCTAGTTTAAAATAATCTGAATATTTTACTTGTATATGATAATAATGATATTGTTTGATAATTTATGTATACTGTTGCATCACCTCTTTTTATCTATAAAAATAGGGATCTAGTGCAGTGATTTGGCCAGGTAACTATCTTCCAAACTTGTTATCTATGTGTTTCCTACTGCCAAAGGGGCCCTTTAGAGTAGTGAGAGAAGGTCTTCACCCTGAAACCTACAGCGTCCCTTTTCAGCAGGAAGTAGCTAAGAGAATACGCCATCCCCTTTTCCTTACGAATCAGGATGACACTCTTGAGTACAGAGATGAGAATGGACTAGAGATACCAGAGGTCAGACAGTGCTGGAAGTGGTATTGCTCTACAACCCAGCCAGTGTTTCACACACTAACAATCCACCTGGAATACCAGAAAGACCTCCACCTTAAAGATAAGGTCCTAAAAAAAAAGATAAGGTCCTAAAGACTGAATAATATGGCCTTCTGTAAACCCACCCTAATGCCAAAATCAAGTTATCATGTATCTTCAGAAAAGAAAGGGTTTGACAGTCAAGTCCCAAGAAATTAGAGGAATTTGGGAAACACTTGGGACTTTTCCTACATCTGTCCGAATAATATAAGTATCCAGACCTACAAAGCTCAGAACTGTCTGCTAGAAGAAAATGGTCTGCAGAAGAATGTAGCAGAACTTACAGTGTGTATTAGACTAGAAAAATTACTAGTCGTTGAAGAAACAGGAAACTGTGCCCCTTGGTCATTAAAACACAAAACCCTGCATAAGATGAGCCAGATGTCGGATCTCCAAGACAAAGACTGGGAAGCAGTCATTGTAAATGTATGCAAGGATGCAAAGGAAAAAATAGCTAAATACATTGTCTTGAATAAAAATAAAATCAGTGTGGAGGCTTTTGCCCCTCCTTCCACCAGAATGTGAATGAACTGCTTAATGAAACCTTTCTTCTTCTTTTTCCCATTTCTTCCCATTCCAAAACCTCACCTAATCCCCTCAAAACTCACACTCTTGAGCTGTTTCAGTTGGACTGACTTTTGCTAGATTATGGTCAGTCATAGCCTCATAAAATTGTTGTAATTAGCTGAGTGTGCACTGACGTTCTATTTATTTCATATAAACAAGCCCAGAGCAATTTTTTTACTCTAAAGGCGACAATTTTTTTTCTTCATGAAACCACCTGTTTGTGGTATTCTGAAAGCCGCTGTATTTATTATAGTGCAAAACATGCGTTCCAGTTTCCCTCCTTTGTCTACCAGATCCAAAGTTCTTCTGTGTGCTCCAGCCTGAGACTAGAGTTTGTGGCCTAAATGCATGTCATAAACATATTACATGCTGTTAGGTCTCAAATACCAGACATCATGCTACCACTTTCTTAGCCTATGTTTTTTATGAACATCAGTTGAAACAAGCCTGAGATGGCTGCCTGCCAGGTTGGCCCTGTAAGATCTCTAGGCTGGTTTGGTCTGCTTATTATTGTGTTCTGAAAAGCCCATGTGCTCTTGCGGGACACTAGGAAGCTGGCAGAAACACCAGTAGGAGAGGTGACTTGGCAGGGCTGAGTGATAGGATTCTCTGGATAAACACTGGGCCTCCTTGTTCAACAGCTCTTTACATTCTATAGTTTGTTCCTTGGGTATTAGCATTTTAAAACAGGTTGCTTACACGATTCAAATCACATCTGTTCATCTTTTAAAAGCCTGCCTTAGATTTCACTATCATAATTTCTGACCAGTCTTCCTTTCTATATTCCTTTTTGAGGCCACTTTAACTGCTACGTAATTTTTTTCCTCAAATTTTCAAACTGACTGGAGATCATTAGAGATGAGCACTTGAACAGTATAGAGACAGGCTTGAGTTTCAACTTTTAAAATACTTTTCCTGTGTAGAACCTGTTTCTGTAGGCTCCGTCTGAAACAAGGGCTGCTGTGTTTTTAGTATCTCATATCATAAACTTAAGTCTCTGGTGCATCACCTCGCTGGAGCCGTATTTACTCTGGAACTTCAGAGTCTTAGCCCAACCTTCCTTGACCTGCTTCCACACTAAGGAGTTACCAATAGATCTCAAGTTAGAAGTTACTAGTTTAGATTCGTTCCCTTTTCTTTATGGCCCTGACTGCTCCAGTCTTCAGCTTCGCAGAAGCCTAATAAGTACCTCTTGACTGTTGAGCCACTACAGGAAAGGGTGATTCATCCCACAACTTTCCTAACCTCACTGGGACTCTCACACTGGCTCCGTGATCCTCTCACCTGATCGAAAGCCTGCCAAATATATCACACTAACAGTTTAAACATTTCCTGGTGAATTCTAATTCTTAAGGGGGTTTCTGATCCTCTTTAGCCAATACATCTGGTTCCTTTGTCAGCACAGAGAAGACAGGAAGTTTGGTGGACAGTCTCAAATCCTTTTTCATCTTAAATTCGTCTCTTTCACCCATATTCTTTACATTCTTTTTCAGATTTGTTAAAAGCCAGCACTACTCCTTGTACTCAACAACTATCTCGCCTCTCTCTGCTCACAGTTTCCCTCTCCCCTTCTTTCTTCAATCACAATTCGTACATCCTAAGGTTTTTGCTTGGTGTCTCTTTATCAGTAACCACCATATCCTGTGTGACACCTAATCCTGCCTAATCTCTGTGATTATCTAAGTATGTGATGCTGTGCATCCTTTTCTCTGTTCTATTAACACTCTCTTGCTTTGTTTTGTTTTCATGTCACATCTTTTCATGTAAATTGATTTAGCTTATTTTGTTGACTAACTACATGAAATTCTGTATTACGTAGGTACAACAATTTATCTAGTCATTCGTTGGTCAGGGTAGAGTTGTCCATAGATTGTTATTATTGTTGTTGTTATGTACTGGCAAGTCAGAACCAATTCATAGCTGACACTCTAGAAGGTGTTCAGGGGTAGTAAATCACACAGGAAGTGAATGCCCATTTTTCTCCCATGGAGCAGCTGGAGGATTCAAACTGCGTGCCTTTGTGTTAGCAGCATAACTCCTTACCACTAAGCCATATAGATTGGTTCCTCTTTATTTTACTAGCTAACAATCTTTTATTTGTATTTGTTCTTTAGTAGATTTTTAAGTCACATCACTTTCTTCTGTTCAAAACTCACGTATAGCTTTCTGTCACGTGTAGAAGAAAAGTGAAATTTCTTTTTTTATTTTTTTTTTTAAGAAAAGTGAAATTTTGTACCACGTCCACAAAGCTTCGTGATCACTGCCCACCCTCACTCTGACTAACCCCAGCCAGTCATAGCTCCTGCTTCTTGGTCACAAGGGGCCCGTTGACACAATGGGTTAATGCTCTTCTCTGCTGGCTGGCATCTCTCCTTCCAGTGGAGCTTCCTTCAAGTCATTCCTCATCTCCTGCAGGTCTATAGACAGTGTCCCTGCACAGCAGGCCTTCCGTGACTACCAATTCCAATTGTTTCCTCCTGTCGCTCTCTGTGCCCATACCCTGCTTTACAGCCATTGTTACTGCCTAGAGTCACCCTGCCCTTTGCTTTGTTACAGAGCGCCTTTCTTCCTCCCCAGAATGTGAGCTCCACGGGGTCAGGGACTTTGTCCCTGTGTCCTTCACACCTCAACAATGCAGAGTACACAGTATCCATCCAAGTATACATTCAACAAATGTGTTTTTAATAAATCCATGAGCAATGAGCACAGGTTTACATGTGCATATGTTGTGTTGTCGTCCCATTATGTGCTCGTCTTTCCCTTTGCTGCTTCTTCATACCTTACTGAATGGAAAGTACCTTGCAAAAGATGTGGAACTAAATCAAGGGACTGTTGTATGAAGTGGCATATTATATAACATAAGGGATGACCTTGGAGATTCCCCCTCCACCCCCACCATACACATTTACAAAATGACTCAAGGCGCTACACCTCTCTTATTTCATTTGGAAATTCAGATCGCTGGCAGTAATCTACTTGATTTATCACTTTCCCCTTATGTGCAGCACCTCGGAGTTAATTAAGAAGGCCATGAATCTTCCCTCCATAGCTCTAGTGCACTCCATTTGCAGGATACTCTCATATTGCTGAGACTGTTGATTTGGGACCTGAGTTGAAACATTACTTAATTTTCTCACATTGAGGTTCATTATGCTGAGCCTAAAGACTAGTCCTGCCTTTGAAAGCCCCCCTAACTGGCAAGCGTAAAAATAGTTCCATGTTCCCAGTTTTCTAAATAACTTGCTCTCATTTCCTCCATGATGGCCAAGACTTTGCTCGTTGGCTGAGAACAGTGTGGTCAGGTTAGCCCTGTGTCCCCTAAAAGACCTCCCTGTCTTCAGTCACAGTGTCAGATCTCCTTCCCCAGAGCTGCCTACCTCCGGCCTGTGCAGAGGTTGCTTACAACAACAGCAGAAGGACATTCCCAGGTTCAGGGTGATAATCTTCACAACACATGACACCATCAAGCCCTAATTAATGAAGATGACCAAATCATACAAAAGCATTAACCTAAACACCTTGAAAGGCTGTTGTTGTTGTTTGATGCCGTCAAGTCATAGACGACTCATAGCGACCTTATGAACAAACAGCCTGAACACTGTTCGTACATAGAGTTTCGGGAGGCAAGCCATTTCGGAAGTGGATGCCGCTCCTGCTTCCAGGCTTGATTTAGTCGGGAAGCTCCAGCCAACACTGTCCACCATGGGTACCCATTACCACGATTGGCACATCACTGTCACAGTCTTCAGCATCACAGCAACCACAACTTGAAAGGCTAGAGATTAATTTAATCAGAACTATTATGTTAAGAATTAAATGCTTAATCTAAAAACTTTTCCAGGTTTTCATAATTTTTAACACTTACTAGTGTCTCCTAGTTGAACACCTACTATATGCACTGGGCAAAGCACTTTATTATGTCATGTGTAATCTTCACACTGCAATCCGTGGTATTAACAAATAGATTGGAGGTTCTAGGCCTTCCAAAAGTACCTCAAAAGAAAGGACTGATGACTTAGCCTTTGACAGTTTGGTGGACTACAGTTGCACCCTTACACTTATGAGTAAGAATTGACTAAGAGAATTTGGTTTATTGCTTGTTTGTTTAATGTTCTTACTGGTCTTGCAATATCCCTATTATTGCCTTTTTACACCTAAGAAAATGGATTCCCAGGGAATTTGAAAGCTCTCTTAACCTTTTTTTTGTGCTTTAGACCCTTTGGCAAACAAAGTTAATGGACTATTTCTCAAAATAGTATTTCCCCATTCGTAAACTAAAATATATAACATCACAAAGAAAATCAGTTATATTGAAATAGAGTTGTGAAATACCAAAAATTGCAAATGTGTGTGCATGTACACTTCTTTAGTAAAGGTTTAAATAAGTACACCTATAACTGGGTTGGATAATCTTCAGTAAAATCTTGCCTGCATGTGAAATCAGTGAGATTGTTCTGTAGTTTCCACATTCTGTTGGGTCACCTTTCTTTGGGATAGGAACAAATATAGATCTCTTCCAGTCAGATGGCCAAATGGTTGTTCTCTGAGGAGAGACCGGTCCTTGGAGAAGGACATCATGCTTGGGAGGGTGGAGAGACAGCGCAGGAGGGGAAGGCCCTCTATGAGGTGGATTGATTCAGTGACTGGGATAATCGAGATGGTAGTGTCAGAGACAGTGCGATTGGCACAGGACAGAGCAGAGTTTAGGGCTGTTGTACATAGGGTTGCTGTGAGTCGCAAGCGACTCAACAGCACATAACAACAACAACAACATAACTGGGTTAATAACTTTTGTAATTTTAAATTGGTGATGAGCATAAATAGAGCAAGGAAACACTGCATAGTTCAAGATCAGGAAATGTATACACCAGGAGTGCATTCTATCTCCATACCTTTTCATTCTGAGGAACCAATCATCCTGGAGGCTGAACTTGATTAGGAGGAATGTGGCATTAGGATTGGAAGAAGACTCATCAACAATCTTAGTTACGCAGATGACACAACCTTGCTGAAATTGAGGAAGACCTACGGACTTTGCTTCAGAAGGTCAAGGACTGGAGCCTTTAATATGGATTGAAACTCAACATCAAGAAATCAAAGATTCTCATCACTAGGCCAATTAGCAGCATCATGATAGAGAAGAGATTGAGATTGTTAACAGCTTCAACTTTCTTGGTTCCACAATCAACACTCTTGGTACCAGCAGCCAGGAAATCAAAAGACAAACTGTGCTAGGAAAATCTGCTGTCAGGGACCTCTCCAGAGTACTAAAGAGCAATGATGTCAGTCTAGGGACTCTGGTGTGCCAGGTGAAAGCCATGGTCTTTACAATTATTTGCTATGCATCAGAGAGCTGGACAATGACTAATGGTGATAGAAGGAAAATTGATGCCTTTGGGTTGTGGTGCCGGAAAAGAGTGTAGAATATACCATGGACAGCTAAAAGAACAAATAGTTCTGCCCTGGAGAGGGTAAAACCAGGCTACTCCTTGGAGACAAGGATTTTGAAGCCCCATCTCAAATACTTTGGGAATGTTGCCATGAAGGATCAGTCCTTGAAGAAAGACATCATGCTTGGAAGGGTGGAGGGACAGCACAGGAGAGGAAGACCCTAGATGAGATGGATTGATTCAGTAACTGGAGTAATGGGGATAGGTGTGTCAGAAACAAGGAAATTGCTTGAAGATAGAGTAGAATTCAGAGCTGTTGTACATGGGGTGGCTATGAGAAGCTATGACACATAGCAACAACAAAAACAAGAACATAAACATATTTTGAAATATCTGTAACTCTGTACTGCAATATTGACTGTCAGTGACTGCTGTGGTGCAAAGTCATTGTTGATACTGTTGTTAGGTGTCTTTAAGTCGACTGCAACTCAGTGACCCTGTCAACAACACATTAGAACATTGCCCTATCTAGCCTCGTGATTTCCCCCGTGTTCAACTCCATTGTTACAATAACTGTGCCAGTCTGTCTTGTTGAGAGTCTTCCTCTCTTTCTCTGACCCTCCACCTTGCCCAACATGATGTTTTTCCCAAGAACTGGCCCCTAACAACACCATGCCCAAAATATGTGAGATGATGTTTCACCATCCTTGCCTCTAAGGAGTACCCTAGTTCACTTCCTCCAAAACAAAGTCATAGATGTTGTTAAAATATTATGGTTAGTTGCCTTTATTTATATCTAAAAGAAATACTACAGTTAGAGCTTAGTAAAAGCAAAACTGAAAGTTTTAAAATCCAGATTCACAGGTTTGAATTTTACCCACCGAGTTAACTGTCACAATTACTATATGATCATACTTTTAGAAGTGTTTGGATTAAAAAAAAAAGTGTTTGGATACAAATATATACAAGTCCATATAATCTTTGCTCTGTCTTATATTTTATAGTCCCTTCTCATGCCAGTAGCTTGGCTTTCTATAAGAGCATTCAAATATTTAACACTTTGTCATGCTGCCTATATAATGTAGGTCATGGCAGAAGCAAGATTAAAACTAAAATGTTTATAAACATGTCTGCTTCATAAGAAATTTTACAAATTATTTGTATTACCTTAAGAAATCACACATATTCTTACTGGACCATATTTTTTTATTTTAAAAGGTTGTTTACACAGTGATAGAAATATTCAGTGTTTTGCCCAAGTTTGCATGAGTAGTATTTCCTTGGGACTTGAACCCTCTCCCCATAGTTTCACTCTAGATCCCTGTTTGTAGCATTATTTTAGATTGCCTTTTTATTTTTTTTTTTAATTTTTTTTTATTTTATTATTTTTGTGTAAGTGTACCATCAAATCAGATCTGACTGGTACAGGAGGAGATTGTTTCTCCTTCCCCGGCAGAGCATCTGGTGGATTCGAACCGTGCGCCTCTGGGATTGTACTTGCAGCTCCTTACCACTAGGCCACCAGAGCTCCCCATAGATTGCCTTTTTAATAAAGTAAAATTATGTTAATGATTTCTCCCAAAACTCAACTGGGAATTGAGGCATAGCTAAAGTATCTTCTAATCTCGAACTTTGCTGCCTTGCCTTGTCCACATTGCTTCTAAAAATCCACAGTTTAGGATTTACACACATACAGTTCCTTAATCACACATGCAGACCATGTGGAATTACTAGACTTGAATAATTTAAGTGCTAGCTTGTATTTTATGTCATTGTCTCCAGTTGCTGATAAAACCGAACGAGAGAGGAGGATTTTTCATTCCACATAAGCAGGTGGTAATTTAGACTCTGGTCATTGCACTCGTGTCAGTCCTGTCCCAAGGGTTTCTCCCCTTGCCTTGATGCAAGTTAGTGCATTTTCCTTGACAATCATTTACGGTGCACCGTTGCTAAGTCTGCACACGTGCTGTTGGACAAGTAAAAGGATTTGCAGAGAAGCCTTCCCAGCGGTTTCCACCTTGCTTGATCACTGAAATTTCCCTGCAGATTTAGGTGACAACATGGTCCATGTAATTTACAGATGGTGGGGCCGGCATACAATCGTTCTTGCCAACACCATCTCTCCCTTAATGAGATATGATTCAGCATGCCAAGACCAGAAATTGGATCTGGCTTGCAGAGTCTTCCCTGCCTTCTCTGCAGTACCTGTGTGCATCTTTCCATGACTGTGCCAAGCTTAGCTGACTTACCACCAATCAGTAGTTGTTCCTCTCAGAAAAATGGCATTACTTTGGCTAATTGGATGTTTGTACCTTTATAGCAGGTATTTTCAAGTTTTTCCTTGTCCGAACTAAGCTTAACAGCAAAGGGTAACTTGTATTATTATCTTCCTGCTGAGAGAAAGAACGCTAGCACAGCCATACTGATGCCTGGATATTTTAGAATAAAAGGAAATTAATTCCACTTGGTTTGTTTATTTTAATTTTGGAATGGCCAGCTAGACTTGAGCAAATTAGCTGGGCATTTGCTTCAACTTATTCTGTGGAACCATACAACAATTTCTTCTTTTATTTTTTAATTATTGCTAATTTTATTGTGTTCAGCAGTAACCAGATTTAGTGATGTACTTTAGGCCAAGCAAATATGATGAAAAACTGATTTCTTGGTTTATCTTGGAGAAGATGAAACCAGTTTCTCCTTGGAGGGTAGGATTTTGAAGCTCCATCTCAGATGATCCTTGGGAAAGGATATCATATTCCGAAGGGTAGAGGGACAAAGCAGGAGAGGAAGACCCTGAATGAGATTGATTGATACAGTAACTGGGACAATGGGGGTAGGTGTGTCAGTCAGTTAGACTAACTCAGGGCTGGCTCAGAACAGGGCAGGCTTGTACACAGGGTCACTGCGAGTTGTAGGCAATGCAATGGCACATAACAACAACAACATACTGTATTAATCTTTGTAATATGACACCCAAGACATTTTGGAAAACCCAAGACCAAAATGTGTTTAATAATAAAATCACATTGTGGTCTTAGCTCATTTACTTTTTTAAAAAAAATTGAAATGAAATTCACCTAATATAAAATTAGCCATTTGACAGTCAACAGTTCAGAAGTTTTTAGTATATCATTCACAATATTATGCAAGTATTCATGTATTTTTTTCTAATCATTTACCTTTCAAAAGAAAAATGCCTTTTGCTCCTTGACATGTATTTGTCTCTAGAGCAAAGGTAGCAAGATTTTAATTTCTAGAGTTACAAGAACATGTATGTATAGAAAAGTAAAAATATCTTCATTCAAGACTGCAGCAATGAACTTTAGTGTGCCAGAGATTGTGAGGTTGGCGCTGGATAAGACTAGGTTCAGATCTGTTGTTCACAGGGTCACGATGAGTCATATTCAACTCACAACACCTAGCAACAACAAACTTGAAAAATTATTATAAACTCTACACTTTCTAATTCTCTGTGTCACAGTGCATGTTGTAATTCCTGACATATACTCCATTCCGAAGGCCAGGTCTAGAAGTCTACCTGATTTAAGCCTTTTAACATTTTTATTCTTCCAAATAGCAGAGCTTCTCCCATTACTGTCATCTCTTCCATCCACTGTTAAGTTTATTAGGCACACTAAAAGTTACTAACTGTACCATGTGTATAATAATAAAAGTAGAGTTGATGCCTTTGAGCTGTGGTGTTGGAGAAGAGTATTGAATATTCCATGGACTGCTAGGAGAACAAACAAGTTTGTCCTAAAGAGGGTGAAGCCAGGCTGCTCCTTGGATGCAAGGATTCTGAAGCTTCGTCTGACATACTTTGGACCTGTTACAAGGTGGGGTCAGTCCTTGGAGAGGGACATCATGGCTTGGGAGGTTGGAAGGACAGTGCAAGAGAGGAAGACCTTTGATGAGATGGATTGATTCAGTCTGGGGTAATGGGGATATGTTGTGTCGGAGACAATAAGACTGGAAAGGCATACAGCAGGTTTTAGGAATATTGTACATAGGATCTCTATGAGTCACAGGTGACTCGACGGCACATAACAACAACAGCATAGCAAAACATATTAATATCTGGTGGTCTTTGATTCAATATATATTTGTGCTTAGATTCTTTTGTTCAGCGTGTTTTTAGAGATTAGATTAAACTAAAACCAAACTCAATACCATTGAGTTGATTCCAACTCATAGTGAAGCTGTAAATCTTAAAGTGGGAATGCTCTCCATCTTTCTACACAGTGTAGATAAGTTGATTAGAAGTAGGAAGCCTTTTTGATGGACCTCCGAACATACTCCAGATTACACCACCAGAACTTCTGTATTGTACATATGCCAGTATACTTTGTTTTTATTTATTTCTGTAATAACCTATGATATGGCTATACACAGTTTGTCCATTTTTTTGTTGGTCTTTATTGTGGCTTCATGTGCCACTGAGTCGATTCTAACTCATAGTGTCAGAGTATACTATTCAATATTTTCTACAAGCTAAAACAATTTTGTCACTTTTCTCACTCAAATGTATTCGGAACATTTTTGTCTCCAAATTATTTTTTTACATTTAATACCTAGAGTTCATTAAGTACTTCCCATCATTGACTGTTTGATTGCTTCCCACTTTTCATTCTTATACTGTAATTATACTGTAATTCCTTCTAGAACTGCAATTTAGAGGTGTGAATATTTTTACATTCTTTGATACATTTTATAAAATTATTTCTTGCAAGGACATTTGTCAATTTGTTGTTGTAGTTGTTAGGTGCTGTTGAGTATGACTCATAGTGATGTATGAACAACAGATCTGAACCCTGTCCTGTCCTGTGCCATCCTCACATTTCCTGACACACTAGAGCTGTCACATTGCAGCAGTCACTATTTCAGCTCATCTGGTTGAGGGTCTTCTTCAGCTTTACCCACCCTCTGCCTTCCTGAGTATCATGTCTGTCTCCAAGGAATAGCCCCTCCTAGCAACACGCCTAAAATACGTGAAGCGAAGCTTTATCATCTTTGGCTCCAAAGAGCACTCTGGCTGTACCTTCTCCAAGACATATTTGATTGTTCTTTTGGCAATCCATGGGATGTTCAGTACTCTTCTCCAACACCACAGCTCGAAGGCATCAATTCTTCTTCTGTCATCCTTATTCATTGTCCAGCCTAACGAAGCATACATAGCAAGTGGTCAGAAAGACCATGACCAATCAGACACACCTTAGTCCTCAATAATTTGGAGAGGTCCCTAACTGCAGATTTTCCCAGTGCAGTATATATCTTATAATTTCCTGATTGCTGGTACCAAGGGTGTTGATTGTGGATCCAAATAAGATAAAGTTGTTGACAGTTTCAATCCTTTCTCCATCTGTTGTGATATTGCTTCTAGGTCCAGTGGTAAGTTTTCTTGACATTGAGATGCAGTTCATATTGAAGGCCATATTCTTTGCTCTTCTGCAAGAAATTATTCAAGTCCTCCTCACCTTCAACAAGCAAGGTTATGTCATCTGCATGTCGCAGGTTATTGATGAGTCTTCCTTCAATCTTGATGCTACATTCTTCTTCATAATCTTGTCAATTTAGTCTAAAGCAAAAAGATAGTATTCATAGAATACTAGTGTGATGAACCTTGGACTTTGATATATCAAAGCTATAACATCATCAGACAATTACTAGATATTTACAACATATTAAGGAAGTATATAATATATAAGCTGCCTTCTGAAATTCTTCCAAAAAGGATACTTGTGAGATCTAGACTAAAACCAAGTCTTATGGCCCTAACCCCTTTTAACAATAGTCCAATCATTTCTGCAGAATCATGGAATCTTTTTTTGTTATATATTTAGAACTGATAACATTTGGGTGAGTCTTGAAGAATGGAGGTCATCTTGTTCATGTATCTCTTCTTTTCACCATTTGTGAAACAGATGGCTGTGTATAAATCACGAAGACCCTGGAAGAATGGAAAGCCATAGACAGAAAAGAGTGTGCTGACAGATTTCTGCCCCTCTCTCAATCTCTCACTTCTCTCTTATAGCCCCCAATCAGAAATCTAAAGTGAGTGCCCTAATTTAAAAAATAGTCTAGGAGTGAACCTTTGGTTTAGTGTTGATGCAGACCCTAGCTCACCCAGTTCTTTATTACATGAAATCTCTTGGTCTTGCCAATTACCCTGGAAATCCAATCTGTTTTCTTTTGTTTTTCCCAAACTTGAGCAGCTGGAAGGTTTAACTACTCCCTCCTCTTTCTTATGCTACTGCTTTTGCAAGTTATCAGCTCAGAAACCCACAGAACTTTAATGAAAGTAAGAAAGACCTGGAAAGAACTTTCCATTCAAGGTATGAAGAGAAGGTGAGATAGGATTATCCCTTGAGAGTCCTCTAAGAATTTTGTTTATTCAAAAGCTTAAACTAATAGAAAAGTGTGAAAGTAAACTGACATTTCCCAGCAGAGATATGCCCACCATAGTGATCACAGCAAACTGCATTCTCTTGCTTCTCTTTGCATTTACTGAGGTTCAGAAAAAGAGCAATGTAGTGTGTAGACTTTGTGCTGTTTCAGTTGCAGCCACATATCCATATGCTGTCCATTTCTTGCCTTCCAGGAATACCCCTGAGGAAATTACTGTATCCAGAGTCAGCCTTTAATTGTGTTTTTCTCACTTGTGACAGGAATAGAATTTTGTATCTCACTCCCCACCTCCATTCGTGCCAAACTGTCACAATTCCCTCATCACCACTTCAGTGTGCACAAAGTGAGGTGTCATTACTATATTTATAATAAAAATATGGTAAATCATCTGTGACTGGTGTAGAAAGAGAAGGTAGGGATAAAAGAAAAACAGCACTCTCTTCCCAAGTTAAATTCATGCTAGCATCTGTTCATAGCATTTTCTTGAAAGAATCTAAGGTTAGTGGGAAGCTCCCACTCTCTAGTATAGAGTTGCTGAATGTATTGTCTAGTGTTAATGTGTTTCTTTCTCTTAGTGAATCTGCTTCAAAAGAAAAGTGATGCCAACCTGCTGCTCCTATAAAGTCTTCACTTCCCTAGATTACATTACCATATTTTGTATTAGCAGGGGAAGGAGAATTCCAATACTTGCAGTAGCGTTTAAATTGAACATTCATGACAAAATACAGAAACATATGTATCCGAGAGATATGTCGTTTGACAGTTAATATTTCTCTGTATCATTTTGGTTTTGTATGTGCAGTGGCCATGTTGGTCATATGTTTTTATTCATGTAGTCATATCTTTATACCCTACCGCCTGACTTGTTCTAGAGATGGAACAAGACAAACTTCAGAAGTAAATTCAAACAAGATGTGCAAGAATGAATTTCTTTTAGGAGTAAGGGGGGAATGCCGTCTACTCAAGAAGGATTTATGATTTGGGGCTTTGTTTTTTCTCTTTCTTTTTTCATTAGTCTTTGGACTTACCAAAATCTAATGCTCTCAAGATTTATAAAATACAAGAATCTTTCATTTCTTATCAGTAAAGTTCAAGAAGGATTAATCAGTACTTTACTGAATATACTCCAAAAAAATGTGTCATATAGAAAGACAGCATTTCTTAAAGAGGGAGACATTTTCCAGTCTTTTTCATGTAGTCAAATTTGGAGAGATTTAAAGATGTTGTGGCCCATGGCCTTTATTCATCTGCAGCAGTAATTTTGAGATATCAGAAGATTTGAGTGATAGACATTTATGTGTGTTAATATTAGCTATA
>NW_006399932.1:3861340-3861953 GCF_000299155.1 Elephantulus edwardii | reverse complement strand
AATAATTATGCCCGTGGGCACTACACCATCGGCAAAGAGATCATTGACCTCGTCTTGGACCAAATAAGAAAACTGGCTGACCAGTGCACAGGTCTCCAAGGCTTCTTGGTTTTCCACAGCTTTGGTGGGGGAACCAGTTCTGGCTTCACATCCCTGCTGATGGAGCGCCTATCTGTTGGTTATGGCAAGAAGTCCAAACTGGAGTTCTCCATTTACCCAGCCCCCCAGGTTTCCACAGCTGTTGTCGAGCCCTACAACTCCATTCTCACCACCCACACCACCCTGGAGCACTCAGATTGTGCCTTCATGGTAGACAATGAGGCCATGTATGACATCTGCCACAGAAACCTTGATATTGAACGCCCAACCTACACTAACCTTAACTGCCTTATTAATCAGATTGTGTCCTCCATCACTGCTTCCCTCAGATTTGATGGTGCCCCGAATGTCGATCTGACAGAATTCCAGACCAACCCGGTGCCCTATCCCCGCATCCACTTCCCTCTGGCCACATATGCCCCCTGTTATCTCTGCTGAGAAAGCTTACCATGAACAACTTTCTGTAGCAGAAAATACCAATGCTTGCTTTGAGCCAGCCAACCAGATGGTGAAA
>NW_006399932.1:3847836-3861240 GCF_000299155.1 Elephantulus edwardii | reverse complement strand
AAGTAAGTATATAGAGTAAAATGCAAACATGTGAAAAAGACCCAATTTACTAGTCTGATAGAGATTGAAGGAACCCCTAACACTCTCACTGTTCAGACACCTTCTTAACGTAGAACTGAAACCACCACCATATACACACACCACCTTTCAGAAAATAAGCATTTGGGAGTAATATGTTCCTTAAACATAATCAACTATACTTGACTGAACATTCAGCATTTGCCTAGTAACAAAGATGAGAAGTCGTAGAGGGACAGGGAAACTGGAGGATTGGAAATGAGGAGAGTTCTGACACATTGCTGAGAAAGCAACGAGTGTCACAGAACAATTTATGTATAAATTTTTGAAAGGAAAACTAATTTGATGTATAAACTTCCACCTGAAACACAGTAAAATTTAAAAGAAGTGCAGCATTTTGGTGCTGTCAAGTTATGATCCTTGCTTAGATTTCATGCTGAAGAACAATGTGTACATATTTTAACCTTTGTGTCTGATGTGCAGTGGCAGTGTCCATGAACAGAAGCCTGTAGCTGTCATAGCTGTCTTTACTTCTTTTGAAAAATCTACAATACATTTCTAGTTGCTGCTCATGCTGATAATGTTAGAAAAAAGAAACACATGCTAACAGACTAACTCTCTCACAGTCATAGATACTAGGATAAATTCCAGACCACAAGATATAGTGGGAAGTTTCTCTCTTTCCCTTTTTTTTTTTAAAAAACTATCTTTCTTGAGATTATCTTGACCATTTTAGCCAATATTGTACCAAAGAACAGATTAGCATCTGAGGTGACCTAACTAAGCCATTGAAAAGACTCATGACCACCAGGGTACAGTGATTCCTTTTATTTTGTTCTGGTTGTCATAGTCCTCTCCTGTTTGACTTTTTAAAAGTTTATATTGTGTAGACAATTTTTTTTAAATCTGTTTTCTAAGTTTTTAAAGAAATCTTTAAGTAAGCTTCATTATTGAGAGCCATAGTAGATTCCACCAGTCTAATACAAAACTTAAGAAATCCTGATTTTATAATAGTTAAGCAGTGGCCTACTAAACCCAAAGTCAGTGGTTCCTTCTTACCCAGCAGCTCTGAAGGAATAAAGACCTGTCAATCTGTTTCTCTAAAGATTACATCATAGGAAACCCCTCAGAGCAATTTCATCTTGTTATATGGGATCCCTATGCGTGAGAATAGTCTTGACAACACAGAGACAGCACAATATTTACGTGTTCCCTTCATACATTTTTAGTCCCATTTTAATGAGCATTTGTTTAAGATCATCATTAAGACCTGCATTTAATTCAATTTTATGAGCATTTTCTTTGTTGCCACATCTTTTAAAATGCTACCTTTTTATTAATAGGCCATACCATGTTCCATAGGCTAATCATTTCACTGAAACATGCCTCTCTTTGTCATAATGTCTGCTTCCAAATGTCCTTTACTTAAATGACACTGAAGTAACCCTTTTTTATTGTGCTTATAGTTTTTTGGGTTTTATTTTCATTAAACACTTCAGAAGTAATTTAACTGGGAGAAAAGACTATAAATTTTTTTCATTCTGTGCACCCATGTGTCTCCAAGCTTTTCTTCAACAGCATGCATGGTGATTGATGACATGTATGACAGATTCTCAAGGGGAAGCTGTTTTGGTGTTTTGGTTTTGGGGTTTTTTGTTGTTGTTGTTTTTAGATTACTACTAAATCACAAAACATTTTGGAGAAGGAGAGAATATAAGTGAAGTGTTTGATAGCTTCATAATTTTCATCACTCTATCCTGAGTAACCAGTTTACTTGCAGAGGGAGGCACAAGACATTACAGAAATGACTTGAGGCTTGAGCTAACATATCAAGGGTTGGCTTGCGGGGGAAGGGAGGTGCTGAACAGGCTAGGCAGGGCATGGAAAGGGATGCTCATGGAGCAGGGAAAGAGGTGGAACCAAGACACACCAAAACAGGGCACTGGCACAGAATCTGTTGGTTGCTTTTGTAATGGGGAGGTGCCTTTCATCTTTTCCTTTTGGGAAATACTTTTTCTCTCAGATATTGCTTTGAACTTCCAAATTAAGACAGACTAGGAAAAACAATTGAGTATCCATTTTTGTTGATGTGCTGTTCCATTTGTTTTTGGATAATCTTCAGCAAAATCTTGCTTGCATATGATATTAATGATATTGTTTGATAAATTCAGTACTCTGTTGGGTCACCTTTCTTTGAAATGAGAACAAATATAGATCTCTTCCAGTCATTTGGCCAGGTGGTTGTCCTCCAGATTTCTTGGCACAACTTGGTGAGCACATCCAGGTGCAGCATCTGTTTGTTGAAATATATCAATTGATATTATATGTCAATTAGATATGTCAGTTAGTTACTGGGCCTTGTTGGGTTTTTTTTTTTATTCTTTCAGAGCAGCTTGAATTTCTTCTTTCATCACCACAGACTCTTGTTTATACATTGTTTCATGAAATTCTTCTGTGTCCTCCAATACCTTTTGGTACAATGACTCTGTATATTCTTTTCATCTTCTTTTAATGCTTCCTGAATCGTTTAATATTCTGCCCAAAGCATCCTTAAGCATTGCAACTTGAGGCTTGAATTTGTTCTTCAATTCCTTGAGCTTAAGAAATGCCAAGCGAATCCAGCCTCTTTGATTTTCTGACTCCAGCACTTTGCACATTTCGATTACTTGCTATGCATCAGAAAGCTGAACAATGACTAGGGATGATAGAAGGAGACTTGATGCCTTTGAGCTGTGGTGCTGGAGAAGAGTGTTGAATATACCATGGACTGCTAGAACAAACAAGTTCATCCTAGAGAGGGTGAGACCTGGCTGCTCCTTGGACGCAAGGATTCTGAACTCCGTCTGACATACTTTGAACATGTTACAAGGAGGAACCAGTCCTTGGAGAGGGACATCATGCTTGGGAGGGTAGCGGGACATGCAAGAGAGGAAAACCTTCAATGGGAGGGATTGATTCAGTGTCTGGGGTCAGTGTCTGGGGTAATGGGGTTAAGTGTGTCGGAGACAATAAGATTGGCACATGATAGAGCAGGGTATTGGGCTATTGTACATAGAGCCACTATGAGTCACAGGCAACTCAACAGCACATAATAACAACAATTCACCTTGAAATAAAAGGCCTTCAAAAACCCTATGTACAATACAGCACATTTAGAGCAGCAGGTACGGCACCAGAGGCAGAGCCCTATCATTGGAAAACACAAAGGAGGAGGAACAGCTGTAAGCAGGCACTAATGATTGGAAAGTGGAATATAAGAAGTATGAATTTAGGGAAATTTGGCAGTTTTTAAGAAAGAAATGGAGCAAAAAAATATTGAAATACTACTAGGTACTAGGCATTGGTGAAATTAGATGGATTGACTTGGGACATTGTGAATCAGACAATCATATGATCTACTATGCAGGAAATGAAAAGGTGATAAAAAATGGAGTCATAGTCATAGTTAAAAAGGCAATTTCTAGGTTAAATCCCATGCAAGCAACATCTAGCTGACAACTATCCAAAAATAACTGGAACAGGATATCAACAAGGAACTGCCCGATAAGCAAGCTGGATTTAAAAGAGGCCATGACACTAAGGACATTATAGCCAATGTTAGATGGATCTTAATTGAAAGCAGAGAGTACCATAGGAATGCCTATCTGTGTTTCATTGACTATGCAAAAGCATTTGACCCTGTGTGGCTAGCCTTGAGAGGAATGGGAATTTCAGAACACTTAATTGTGCTTATGCAAAACGTATACTTGGACCAGGAGGCAGTCATCAGAACAGAGCAAGTAAACAGTACATGGTTTAAAATCAGATGAGGTGTACACCAGGGATGGATCATATCTCCATACCTTTTCAATCTGTATGCGGGACAGATCATCTAGGAGGCTGGACTTTCTGAAGAGAAATGTGGCATCAGAATTGGAGGAAGACTCATCAACAACTTGTGTTATGCAGACAAAGCAACCTTGCTTGCTTAAACTGAGGAGGACCTGAGGCATTTGCTGCAGAAGGTTAAGGACTGCTGTCATTTCTCACCATTGGGCCAACTGACAACATAATGATAGACAGAGCAGATATTGAGATTATTAACAGCTTCATCTTTCTTGGTTCCACAATCAACACTTTTGGTATCAGCGGTCAGGAAATAAAAAAATTAATTGCATAGGGAAAATCTACTGTCAGGGACCTCTCCAGAATACTGAAGAGCAACAATTTCAGTTTTGAGACTAAGGTATGTCTTATCTAAACCATGGTCTTCACCATTACTTGCTTTGCATCAGAGAGTTAGACAATGACTAAGGCTAACAAAAGAAGAATTGATGCTTTTGAGTTGTGGTGCTGGAGAACAGTACTGAATATACCGTGGACTGCTAAGAGAACAAACAGGTTTGTCCTGGAGAGGGTGAAACCAGGCTGCTTCTTGGAAGCAAGGATTTTGAAGCTCATCCTAACATACTTTGGGCATATTGCCAGGAGGGACTGTCCTTGGAGAAAAACATCATCCTTGGAAGGATGAAGGGACAGTACAAAAGAGGAAAATCCTGGATGAGATGGATTGACACAGAGACTGGGGTTATGGGGAGGTATGTCTGAAACAAATGAAATTGGCTCAAAATAGGGCAGTGTTCAGAGTGGTAGTACATAGCATTGCTATTTGTCACAAATGACTCAATGGCACATAACAACAAGATATATCTTGAAGTACAATGTCGTAAGTGACCAGATACTATCTATTCACATGCAAGAAATACCAGTTAATACCACTATCATTCATATATATGCACTAACAACCAGAACCAAAAAAGAAATAGATGATTTCCACCAACTCTCACAGTCAGAAATTGAACAAACACGCTTCCAAGATGCATTGTTAATAACAAGTGACTGGAATGCAAAAGTTGGGAATAAAATAGAGGTCGTTTTTTCCTCATCAGGAAAATGCTCTAATCTTCTTAATAGGTATAAAGAGCAAAACTGCATCATTTTTTATCTGAAAAAGTTCAGTGAATATAATCTAAAGAAAAGACACAATGAATGATGTTTGCTTCAATTTAATTTCATAAAATTAATTGAAATGTGACTATAATATGAAAAAGGAAGGGTTTTACCATACTCCAAAAATTGGCATTCACTTGACAACCAGTTGTTGTTATGTGCCGTTGAGTCGCCTGTGACTCATAGCGACCCTATGTATAACAGCTCTAAACTCTGCTCTGTACTGTGCCAATCTCATTGCCTCCGACACACTCATCCTGATTGCCCCAGTCACCGAATCCCAGAGGGCCTTCCCCTCCTGCGCCTGCCCTCTACCCTCCCAAGCACGATGTCCCTCTTCAAGGACTGGTCTCTCCTTACAACATGACCAAAGTATGTCAGATGAAACCTCAGAATCCTTGCCTCCAAGGAGCAGTCCAGTTTAACGCTCTCCAGGGTGAATCTGTTTGTTCTCTTCACAGTCCCTGGCATCTTCAGCACTCTTCTCCAACACTAAAGCGCAAAAGCATCAATTCTCCTTCTATCCTCCTTGGTCATTGTCCAGCTCTCTGATGCATAACAAGTGATTGCAAAGGCCATGACCTGTACCAGACACATTTTTGTCTCCAGAGACACGCCTTTGCTCTTGAGTACTTTAGAGAGGTCCCTAACTTGCAGAATGCTAAACTGTATGACAGAGTCTATGTAAATGCATATTGGAATAGGTTCCCAAGAAAATGTGGGAATGTCTCACCCTCTGTGATCACCTTGATTCCCAGAAAATCAAAATCAGTACCATATAATTCTACTTCATAACACAATTCCCTAATTTTGAAGGTTTACTGTGTTTTATGGCGTTTGAGCTTTTTTTTTTTTTTTTTTGGCAATGAAGTTTGATTTTTGTATTTTGTTTTTCTTTTTTTCATTGTTGCACGTTTTCCTTCCTCTCCTCCCCTCCTCCAGCCAGCCTACCCTTTAATGCACCCCTTGTTACAGCTTGTTGCCTTACATATAATGTTTAATCATATATTCCTTTCAGGTAGTTCTTCCCCTCATCTGTTCTAATGCTGTGTTCGTTACCTATCCACCCTTTCCCTATTCTTTCTTTAAACCCACCCCCCCCCCATCTATCCTATTTTACAACAGTGGTGTTATGCAGTATTAGGAAAGATGATAAGTGAAATAATTTGTGTTAACCTTTGGAGAATTGTAGCCAGTTGACCCAAACAGATTTGCCTTTTGTCCCAGACAGGCATTTGTAGGATTATTCCACAAGGTCCAAAGATCAAATTCCCTAGAATATCAGAGGGAATTCTTCTGCAGCATGTTACTGTTTTTAAAACAACTGTCTTTCTCACTGATTAAAAGTAATTTTAACTCTTGTGCTAAATACCAAAATGAAAACAGTAGATAGGGAAAAGCTTGCCAGTCCACTTGCTTTTACCCTAAGCCTGGCCATTAAAGGTAGTTAATTATGGCCCAGGGAAGCCTGCTGCCTTTCTTCTGTAGATTTGTTAGTTCTTCCTGAGATTCTAAATACTATCCACCATTTCTGACCTCTTTGTCTTCTCTTTTCCCTTGAGGTTCTTGGATTAGCATTAAAAGCTGCTGTTTTTAAAAAGTCTTGACCATAGTTGGATTGGGAAAGACTGCAGATCTTTCGATCACTTTATCAAGGTTTAATAAGTGATGCATGCACACATGCTAGGAGATTTAGACTTCTTAACATTATGGTTAGGGACCTCACAGTCATTTTCCAAAAAGCTTCTGTACTCATTTTTATTCTTCTCTGATTTAAGATTGGCAAAGCTAAGCAATCTCCATTAAGACTATTTTGAAGTTATCTGATATACCTTACCGAAATACATTTTGTATTCTGTACAAATAGTCTTAATACCTGTTAAATTTTCAGTCAATTAAATGGGACTATCCATTTCATAGTGGATCCTATTATCGCACATGAACAACAAGCAGTCAGGACTTCATATCAGCTGAAAGTTAATATGCAGAAAACAGGAGAATTTAATTATTTAAACAGTCTTTTTGGGTGAGCCTTGGTGGTGTAGTGCATAATGTGTCAGACTGCTAACCTTTAGGCTTGTAGTTTGGATCCAAAAAGGTGAAAGGTGGGTAGTATCTTCCTGTAAAGATTTAGAGCCTCAAAAAACACACAGAGAATCTCCCTGAGTCAGATTCGTCTTAGTGGGTCTGAGTTGTTATAACTGAGAAACTCTCTTAATTCTATAGATAAGTGAATGGAAACGAAAAGAAGTAGTGTAGCTGGAATTTGAACTGTGGGTGTCAGATCACAAAACACTAAGCCTCTGTGATTATAGTAAACCTTGGACATCCATGATGGAAGTATCCAGATAGTGCCCCAAATCCCCAGTTCTCAAATACCATGGCTATGAGTGTACCATATGCTTCATATAAGGCAGCATTCTTTTGGCTGGAACTCCTATTGAAACGTTTTTTAAAAGGGGGGTTTTTTTCCCCCTCATCTTTCACAAAGTCTACAGAGAAGAAAGTGTCGTATACTTTATGATGTTTTTCTCTTTTTTTTTACGCTTTCCTCTTTTTTTAGTCCACTTCTCCCTCTAGTAGAAGTTTTCTTTTTCTAAGTAATGATGACTCTAAATCTGTAACTAAAGATTAGCCTGACAAATTATTTTAACACTGTGCCAAAATTATTTTAAAGGCATGTCCCTGTTGGCTGTTTGTTTGTTTTGTTGTGGGTTTTCCTGGCATTTATTTCTTGTATATAGTGTCTAGTGGGCAAGAGGTGTATACTGTAGAGCTAGCTTCAAAATAAGCATTCTACTCTCTAATTTATCCAAAAATGAATTCTTTTATAATCTGGCAAAACTCATCACTTTTTCCTTTATTCCTGCCATCACTAACTCTCAAAGTCAACTTTTTTTAATGGAAACCTTTCTTGAAAAATAAACTAATGTCTTCACCAGAGCAGTCTTGGGCATGTGTATGGTGAGAAATATAAAGCTGCTTATTTCACTTACTATGTTGAAAGCACCAGCGGGTAGGACTAAGTTACTGCCTGTTCCACTCACTCTCACACATCAGCCAGGAACAACATTCAGAGTTGAGAACCCTGCTTCAGGAAATCACACTTTTATATACAACTTATGTATGGAAAATGATCTAGGGTTGTTGTTAAATGTTTTCGAGTCATAGGCGACTCATAGCGACCCAATGAACGAAAGACCTGAACACTTGTATAACTTTATTCATTTCTCCAAGTTCATAGGGTTTCCAGATGCAAGCTATTTAGGAAGTGGATGCTACTACTGCTTCTAAGCTTGTTTTAATCAGGGAGCTCCACAGTGGTCTGCCATGGGTGACTAATAACGCATTTGGCACATCAAGGTCATCGTGTTCAGCATCACAGCAACCATGAGTTACTTCTGTACAGCAAATTGACAGACCAGTGCTATACCACCTAGAAGAATGTTTGACCACAAACAATTAAAAGCAGGCCTGAGGGACTCAGATTAAAATCGCCCAGCTGTGGCTTTGTAGTATTACTTTCTGTCCATTAAGCCAACTGAGTTCTTTCTGTGTTGTTGTTGTTGTTAAATGCCATCAAGTCATAGGCGACTCATAACAACCCTATGAATGAAAGACCTGAACACTTGTATAACTTTATTCATTTCTCCAAGTTCATAGGGTTTCCAGAGGCAAGCTATTTAGGAAGTGGATGAAATGTGCAAAGATGTGGAAAAAAGAAAATGAGGAGAGCTTTCTCAAGCTGAAAGAACTAAAAGTAAAGAGTCAGTCTACCAAAAATAATTGGCTGACACAGAAGAATTTAATGAAACAACATATGATCAAGATGCAATGGAGAATAAAGATGGCGTTGATCAAGCTGCTCTGAAGGTATTGGCAAAAAATAAGCCCTCAAGAATTGTTGGAATACTAGTTGACATATTTCAGCAAACAGATGCAGCCCTTGAAGTGCTCACCAGGTGTGCCAAGACATCTGGAAGCAGCTACCTGCCAATTGACTGGAAGAGACTTGTATTTACCCCCATTAAAAAAAACAAACATGTGATCCAACAGAGTATTAAAATTATTGAACAATATCACTAATAGCACATGCAGGCAAAATCCTGCTGAAGATTATCCAAAAATGACTGGGAAAGTACATTGACAGAGAACTTCCAGAAAAACAAGTTGGGTTTAGAAGAAGCTGTGGCACTAGGGACATTTGTCAGTGTCACATGGTTCTTGTTTGAAAGCAGAAAATATCAGAAAAAAATGTCTATTTGTGTTTTATTGGCTATGCAAATGCATTTGACTATGTGGATCACAATAAATTGTGGCATTGAGAAGAATGAGAATCCCAGAACATTTTAGTGCTCATGCAAAACCTCCACTTAGACCATAAAGCAGTCATCAAGGAAACACTGCATGGTTTGAAATCAGGAAAGGAGTAGATCAGGTGTGTGTCCTATCTCCATACATTTTCAGTCTATGTGAAGAACAGATTATCCAGAAGGCTGGACTTTATGAGGAAGAATGTGACATCAGGATTGGAGAAAGACACATTAGCAGCCTACATTATGCATATGATGGAACCTTGCTTGCCAAAACTGAGGAGGACCTGAGACATTTGCTGCAGAACGTCAAGGCCTGTAGTCTTCAATAGCAAGAAAACGAAGATTCTCACCACTGGACCATGTTGGCAGCATCATGATAGATGGAGAAGAGATTGAGCTTGATAACAATTTCACCTTGCTGTGTTTCACAATCAACACTCTTGGCACCAGCAGTCAGGGAAAAAAAAGAGTTACAGTGGCAAAGTCTGCCATCAGGGACCTCTCCAGAGTGCTGAAGACCAATAATGACAGTCTAGAGACTAAGATGTTCCTAATCTAGGTCATGGCCTTCCTAGTTACTTGCTGTGTATCAGAGAGTTGGACCATAACTAAGGATGACAAAAGTAGAATCAATACCTTTGAGTTCTGGTGCTGGAGAAGAGTATTGAACATACCATGTACTGTAAAGAGAACAAATAGATTTGTCCTGGAGAGGGTGAAAGCAGATTGCTCTTTGAAGGCAAGAATTTTTAAACTCCATCTCACATAGTTTGGGTATATTGTCAGGAGGAACTAGTCCTTGGAGAAGGACATCATACTCGGAAGGGTGGAGGATCAGCATAGGAGAGGAGGACCCTGTATGAAAAGAATTGTCAGTGATTGTGGTACTGGGGACAAGTTTATCAGAAGCTGTAAGATATTATTTGTAGGGTCACTATGAGTTGTAGACAACATGTAACAACAACAACAACAACAACATCTCGGCCTTAAGTCCATTGTAGTGACCACACAGACATACTCACAGTTGTAAGGTTTATTAGGGAAGTTAACAGGTGTAATTCAGGTTGGCAACAGGATACAATCCCTTAGTCCAGACAGCTTCTCAAGGGGGGCCACAGGTCCTTTGAACTTCAGCCTAGGTCAGTGTTACAAATTCCTTTAGTCCTGCCAATTATGATATCTACCCTCAGTCCTCCAGAAAGCATGGGTGAGGGCCTCTGGCTCTGGCTCCCTAGGCTACTAGGGAAGTAGTCCTAAATCTCCTTTGCCTTATGTTGGGATCTGATTCACTGCTGAGGCTGCTGCTGTTCTTGTATAGAACTTGGCCTAGCTGGCTTAGGAATTTCTGGCCCCTGAAGGAAATATGCTGCTTCCCATTCCTTGCCTCTGTGGAAATTCCCTATTTCTTCCACTGAATCCACTCAATTTATTGGGAAGACTATTGAGAATACCATGGACTGCTAGGAAAACAAACAGATTCGTCCTGCAAAGGGTTAAACCGGGTGGCTCCTTGGAAACAAAGATTCTGAGGCTCCGTCTAACATACTTTGGACATGTTGTGAGGAGAGACTGGTCCTTAGAGAAGGACATCATGCGTGGGAGGGTGGAGGGACGGCGCAGGAGGGGAAGGCCCTCTATCAGGTGGATTGATTCAGTGACTGGGATAATCGGGATGGTAGTGTCAGAGACAGTGCGATTGGCACAGGACAGGGCAGAGTTTAGGGCTGTTGTACATAGGGTCGCTATGAGTCACAAGCGACTCGACGGCACATAACAACAACAACAGTCAGGTGCCTCACGGCTAGACCAACGTACCTTATTTGCCTGTCGCACTTAGCGATGTTGCCAAGTCAAAGTCAATAGACAGCCAGTGTGAACAATAAGCCCTTGACACCACAGGCTTTAAGTTGGAATCAACTCAGGGTTGACCCCTCAGCAGGTCTCAGAGGCTTTGAATCACATGGGAGGAGATTGTCCATCTTTGCCCTACAGAGCAGCTGGTGGATTTGAACTGCATATCTTTGGATTGGCAGCACAGTTCTTTCCCACTAGGCCTCCAGTGTACTCTCCCTCACACTGCTTTCATTTTGCCAAACTTCTAAGACTCTCACTCTCTGTAATGTGCCATCTCCACCATCAAGACAACTGCAGCAGCTTCCCTGCTGTCCAGAATGCATCCACAGAAGAGGCAGAATTTCACTCATTCTACAACAGAAGGTCTTCAGAGCACTCTGTGCATTTTGGAACATTCCATGGAAGTCTGTCAGAAATTGTTAAAGACAGTTGATCCTTGTAAAATTTTATACTTTGTCTGGTCTTTTCTAAGCTTTCATGCTAGGCTAATTTACCATGGATTATCCTAAAAAATGAATATTACCTAAAAACATTTCCTATGTAAGGTAAGTACCATACCCCAAGGAGGGTTAAAAATTAGACTTGCAAACCAGAAGTTCTCTTCCCAGTGGTGGGAATTCTCACAACTCAGATTGCTTCAGTGCTGTCAGTCACGTGGTTTACAAGAGTCACAGGGATTAGTTAACAACATAAAATCTTCCAGTGGAAATGCTGTTTAGTTAAGTAAGATTAATGGGTATAATGAACCAGAAGGGTTTCATATTTTGAAATTTGCCTTCTGCTAGAGTGTTACTAACAGTTGTTTAGTTTTGCCAAAGAGAAGAATTTGGGAAATTTAACTGAATTATGATGCTTATAGAAGGAGGTTGCAGGATTTTATCTTAACCTCACTGTAGAGTCTCCTTACATTACTGCAGTGACTGTGAGATCTAGGGTTATCATCGCTGACACAAAGTCCATGTGTGTCATAGATTAAAAACTCATCCTTTCATTCATACTTGCTTTTGTATGCCATCAAATCAATTCTGACTCATAGTACATCTCTAGGAAAGAATAGAACTGCCCCGTCGGGTATCCTGGACTAGAATCTCTACAGGAGCAGATCACTGGGCCTTTACTCCTGAAGAATGAGCTTGAACTGTTGACCTTCTGGTTAGCAGCCAAGCACTTAACTTTTGCATCATCAGGGTTTCTTTGATTAAAGAATCCTGTGTACTATATTATATCTAGAAAATGGCTCCTATATATTCACTTCTGCTGGATACAAACTGCAAGACCAAATTTAATGTGGAAACATTTGCATTTACTCTGTTACCAGATCATGGTGAGTAAAGATGACACACACACAGATATAACGAGAATGAATAACATTCATCACAAGAATAGATTGGGACATTTAGTCTGACCTTTGAAGTGCACTCAAGCTGTTTTATACAACTTTGGAGGTGCTTTGAATGGGCTGTCTAACCTGAGGCCATCACACTCAAGAAGAAGCCATGTGTGCAAACTGCAGGCCCCGATGGCAGCTTGCTCTTCTTGATCTGCTTTTGTTCTTGTTTCCTCTTAGAATTGGTTGTGTGATATTTTAAAATGTCTTTTCTGTTTGCTTTAACAGGCATCCTTCTCTTAGAACATTTGGACTGTTTTTGTTAGTGTATATTAGTAAGCATCAGTGGCCTAGTGGCAAGAAGCTACACTGTGATCCCGAAAGCGTGTAGTTCAAATCCTCCAGCTGCTCCGTGGTCAGTCTCCTCAATAGGATTAACTGCCTATGAAAACTTACTGGAGGGACAACTATGGGTCAACCGACCCATGACTCAACGATACACAATAGCATCAGTAACCATCAGGATGCCTATTATGAGCATTTTCTTGTGTTTTGAGCCATCCTAAATGTACTTTAATAGTAGGAAAAATATTAAAACATAAAATCTGTAAGACTTAGGCATTGATTCGTAAATATGTTTTCACGTTGTTTGTTATTGTTGTTATGTGCCGTCAAGTTGCTTGCGACTCATAGCGACCCTTTGTACAACAGCCCTAAACCCTGCTCTATCCTGTGCCAATCCCACTGCCTCTGACACACCCATCCCGATCACCCCAGTCACTGAATCAATCCATCTCATAAAGGTTCTTCCCCTCTTGCGCTGTCCCTCCACCTTCCCAAGCATGATGTCCCTCTCTAAGTACCTGTATCTCCTTACAACATGTCCAAAGTATGTCAGAC
>NW_006399932.1:3830352-3845028 GCF_000299155.1 Elephantulus edwardii | reverse complement strand
AGAAGGAGAAGAGTACTAATTCCTTTCAGCCCTTTAGCATATCACACTCAGAATTGACAAAGCTTTCTGGCTAGGTTGTCTCTATCAATGTAATCATGTCTTATTTTTCCATGTGTTCCTCTAAGGTTTTTTTCCCATCATGTCTCAAAGTAAAAAAAAAAAAAAGAAAAGAAATGCTGAACGAGTTCGGCCCTTTTGATTTTCCGACTCTAGCTCCTTGCATATTTCATTGTAATATTTTGCTTTGTCATCCCGTGCTGCCTTTTAGAATCTTCTGTTCAGCTCTTTAGTATCTTACTTATTCACTGCTGTCAAGTTGGTTCTGACTTCTAGTGACCCTCTGTAGTGTTTCTGAGGCTATAAATTGTGATGGGAGGACATTGCTCATCTTTCTTCCTTAGAGCCACTGTGAACTTGAACCACTGGAGTTAGGCAGTCTTTGGGTTAGCAGTATAGTCTATGGAGTACACAGATCTCTCTGTGAAGTTTGAGATGAATTTTTAAAGTAGACTGGGTGTACAAAATGAATAAATGTGATTCCTATTGCTTATGCCTATTCTCTCTATGTAATAACTAATAACTTCCAGTTCTCATTCTTGATATTTTAGACCATTCTCAGGGTTCACAAACAATGACCTATTTCTTCATTTCTTATTTCACTTGCCAAGGTCACAGATTGCATGGACATATAGAACTTTTCTGGTAGACGTGTTGGATGTGTATTTTATTGCTGTGTCTAGAGGTCTGGAATATTTTATTTACTATTCTTGGAATTTTCAATTAGCAAATTTTAATTAACTAATTGAGGTTTCTCATTAAGAAGGTTTTATGATTTGTCACAGTAGTCTAGCTGTGTATGCACCCTATTCTATTAAGAAGCCATTAAATTCTTAGAAGCGTCCTGTGAATTCATTAATCTTACCATATAATTGCAGTAGTCTGGATATCAGGCAGGGGCATTTCTAGCTTAGTGTCTTTAAAATATGAGAACCGTCTAAATGATCAATATATTACTACAATGGAGCAGGATTAGGGAGGAAAATACAGTATTCTTGACAAGTGCACCGATTCAGATTTATTTTTCAGTCGGATTTATTTGTCTGTCTTATTATGCATTTATATCTGGTATTTTAGATATTTGCAGCCATTCATACTCGCTACTTCACTTGAAGGAAACCTCCCCAGTCGGTGGACCATCATGAGATATCACTTACCTTCAGAGCAACTTGACTATCCGTCCTTAAATCACCATTTTCTATAAAATAAGAAGCTCAAAATGAGTTTATTTTATAAATAAAATAATTGAACTTTGCAGACCACTTACTTAGTACCAGACGAAGTCTAATATGTAGGGTACAAAACCTAGACATTTTAGGAATGAGTGTAGCCAACTGAAGTCAGAATGAGCATTTGTTTCTTGCTAGTATTCATCACAATCACAGAGGATAGGCCTTCACTCGTTCACTGGCAGCTTGTCACTCCCAGTCCACAGTGACCCTTCACTGGTTCTGAGGCTGTGGGTGACAGACAGAGGAGACTGCTCATCTTTCTCCTGAGGAGCAGCTGTGGCTTCAGACCACCAGAAATCACCTCCCTCTGGGTTAGCAGCACCACTCACTATAGACTTTACCTCCAGAACTCCCTAGAGGAGGAAAGCTGGGAAGATGCAAGTGCCATTCACTTACCCAGGAGAGAACTGAGGGAGAGACTTGAGCCAGATCCAAACAGTCCTTTACCACATATGGGGAAGGAAGGAAAATCACAATCAGAGCAGAACAGAACTGAATCGACAACACAAACTTTCTATCAGCAAATGCCTTTCTGAGCTATCACGCATAATGTATCTGTTCAAACCCAGAAGTACATTATGCTATTAGTGTGGAGCCTTGACTCTGGTAAATAAATTTTTATTTCAGCAGTGTATTCTAACAGGAGTGAAATGCCCCAGGCCTCCCACTCTCCAAGGAGCTCAGTTTACAATTTGTACATCCATTCTTCTACAGACCTTGTGGCTTAGAGGCAGGTGTTCGTGACAAGCAGTCTGACCTAACCTAAGCAGTGCTGTTAGCTGAGTGAAATCTGAGATCACCTCACTCTTACCCCATTCTCTTTATTGGCCACAGCATGGCTCTCCTGGTCTCTGGCCTTGCTCTCTGTAGGATTTCCACATAGGGACCTTTCTAGAAAAGCAGTCCCTGTCATTTTTGTGAGGAGAGAGAATGTTTCTCTTCAGTATCTTGGAGAATCTTGGTTGGGGTGACAATTGTTATGTGCTATTGAGTTGGAACTGACTCCTAGCTGACTCTCCAGCAGGTTTTCAGAGGAAGTAAATCACATGGGAAGAGCTTGCCCTTCCTTCTCTAGTGGAGCAACTGGTGTATCCAAACTACATGTCTTTGGTATTGCAGTGTAGTTTCTTACCCCTGGGCTGCCAGAGCTCCTATCTGAGCTGTGTCACCAGAGGATGACAATGGAAGACAGTAACTGAAGATCTTAAGTAGAAGGGATAATAACACACTTCACACATAGCTAGCACTCATCTGTCATTGGAAGTGTGTGGTTTTTAAGATACCAAACAGATTATGGTGGAGCTTCCAAATTAAGGGACAAAAGGCCTGGTGAACTTTTGAAAACCATTCATTGAAAACTCTCTGGTTCTCTGTGGTCACAGCATGAGGCTGGCCCAGAGCCAGATGGTATTTCACTGCTTTCTGCCAAGTCTGACCTACTCTGCAGCAGCCAACAACAAAACAAGGAGCTGACCATAACATTCACGAGTACTAACTAATAATGGCCTGATGTGTTATCCTCCCTGGTAACTTTGTTTTCTTAAAACAATTTTTGAGTGCCTGAGTCACAGCCCCAGATATGATGATCTCAGTAGGGAACTCTACAAACAGCACAGTCAGTGAGGGAAGTGATTGATTTAGAGAAACCTTTTCTTCTGCTCCCACAGATCATTATCTCATAACAGCTCGAGACCTGGAGAAGGATGAAGGGAGGGTCTAAGTCAGTCAGTGCCAGATTAGCCGTTGGGATACGTTCCTCTCCAGACCACTCCACTGTAGCTCTCAGAGCTACATGAAGAACCCAGTACTTAAGAAGTTTTATGCTGTTCTATGCTGTCAAATCAACTACAATTCATAGCAACCCTATGAATGATGAACCTGAACTTTGTCCTATCCTACAACAACCTCATCGTCTCTAATATACTTGAGTCCATTGTTGCTATCATTGGATCATTCTGTCTTGTTGATGGTATTCTTCTCATTTACTGGCCTTCGACCTTTCTAAGCATGGTGTCCTTTTCTAAGAAACAGTCCCTCTTGCCCCAAGCATGTAGAATGAAGCTTTATCATCCTTGCCTCTAAGGAGTACGCGATTACCTTTTCTCTAAGACATATTTATTTATTTATTTATTCTTTTGTCAGACCATGAGATACTCTGTATTCTTCTCCAACACCACAATTAAAAAGCATTAATTCTTAGGTAGCTAAGATTTCTGTTTAACCTTATGTGATATAGGGATACGTTTGTTTAACCATCACAGTCAAATGTCAAAATAACTCAATTATAGAGCAGATTTAGGGATTGAAATGAGAGGGTGGAGACTGAAACCTGTCTACATGAATCTCAACAAGCAGTTACACCAATTTCAGTGAAGTAACAATTTGTTCTTGACACACAAATTCCAAATGCAAAGGATTCAAATCAATTTCTTGTTCATTTTTAGAAGCCAGGAAACTTCCAAGGCTGTGAGAAGGTGATGTCCGTCAGGAAAACACTCTCTAGAAAGCTAATTAAAAGTCCTCCATACTCAAAGTGTGTCAGGGAAACAAATCATTGCAGCCCAATTGGAAAGGCCTCTGTCAGAAACAGCCAAAAGCATTAACTTAGCACTGTTGTAAATGAAACAATATAAATTACACTCTTTCTAAAAACACCCCAGATTGAGAGAATACGTGTTGGCACCTTAGGAGTTACAAAGGATGTAACTCCTTACTACCCTTTTGTTTCTATCACTTTTTAGAGAGATCTGGCAAAAATCAGTGTTGAATATGTAAAAGCCACAGGAATTTATTGGCCAGGCTCCTTAATTATAATTAAGTTAGAAGAAGTCAGTTTAAGAAGGAGCCCTGTATGCTGCCTGCAAAGTCAGGGGATGCATTGTTGGAAAAGGGTTCTCATGGGGGTGAAAAGCTGCCTGTCCCCCCTCAATCACTGGGCCTCCACCTTCATACATTTTCACACTATATCACTTTGCACATCACAGGTCAGTACCCTAAACTACCATTCTGGGGTAACTGCCTTTGGTCTTTATATATGAGCTGACTGGTAATGATATTTATAATTGCTAGGCAGAAAGGCTGGACTTCTTGTGTGAGTGAATGACAGGATGGATATTACAGGTGGACCAAGAAGCCCCTACAAAAGCCACTATTCTGAGTTCATTCTCCTAGATTTGCCAGAGTCACACTCACTTATGCCTACCCTCCGTCCATAGAGTGGCTATCTGGGCAGCACAGAATAATTGTTGAATCCCACCTGCCCCACAAGCAGGCTAGATTGGATGGGAGGAAAGATAAAAGACAGTATCAGGCACTCACTACTCAATACGTTTACCTTCCAGTAGCTTTGAGTTGGGCCCAAAGGTGGGTTGTCACAGAAGGACATATTATGTCTACCCTTTGGCTTATGGGATGATACAGTTAGAATTGTAAAACCCTCCCTTGCTGGTTCCTGAACAGACTGATTGGGGGTGTGGAGGAGGGTTGGGCAGGACATTGGGATAGAAGACAGTTGGTCCATTGAATCACTGATCTACCACCCAGCTCCAAATCTATTTCCTTATTCTCTCTGCTAGGCAATGCTAACACTTCTCTGGTGAGTTCTCCAGGAATAACTTGACAGCATTATGATTTTCTAGGATATATAGCCCTCTTTCCCCCGAGAGGAGCACTGGTAGCACAGTGGTTAAACATTCTGTGGCTAACTGAAAGGTCAGTAGTTTGAAGCCATAGTCTACTTCGAAGAGAAAGCTGAGACAGTCTGCTCCCATAAAGATTACAGCTTTGGAAACACTGTGGGGCAATTATACTGTGTAGGTCCGTAGGAGCTGGAATTGATGACAGCAACAAGGTCAGTGTGTTGGGCTTCCCTGTCCTGCAGTTTCATCTCACAGATTCTTAGCACATGACATATGAGAGAGTTTTGTTTTACAGGTCTTTGGTCTGATCTGCAAGGGCTCTAAATAAGTGAATTAATTAAACCTCAGTGCTAGTCTCTTTCTTTTCCTGTTCTTCATTTGTGAGGCCCTACCAAACCACTGAAGCTTGTAAAATTCCCTCCCTCCTCCGTATCTCAGAGCTGAGCTTGCAGTAACCTCCCGCACATCATCAGAATGCACGTCAAAGCACTGTGCTGACTTTTGCCTTGGTGATTGCAGTGGGCCATTTTGGACTCAGCATTAAGTTTGTAAATCTCTTTTCTAAATACATTTTAATCCCAAATGATACCTTCTAAATGAATGCTAAAGTTTGTATTGACCAAGTTTTGATCTCTCAGTTCTATCTTTAACAAAAAAGCCTCTATTTTACAATGTTGTTGGTCAAGTGTAAAATTTCAGATCTGTCATTTATGGGGTGCTGTGAGCCATGGTCACCTTGACAGCTACCACCACCACCACCACCACACAGGACATTGAATCATAAGCTGGCCTTCCAGAAAAATTAGCAAATCCGTCTTAGAGAAAGAGCAGCCAGAATGCTCTCTAGAAGCAAAGATGATAAGACTTCATCTCACATAATTTGCAAATGTTATCAGAAGGGACCAGTCAGCACAAAATAGGGTAGAGATCAGTAGAAAAGAAGAATACCCCCAAGGGGCAAACATAGCAGTAATTGTGAAGATAGATCAGGACTGGGTATCATTTCGTTCTTTTGTACATATAGGGTTGTTTTGTGTCAAAATTAATTCCATAGTCCCTGCCAATGGTGTGTAGGATTAGAGTGGTTTGAGAAATACCCACTGAGTAAGAATATTTTTAGTATATAAGCCTGTATAGCTTGACGTGACTTACCTTTTCAGCCAGGTCGTTTGCCAGCTGGAAAAATAAGAGTTTGGTAAAACTTAACGCATCATCGAATTTGGTTTTTTGCTATAAACTAAATAAAACTCTGGAATATACTAGTGTTGTAAGTAATATTCCATACTACTGCCTTGAGAGTAACAAAAAAAGAACTCTCTGTGCTAAAAATGATTTTGTTTAATGTTATAAAGCTCTTTGTTGATCAGGATGTGGTTGCATTTGGTAAAATTTAGGGGATCAAATAGATAAGACTTTCTATTGGTAGCAGGTGCCTTCAGATTCTTGCTATGTTTATACTCTCCTATGAATAAAAATATCTTGATGTGTTTTTTTTTTCTTTAATGTGTTTTAAACATGTTGGAGAAAGTTCCGGCAAGAATACTCCTTAGAAACAATGATGAGACTTCATGTTACATGTTTTGAACATATTATCAGGAGGGACAAGTTTCTGGAGAAGGACGTCAGGCTGAGTAGAGAGTCAGAGGGAAAAAAAGAAGAACGTCAACAGGATGGCTTGATGCAGGGCCTACAGGAATGGGCTAAAACCTAGCTGTGATTCGGCCACTACGAATTGGAACTGACTTGGTGCCTAACAAGAAGTCTGTTTTCTCTGTGCTTGTACAGAGAAGACACAAACCCAAATTGTTAACATCTGATTTTGATCAAAGAGGAGCATGCTTGCTATTTCACTCTCCCAGCCCTGCAGCTAGAGTCCCTTCTCCCCCAGTGATTCATAGCCCAGAGAGTCAACTCCACTCTCAGCTAAAGCTCATCCACTTTGTGAAGGCCTAAGGGATTTGAGTTCTTTCAGCCAGATCTCTATTTCAGCTGTTGGTTTACTTATGAGACCTGTGAAAGAATGTAATAGAGAATTGGTGGATTAAATCCAATTTTATATTCACAGATTGTTCTGCACTGGCAAAGAGCCTCCTATGGGAAGTGCAGAATGCTCCCTTTTGGGCTTGGTGACACAGACAAAAGAGTAGAAACCATTTTAATAGGGACCAGAAACAATGCCCCTTAGGTTTTTCTGTCAAAATGACCACCTTCTGAAAAGACTTATCTAACACTGGTCCCATTCCTAATGTTAGTTACTCCTTTGTTAAGTGGCACAAACCATTTATTTACTCCTCTTCTAACCCAAACTTGGAGTTTTACTATAGGAGGGAAGGGAGAGAGCATGAAAAGCGACAGACCTGCAGTGCATTGCTCAGGACTCCACACTGAGCAGAAAGGGCTGAGGGAGGCTGCAGAAGTGCTCTCAGGTAGATTGCCAGCTTGGAAACTTTCTGTTCTACAGCAAATATATTCCTTGATTCGTGGATCTAAAACAGACAATTCCCAGGCATTGGTTATTTTTGTTTTCTGGTTTGGTTTTCTTCCCCTTTCGTCCAAACAGGTATCACCAATATTCTTAATCAGTTTTCTCTGCTTTGGGGGGTTGGGAGTGGGGAACCTGTCAGAACTTAAATCCTGAAGTTTGCAGAATACATGCATGAATGGGCAATCCTAAATTATTGTAGTTGAAAAAGCAAGTATAGTTGCCTGGGAAAGATGAGTAAGCAAAAAGTTTGTACTTTAACATATACAGTGCATGCTTTTGGTTTTAATTTGCATACACTTTGATAGAATTTATGAAAATGCATTATTCTGTAATCAGAGAGCCATAAATGTTATTAGAGTACTAGTACTGCTCCTTTGGTTTAGCAAAGCTGGTAGATCAAGGAAGGCCAGGATAAGGAGCATTCAAAGGCATCAAAGGGGCTCTGAGTGTGAGCTAGAATCTTGTTCCTGGAGGGAAATTCTCACACCCAGATTAAATTGAAAGCACATATTTAAATAGAGGAAATGGCCTTACTAATAATAATAACAGTAACTGCTGAACCCTTCCTATGTGCCAGGTGCTGAGTTACCCTTTCCAAATAAGATGGAAGAATAAACGTAATTACCATCAGACTGCTTTAGGTTGGTTTGCTACCATAAAGAAAGGAAAGGTGATGGTACTCCTATAGAAGTTAATTTATGACTTTAACCATATATTTTAAAATGTAGTAGTATCAGTTTATATTTGCAAAGAATTTGAGAAGAATAAACTATCACGCATACATCCTTGTGTTTTACAGTGGAAATTCAGATTGTTTAAGCTATCAGTGTATTTTTAATAGGAGTTTGATACATAAAAATGATAATAGCTTTGTATTCCACATTTGGCCTTGGGGTAAGTTACATCAATTTATGAATACTATGCCTGGCTAATTGATACAGTCTTTAATGAAGCACATTGAAGATTAGATAGTCAATTAAATAAAATATCGCATAGCACTCAGTGAATGAGTACTCAGTAGATTCCTTGGGTGATATGGAATTTAGTTTCGTTAGCTAGGTTTAGAGGAGCCCTGCTGGAACAATGGTATTTGGAGTTAAGTGCTGGGCTTCTAAACAGTAGGTGAGCAGTTCAAACCCACTAGCTACTCTGTGTAAGAAAAAGGAAGCATTCTCTGCCCATTAAGATTTATAGCCTCTGAAATCTTATGAAGGGCTTTCAGTTTGCTTATTAGTGGCACAGTGGTTAAGCATTTGGCTGCCAGCTAAAAAAAGGTCAGTGGTTCGAATTTGTCAACAGCTTTCTAAGAGATAAAGCCTGATGCTATTTCCCTATAAAGATTTTTGTCTAGAAAGCTCCATGGGGTAGTACCTACAGTACCTACTGCCTGTTCAGTAGATATAGGCCTACTGTGAGACAGATTCCACCTGATGCCATGTAACAGCTAAGTTGGTTCAATGTTAGTACAGTTTCATAAATACTAATCCCCTGTTTGACGTTCAGGTTTTCAGTTATTAAAGTTTGAAGATTGTTAAGACTGTTGTTGTGAAAAAAACTTATTTTTTCAAAGTAAACTGTATGTCCTGGTGGTGCAGATGTTAAAGCAATTAGCTTAATTTAAATTAAAATTAAGCTTCGCAGGTCGAACCCACTTTTCCCTGGGAGAAAATTTGTTTGACTATGTTACATGGGGCAGCATAGGTTCAAAATGACTCCACACGCAGCAACAACATGCCTGCCTAGACTTGTTCAGAGGTCCAGTGGGCACAATAATGGCCATCCTCAAGGAATCATCTTTGGATATATTTTCATTACAGTAGATGAAGTTCAAGGTGATGGTTGCAAACCAGCCTAGGAACGCAAACCCTCTCCAGGGTGAATACACTTTGTATATTAGGACCTGTATGTAACCAGTTAACACTGTCTAGGGTTACAGGTAGGAGTCCTACTATGGCCTTCAGCTTGTATAACCTCAATAGTTCTGCAAAAATATTCTCTAATATCAAGATAAGCCATGTAGCATTCTCATAGTTCTTAAAATATTCTAAAACATTTGGCTATTGCTCAATTTCTTAAATCTTATTTGATTATTCACTGGGTGATAATACAAAGGCTTGAACCTTGAAAATAGGAACAGACTCCATGTAACTTGAGTGAATACCTTTATCTAACACAGAGGTGGAGAGTCCTGAATGTGGTTGTCACAAGCACTGTGGAAAGCAAGAGACATCTCTCTGATCAGGTGATGGTGAGTGTCTAGAAAAAATCCTCTGGGCGAGAAGCCTGGAGACAAATTGAGACAGCAACCAAGGCAAAATTAGGTTTGACCTGAGTCAAAGGGGTGGTAAACTTGCGATTTCTAACATACATCCTACAATATTGAAGAAGCTGTGAGGGGCTTGACTTAAAGACTGGCATTGACAAAGAGGTAAAAATTGTAAAGGACCACAGAGTCAGTTGAATGTGTTTGGTAATCCACTCCAGAAGCTGGTAGTGTCAGGGCCTCAGAGAAAAAAAGAAAAGAATCTGTACAGTTCTTCTGTGTAGGCTCAACAGGAGATAGATGCAACTGTGGAAAGTATCTTTGCATTAAATGGTACCCAGGGGACAGAATAAACAACCAGGACACTCCTACTGAGAATTGCCTTTATCACAGCTCTTCCCTTTTTCTCATCCCAACTCCCCTTTGCTTCCCCAAATCCTGTTACGAAGTAGTATCATTCTTTTGAATTTGTTTGGCTGTTGGGTTATATTTCAGGAAAATGGAAAAGGAAGACTATTCATCTAAACAGTAGAACGAAAGATGTAGGCTGAAGGAGTAGGTTTGATTTTTTTTTAAAAGTTCTTGTTGTTGTGTTTTGTTCTTATGTACTGTAGAGTCAACTGCAACTCATAGCAACCCTATGTACAACAGCCCAAAACCCTGCTCTATCCTATGCCGATCTTATTGTTCTGACACACCTACCTCCATTAGCCCAGTCACTGAATCAATCCATCTCATTGAGGGCCTTCCTGTACTGCGCTGTCCCTTCACCCTCCCAGGCATGACATCCTTCTCCAAGGAATGATCCCTCCTTGCAACATGTCCAAAGTATGTCAGACGAAGCTTCGGAATCCTTGCCTCCAAGGAACAGCCTGGTTTAACCCTCCAGGGTGAACCTATTCATTTTCTTGGTATATTCAGTACTCTTCTCCAGCACCACAACTCAAAGACATCAATTCTCCTTCTAAAGTTGAGGGTCAGTGTAAGGGGAGAAGATACTCAAGAAGAGAAACTGATACAGTGACTGCAACAGTGGACTTAATGCACAACAGAGACAGTGATGCAGCCAGAATCAGCATTTTGTTCTCTTGTCCTGAAGGTCACCCACGTGGTGGCACCTAACAATAACTGAAAAGATACTCTGCTATTTAAGGAGCTTATTTAGCTTTGAAAATGTGTGGCTCAGCATTTTAGCATTAGCCTTACTGTCTTGGGTTTTTAGGAAGTGGATGTCTTTTAAGGGCAAGTAGAATCTGTGACAGAGGGTAAAACACTGATACACTTGTGATATGGGATTTGGGTTAGAAAGTTCTAGAATTAGTGTTCCAAATCTCAGTTGTTCTAAATAAGTGGCTTCATTAATATTCACTTAATAATATAATACTCACTGTATTTTTGTCATAAATGAACTATACCTTCAAGTGTGATCTTTTTATACCAAGGGATTTTGGTGTCTCTATTAAATACCAACAGGTATAGGACATAGCTAACAAGGAAGAATCGAGCTTGGTTACTATTACTGTTGTGATTCATAATGGGTAGAGCTGGGTTCTTCCATGTTTTGAAAGTTGCCCAAGTCCACCTGCAAGCCCTTGTATATTATCAGCATCCCCAGACCATCCTAAAGTCTTGCTCATGACCTCTTGGCCTAAATGGTCCCACATGCATGAAGTTAAATCTTGAGGATGTGGTACTGTTGGGGTGATTAGAATCCCTTGGAAATGCAGGGATGTGCAAGAGCTAAGCTGCTTGTCACAAGGTAATTATAGAGGTGTTTACAAAGGTTTGTGATTTGGGTTCCTTTTCCAAGGGCATGTGTAATTTTTTTCATGGAAAAAAATCATGTAGATAAAAATATTGCTTTATTTGGACCTTTAAAGTTGGTTATATTTATTGCTAGATTCATTCGATTGGATGAGATGCATGTGGGAGTAAAAGCAAAACAGCTGCCCCTCTGTATAAATTTTACCAAACACCAGCATGTAGTTTTTATTTTACCATCTTTGTGATGATAAGCTCAAGCGCCATGGCACAAGGCTGTCAGTAAAATGTCCACAAGCAAGCACAGATGGAAGCACTCCTGGGTCTTATAAATCATCTGGAGGGAAGCCCTTCAGAGAGCTTCTCTCTTGGCCCAGACTCTCCTCCCGGAACCCCTAGATTGGCAGCTCCCTCCCTCTGCCCCATCAGTTACTCACACATCGCCAGCCAGAGCTTCATCCATGTCCCCAGTACAGATTTCCCAGCATTGGCACAGAGCCCGCCGGCAGCCACACCTGCCCTTACACCCCAGCATCCTCTCAGGCTTTTGTGACTTTCTTGGCAGCCATGAGGCCTGCAGGTTGACCAGAGCCCTCACTGTGACAAGGAACAAGAAATAGAGCACGTAGTGGTACAGCCCTGGGGCACAGAGGCAGCACTGGCCACCAAGCCCCCCAGCTGTTAGTCATCAGAGTCTCAGTCTGCAGCCAGCCGTGGGCGGCGCTGGCAGAGAGCTTGCAAGCAGCCAGGTGGGAGTCAGTGGGCAGAGGCCTAATAAATTTTCATCAAGCATTCCAAGGCTTTGATCCACAGCGAGAAGTGGATGGTGATGGCTATTTATTACCATATGTCACTGGCGATGTAAATAACCAAATGGAAAACGGGGCAAGGGTAAACTCACTGCATTTAGAATTTTATAGGGGGGTTTTTTGTTTGGTTGGTTAATTTACAGATCATCACAGACAAAAGGGGAAAATTAAGCAGTGTGTACATTTTATATAATTATGTTAAATGTTAATAAATAAATGAGATATGAAAAGAATTTATTTGATTAAAAAAAATAGAAGACACTCTAGTAAACAGTTAACAATTAAACAAAAGCAGAATGACCATGAACAGTAGATTGTGAGTAAACTAATTGTTCCTATTATATTGCTCTTTACGGATGGCTACTGTTATGTAATGGTTATAAATCCATTAGAGAAAGAATATGTTCAGTGATGAAGAGAAATTGAACTATCAATAGGATGCAAAATAAAGCAAGACAGTTATTTGAATCTTGGAAGCTTTGAATGCTTTTTTAGCTGTCTTGTTGACACATGGCATTATAAGCATTTTCAGGCATAGTAATTAAATAATCTACCCCACTAGTAATTAATCTACCCCATAGTAATTACTTAATTTACCCCATATTGCGTTTGGAGAGTCTGTACTCAGGGACCTCTCCAAATTTCAGTGATGTCAGTTTCAGGACTAAGGTGTGTCTGATTAAAGCCACGGTTATTTCAGTCACTTGCTATGCATCTGAAAGCTAGACAGTGAGTAAGGATGACAGAAGAAGAATTGATGCCTTTGAATTTTGTTGTTGGAGAAGAGTCCTATGGACTGCCAAAAGAACAAACAGGTAATGTTTTGAAGAAGGTACAGCCAGAGTGCTTCTTGGAGGCAAAGATGATGAAGCTTTGTCTCACATACTTTGGACATATTGCTAGGACAGGCTATTCATTGAAGAGGGACATCATGTTTGGAAGACTGGAAGGACAGCAAAGGAGAAGTCCTTCAACAAGGTGAATTGGCAGTAGCGATAAGTTGAGGGTCAGAGATTGTGAGGATAGCACAGGATAGGACAGGGTTCAGAGATCGTGAGGATAGCACAGGATAGGACAGGGTTCAGATCTGTTATTCATAGGGTCACTGTGAGTCATACTCAAAAAACAAAAAGCAACAACCCCACTAGAAAACAGCACAAACTTAGACTCTCTGAAGATAATGAAAATGTATAATTTATTAGGAAGCACAACAACACAGACTTTTTTCTTTTTTACCTCAGAGAAGAAAAAAAACAAATTCCTTAGTGATTCCATGCTAAAATGATCAAGACTTTGACAAAATTTGTTTAAAAGTACAAAAAGTGATTAACAAAATTTTCATAGAATCCTTTCTGATTAAAAGCAGTGAATATGTGGGGGAAATTTTACATATATATATATATGAATTTTAATTATTATTCTTTCCATTGGGCAGTGTCATTTGATGGTTGTGCATATTAATAAATTAAAGTGATGTCTTGGAATACAGAAAAACAGTTTACTCACAACACATTTTTATAGTTGTTACATGTTGTCAAGTCAACTACGACTCATAGTGTCTCTATGAAAAATTTCGCCCTATCCTGAGTGAACCTCACTGTCTATGACACCCTTGCCCCTGTTGCCACAGTCACTGTGTCAATCCATCTCATCCAGTCTTTCTCTCCTGCGCTGACCTGCTAACCTTCCAGATGCTATGCCCTCCTCCTAGACACATAGACAAAACTATCGCCTTTGAATTCACTCTGGCAGTTGCCATTGATTTGACCCTGATTCATGACAAGCTTATGTTGTCAGAGTAGAACTTTGGCTGCTTTTTCTTTATCAGTTAACAGCCAAACATACTAATTTACACCACCCAGGAACTTTGGATTTGCTCTGTTCTTGTTGATGTTATGTGCCATCCAGTAGCTTGCAACACATAGTGACCCTATGTACAAGAGCCCTAAACTCTGTTCTGTCCTGTGCCAGTTGCACTGTCTCTGATACATCCATCCTGATTATCCCAGTCACTGAATCACTCCACCTCATAGAGGGCCTTCCCCTCCTACACTGTCCCTCCACCCTACCCAGCCTGATGTCCCTCTCCAAGGACCGGTCCCTCCTTACAACATGTCCAAAGTATGTTAGATGGAGCCTTAGAATCCTTGCCTCCAAGGAGCCCCCCGGTTTCACCCTTTCCAGGATGAATCTGTTTTCCTAGTAGTTCATGGCACCCTCAATTATCTTCTCCAGCACCATAGCTCAAAGGCATCAATTCTCCTTCTATCCTCCGTAGTCATTGTCCAACTCTGATGCATAACAAGTGATAGCAAAGACCATGGCCTGTATCAGACGCACCTTAGTCTCCAGAGAGACACTATTGCTCCTCAGTACTTTGTTTGGAGAGGTCCCTAATAGCAGACTTTCCCATCACAATACGTTTTTTTTT
>NW_006399932.1:3829657-3830252 GCF_000299155.1 Elephantulus edwardii | reverse complement strand
ACAATATCCCTAGTACCACGACCCCTTCTAAACCCAGCCTGGACTTCTGGCAATCTTCCGCTGATGTGCTGTTCTAGTCATTTTTGGATACTCTTCAGTAGAATCTTACTTGCATGTGAAATCAATGATATTTTTCTGTAGTTTCCACACTCTGTTGGGTCATCCTTCTTTGGAATGGAAACAAATATAGATCTCTTCCAGTCAGTTGGCCAAGTAGTTGTTCTCCAGATTTCTTGGCACAGCTTGGTGAGCAAGCACATACAGGGCAGCATCTGTTAGCTGAAATACATCAATTGGTATACCATCTATTCCTGCGGCCTTATTTTTTGCTGTTTCCTTCAAAGCAGCTTGAACTTCTTCCTTCATCACCACAGGCTCTTGCTCAAATGTTATTTCATTGAATTCTTCTGTGTCTGCCAATACCTTACATACAATGATTCAGTATATTCCTTCTATCTTCTTTTAATACTTCCTGGATCACTTAATATTCTGCCTAAAACATCCTTGATTATAGCAACTCGAGGTTTGAATTTGTTCTTCAGTTCCTTGAGCTTAAGAAATGCTGAACGGAGTGCGTTACTTACCTCGACTCTTA
>NW_006399932.1:3800125-3822555 GCF_000299155.1 Elephantulus edwardii | reverse complement strand
GCGTGAGGTCCTCCTCAGTTTCAGCAAGCAGGGTTGTGTCATCTGCATAACACAGACTGTTGATGAATCTTCCACCAATCCTGACACCACACTTCTCCTCATAGAGCCCAGCCTTCCGGATAATCTGCTCTGCATACAGGTTGAAAGGTATGGAGACAGGACATATCCCTGACGTACGCCCTTCCTTGTTCTAGATCAATGATTGTGTATAAATTTGTGTTTGTGATTGGGATTAAATTTCAACAACATGAATTTTAAACTACCTTTAGTTTAGTACCTATAATAATGACTTCACATTAAACCTTTCCTCAGAGTCACCTCTGAAAGAATTACCACCAAAAATCCCAGGTCCCAGGCACCTGGAGATTCTGATCTAGGAGGGCTGGTAAACAACTTAGAAATCTACTTTTAAGCTTCTGAATTGGAAATCACGTGAATATTGACTATTTTACATCCCCCAAAGAGACCTACTTGGGGTTTGTTTGTGTTGAGGAACAGTAAAGACTCTGGCTCTTTTTCCAGTTGAGCATGCGGTAACCAGAGGTTGCTTTGTAACTAGCCATGTTAACTGCCGCTAATGAGACAGTACAAAGTGCCTTTAAGTTTGTGTATTAGATAGATCTTCTTTAGGTTAATTCTTCAAAATTGCGTCCATTTTGGGTGTGTCTAGGCAAGCTTAACTTCATTTATTCCAGATCTAGACACCTCTGCTGGTGATTTAGAATGAGCACTCTACCTGTGAGGTTTTGGAAAGCCAATCTGTTTATCCTTGATCTAAGGACTGTCCCAGTATTTTTTATTTTTAGATTACTCTTGTTGTTGTTGTTATGTGCCGTTGAGTCGTTTGCGACTCATAACGACCCTATGTACAACAGCCCTAAACCCTGGAGAAAGTATTTACATTCAAGAAAGATCTGTTCTTTTTTTATGAAGATGGCTCTGAAAATGAAGAAGGAAGCCCCTGCCCCTCCCAAAACTGAAGTCAGAGCAAAGGTGTTAAAGGCCAAGAACACAGTCCTAAAGGGCATCCACAGCCACAAAAAAAAAAAAAAAAAAGAGAAGACCCACACATCACCTGCCTTCTGGTGGCTAAGACACTGAGAGTCTGAAGGCAGCCCAAATACTTCCAGAGAGTACCCCCTAAGAGAAACAAGATTGACCACTGTGCCATCATCAAGTTTCCCCTGACCACTGAGTCAGCCATGAAGATAGAAGATAACACACACTTGTGTTCATTGTGAATGTCAAGGTCAACAAGCACCAGATCAAACAAGCTATACAGAAGCTCTGTGACACTGCTGTGTCCAAGGTCAATACCTTGATTAGGCCTGATGGAGAGAAGGCCTGTGTTCAGCTCGCTCCTGACTGTAATGATTTGGTTGTTGCCAACAAAATTGGGATCATCTAAATGGAATCCAGCTGGCTGATTCTAAGTATATATTTTTCTCACCAAAAAAAAAAAAAAAAAGGAAAGGAAAGGCCTATCAGTTGTAGACTAGATTGCCTAAGTCTGGGATGGAGCCCATGATTTTCCATTTCTAACAAATGCCCAGGCCATACCTCGGCTGTGGGTCCTCGCAGCCCCTGCAAGGGTAGGTCGGGTGGTAAAAGAGTCCCACATGTGTATGGGACTTGTGTATGGGGAGAATGAGATAATCCTGACAAATTGACAAGGGTAGCCAGAGCTAGGGTAGGAGAAGCAGTGGTAACTTCCACAGAGGAGGAGAAAGAAGAACTGAGAAGACCTGACTTTCAGGGACCCATTGAGCCAGGAAAAGACAGAAGAGGTGCAGGGAGCCTATCACTCCACCACAAGAGCAGATATTCCAACTTAAGAGGAGATGTCTGGAGGTGCTACCCAGGAGCTCATGGGGAGACTCGCAGAGCTTTTCAGAGTCTGGAGAATAAGTGACGGACTTGCACTGTTCTCTCCGGCTTCCTGGGGAGCTTCTTGCACTGGCACCACTGTGCTTCTGTATGAAGTCAGTACCCACTCAGTGCGGTTTGAAATAATGTTTTTTTTTTGTTTTATTTTGTATTCCATGACACTGTGACAAACAACTGTTTAAGTTCTGGTACTGAAACCAGATGCTTGAAGGATTTTTTTTTTAAATCAATACTCCCTTGATATAACAGACTCCCAAACACTCCTCCCAAAGACCGAGCTAAAGAGACTGTTATCTGCAGATAGTTTTAAGATGGTATCAACCTAGCCCTACTGAGGAAGTGTCAAAGAATGTTTCTTGATATCCAAAGTGTACTAAGAACCACAAAGGGTGTGGTTTAGAGAAACAGAAATTAGGTAAAGGGTTTCCTGCAGATCCAAATGCTGCAAATCCAAACGATCCAAATTTTTTCTGTCCCACCGTAGGCCAGGGAGGCCCCAAAATAGAAATGAAGCTCCCTGGGGCTGGCTTTACTCATTCTGCTGGAAAGCTAACTGCTGACATGTGTTTTTACAAATATGGTTGCTAATGGAAACCGCTTCGGGCAAATGACAGCACCCAAGATTCTCATGTGACCCCTGCACAATTTTTGGAAGAATGTGACTTCACCAAAAACAAGAAATGAAATGCTGTGCCCATATGTTTTAATCAAGTTCAAGGAACTATGTTGTTGGCCAGAGACCAGAACTGTGAAATAAATAGCAGGCATAATTAATTTTTAAGATGTGGTCAACATTGTAAAATGGAAAAAAAGAGTAGATAATAGCTCTGCTGAAATCTGGCATCCACATACAAAGCAAAAGACAGTCCACCACTAAGTCACAGTGCGTATTTCAGAAGACTTGATTTTCCTGGTAGAAATGTGTCAGGCAGGGATATTCTTCAAATAGGAAGCCAAATGACAGCTCATTGGATAACTAGAAAACCCAGGATGGCCTGTGAAAAACAATGTATATAAACTTTGTAAGTAAGCCAGTATAAAAGAAAAATGTTATATAAGATAAAACCAAAATGAAAACAATACTCCTTTGTAGGCATAGCCATGGAGCCACACTTTTTGCTCAGCTGGACTCATGCACAGAACACTTTGGAATACAGAGGATACGAGTAATGCTCTAACTGTGTACCAGGCACATATATTATGTTCCTTATTGCTAACGTGTTTGGAAAGATTTAGTCTTCTTTGTAGTCTTAAGAGGGAGTTAAGTAGTATCAGACCATTGGGTTCTGCCCAGTGGGGTAATAACTTTCATGCTAAACTTTCATGAAACCTTATGTGGAATTTGAATGCATGTTTAAGGATATGCCAAAGAGGGAAGTGGTACAAAATAATTTCCACATCAACATTGTACTGTGTCATAGAAATCAAAGGAAATAGGAAAATCAGGAGACCCTCTAGATTTTATTCCCATCTGCAGTCTGGCTCTACCTTGACAGAACAAGGTGATGAGCAGCTTCAGGATGTTGAAATCTGGGCCACCAGATACCTCTGTGGAATACATTAGCTATCAGCCAATACCATAGAGAAAGAGCTTTGTAGTTCACCCCAAATGACAATTAACAACACTCATCAAAGAAGACGCAAGAGCATTTCCTTTACAGGAAACAATGAACAGTCCTAAGGGGGAATGACTGAATTTCTAGTACCACTAGAAAGAAAATCAGCCCACACAGCATTTATGAAACACTTGATTTACACCCCAGTGGCATTAACTTGGCATCATATTGAGGGAAAGAATGGCTTCCTAATTTGAGATCATATGTGCGGGAAGTAATGAAGTGGGCCCGAGGTGTTGGAGAGGGAGCACGTCACTTCAGACGGAAATGATCACATTCCGTTCTTATAGCGCCCCGATCTGTCTCACAGAGAACCTCATCTGGGCTGCATTAGCCAGCCAGCCACATAGCCTCCCACGAGCTGTGTGCCTTCCCTTCCGCACCCCACCCCCCGCGCCCCCCGAGTTGTTTTCCACAGCCCTTAACCCTGATCACAACTCAATCCTGGGTGTGGTTGCTGGGGAAGCTTCATTTGAACAGGACATGACAGGCAGCACAGATACAAGGACCATGAACTTATTTAATAAAGGTTCACTTGAGATTCCACGCTTCTGGTTTGTGCACATTCATACCTGTATTTGAGGAGGCAACTTCAAGATGTACTCAAGATGCTACTCTGTTCTTAACACGTTAGCCTGAGAAGGGAAGTAGGTGAGGCATGAAGGCAACTGTGTCATAGAAGTAAACAGTGATGGTGTTTCAACTTGAGAAATCCTCTCGGCTCAAAAGTCAGAAAAGGGGAGATTTGTGTCCCTAAAATTTTCACCTCAAACTGAAAATGTATGGGATCATGTGACCAAATAAGCGCTCCTTTCACTTCCCTCCCCAGTACCCTTCCTTTCCATGGAAATTCTGGAGCTTATGTTTCAGGCTTTCTTCCTGCCCTGCTGCTTTGTGGTTTGTCATAGCAGGGAGCCAAAAAGGCCTGTATTATTTATTGTTCCTTATAATTAAAATACCACATAACAGTGTAGGGTGATGCTCTTGGACCAGTGCACCCTCTCCTTTCTTCCTCAGGTGTTTGTAAAGGTAAATACAATGCTTTAGAGTGTGCCTTCTTTTAGGGTGTTTTGAGGGGTGTTGTGGCTTTGACTTCCAAGTCTGGCCTGGGTTCTGACTCTGGGTCAGATGGAAGACTGAACCATCTGCTGAGGGAAGATGACACACCTCCAAGGGTGACTGGCACAGAATAAATATCCACCTAAGTAATGGCTACTCTTTTTCTAGGTTTGATAGGTTGTAGAGTGTTTGCCTTAGCTAATTCTATGGGATGGGACTCTGGGTTTGTATAGTTTTGGATATCTGTACCTATAAAACAGAGGCTGTACTAAATAACCGGTTCAGCAGATTTTCAACTCAGCTGATATCTCTAATTCTAATTGTGGTGAAAGAGAAAGATTAAAAGAAAGGATTCATGGAAGACACTGTGCAAGGATGCGTGTGCATCACATGTAATTGTTATTATCATGCTCAGTGAGTGATCAGTGCAAAAGGAGAGGATCAAAGGAGAATGTAAGCTGAGCCCCCTATGCTCACTGCACCTTGCCAAGTATTTTGCCAGTGATTAGCTCTTGACTCCAGCCCTCCCTGCTTCCCAGTGAGGTGGCTAGTTTTACCTCCATTTTTCAAATGAAGTGATTTATTCAAAGTCACACAGCAAGTACGTGATTGAGCTGGAATGTGAACTCAGATCTTCTAATCCCAGATTCCCTGAAAAATTGTAGAATTGTGCAGTTCATTGCCCTCACTCCCCACCCCTCCTCTTTCCCTCCTGTGGGTCCGCTTAAGCTGGCATAAATTTTAGAAAGAGCTAATTCTTCCTGCTGGACAGGCCATAAGTAAGATGCATCATAATTAGCCATGTCTGATTGACCTCCTGTTGTCCTAAGCTGTAGCCCCTAATTGTATGGTGGTGGGGGTTTTGCTATGGCTAGTTTTATCATTTTGACAGTTTGCTAATAAAAGGTCACCTAGGTACAGAAGTACTCTGATTTACATATGGCAAGTAAGAGAGCATTATGGGAAGTCAGCGACTAGGGTGGGTCTGTGCATTTGTTGCTATTGACACCCATGCTGAGCTTCCATAATTGACAAGAAATGCTATTATTAAGCAGGTCTGTTGAGATAATTAGCACTCAGGGTTGCATTTTTAATCGGACTTGAGTCAGATAATTTATCACAGCAGTAGCAAGCTGTCAGGGTCATACAATAAATACTCATTAAGGCTGAATAAAGATTAACTGCAGAGTGAAAGAAAATTAGGCCAAGTAGTAACATTTGATTTCAATATTTACAATGCTAATTTGGACTGATATTGGCAAAAAGATCAGATCCCCAAATTGAGCTCATTTATGAAGGAAAGAGAGAGGGAGTGCTATGTGGAGATGCCTGAGTGGGGATCATTTTAAAGCTTAAAATCTTCTTTCTAATTGATTGCCAAAAATACTAATTTTGAAAAGCTCATTTAGTGTGACTGTTCCAGTAGCCTTGATATCGTTGCATTAGTAAGATGACAACTCCAAACAGAGAAATTGTGCATCTTGAAGGCATGCCTAATTTGTTAACATTAGTCAGTTACTGCACTTTTAATTTAATGCAACTCACTTGTCTTTGGTTCATACATGGGCAGTTTATGGCACTTCAAGTTAATTAAAAACACCTACCATTAAAACATGCAACATCTTTGAAAGGGAAAAGGAAGTCATTTCAGGCCACTATATTACCAGGCCAAGACATTTATGTACTTGCTTATAATTTACAGTATACTAAAGATAGGGAACCAAATGAGAACATTAGTATTTATGAATACAGTAAATTTTGTTGACAAAACCAGTGTAAAAGGTCAGATACAGAATCCACAGCAAATGTGCAGTTTGTTTATCAGGCTGAAGTCTTAAGATTTTAATAGAAAATTAATTTCAAGGGCTACTGCCTTAGTGTAAAGGCCCCAACAGTCTCTGGCTGAGCCCCACCCCCAGCCAGACTCTTCTTGGCATCTGTGAATTGTCATTGGACTTGAAGATTTCAGCCACATCGTCATCGTCATCCAGGAACTTTTGTTCAAAACCTAGCTATGATTGTCATAATTCTCTATAAAAACTATAAGCTAACACTTGACTGGAGGGAGAGCTGCTGGATACACTGGAAATGCAAACGGTAGCAAGAAAATTAATTACATTGAGGCCAAAGAACTTTGAGGTCTAGGTTACCAGAAAGGCAAATGAAGGAGATGGGGGACCTTGAGAGAAGGTTGAGGGGAAGGTAAGCTAAATCAGCCCTGGGCAAGATGTGGGAGCATTTCATAGTCACAGGAGGAAGCTACTGCCTTGTTCACAAGCCTTTCCAAGGAGTTTGTTGTCTTCATCGGAATGGCGTGAAAGTTCATTTGAACAGCTCAATACTGATGTGGTTGCTGGAAGCCAGTGAAAGGAGAGCAAATTTTTCTTTCTGGGACACAGGAAGCAACTCAGTGCTCCCCTGCCAGAGATTCTGATCTACATTTGCTCAGCACTTTGGTCCTCACTGGCCAGGGCACCAATGCACCAGCTTTCAGCCTCAAAATGCAGCAGATTCATTAGGTACAAATGGGCCAACAGAGCTCCAGATTCCATTTTATCCATCTGATGAGACCTCATCCAGTCATCCCTATAAGAATGGAAACCCAAGGATGGAATCTGAACCCACAAGAATATGCTAAGGAAGTTAGGAGGCAGACCACTAGTCTCCCTATATGACAGCTGCCAAGTATTAGAAAAGCAACTTGGTAGCTTTGCTGATGACAGGATGATATTAATTTAACCTGAAGCTTTAAATACAAGGTCCAACTTTATTTCTTCCCTATACATGCTTATTGGGGCAAATCAAACAGAAATAATGTTGTTGTTATGTGCCATCAAGTCGTCTGCGACTCATAGTGTGACTCTGTGTACAACAGCCTAAACCCTGCTCTATCCCTTGTCAATCTTATTGTCTCTGACACTCTTATCCCCATTACCCGAATGACTGAATGAATCCATCTCATCAAGGGTCTTCCTCTCCTGTGCAGTCCCTCCACCTTTCCAAGCATGTCATCCTTCTCCAAGAATTGATCCCGCCTTGCACCATGTCCAAAATATATCAGACGAAGCTTCAGAATCCTTGCCTCCAAGGAGCTGCCTGGCTTCACCCTCTCCAGGACGAACTCATTTGTTCTAGCAGTGCGTGGTATATTTGATACTCCTCTCCAGCACTACAGCTCAAAGGCATCAATTCTTCTCTCATCCCTAGTCATTGTCCAGCTCTCTGATGCATAGCAAGTAATGGCAAAGAATATGGCCTGTATCAGGCACACCTTAATCTCCAGACTGACATCATTGCTCTTTAGTACTTTGGAGACGTCTCTGACAGCAGACTTTCCCAATACAATTCGTCTTTTCATTTACTGGTTGGTGTTACAAAGAATGTTGATTGTAGAGCCAAGCAAACTGAAGTTGTCAGCAATCTCAATCTCTTCATCATCTATCACGATACTGCCAATCGGCCTAGTGGTGAGAATATTTTGTTTTCTTGATGTTGAGCTTCAATCTGTATTGAAGACAGAGATTGGGATTAACTACGTGGAAGAATAGGGCCCAAGGGTACAATCATTCTTGGGACAGTCAGCCCCTCCCTGCCTGATCCTGATCTGGGTCCTCCATACCTGACTTAACCCTCAGAGTCCTGGGAATGAGGAATCTTCGCACTGTAAAGAAGTGAGCTCCCTTTCAATGCTGTTTCTCTCCCTGGTCCCCTTCCTTCCCCATCCCCAAGTCCATTATTCCCACCTATTTTGTTTTAGCTCTCTGTCAGCTAATCTTTGCTAAACTGTGAGCTGATAACAAGATTTTCCTCCTCCCAAGTATTTTAGTATTTTAAGCACTGAAGTCCTGATAACCAAATAGCTAAGTAATGAATCTCCAGCTGTAACATTTTATTAGTGGATTTTGGAGCCTCTCTGCTCTGTACTCTTCAAAGGACACTGTATGACCAGCTTCTACTCTACTTAGCCTCAGCACTGTTTCAGAGATAGGGCCAGAGCTTCTGGTTTCTAATATGACAGGGTGACAGAAGCAGAACGCAGTTGTGGGAACTGGGGAGGGCAGGGAGGGTAGGAGAGCCAGAAAGGAAAAAAAGTGAAAATTGGTATTTTCAAATCTTTGAATATGAGTCCTTGAAAATAACTACATAACTCTTTATTATAATGGCTACTATTTTTATTGAACACTTGTTATTTCTAGGCTTTGTTTAATTGGCACTTTGTATTATACTAATTATTGTTGCTGGTAAGTGCTGATGAGTAGAGTATGACTCATAATGAGCCTATGAACAACAGGTCTGAACTCTGTCCTATCCTGTGCCATCCTTAACATCCTTTATACATTTAACTCCACTGCCACAGACACTGTATCAGTCCATGTTGTTGGGCCTCTTCCTCTCCTTCATTGACTCTCCACCTTTCCAAGCATGATGTCCTTTTCCAAGAAATAGCCTCTCCTAACATCATATTCAAATATGTGAGGCAAAGCATCATGCCTACAAGGAGCCCTCTGGTTGTACTTTCTCCAAGATGTATCTGTTCTTTTGGCAGCCATGGGATATTCAGCATTCTTTTCCAACACCACAACTCAAATGCTTCATTTCTTCTTCCTTCATCCTTATTCATTGCCCAGCTCTCAGATGCATAGCAGGTGATTGGAAAGACTATGGCTTAAATTAATTAGTTAAGACTGTTGATTTAGTCTTTAAACTGACATAATTGTTCCTCAGGACTTTGGAGAGGTCCCTGACTTCTGATGATCCTGATGGCCTAAGTGACATCAGAACACGAAGAAGTTATGATGGCCTAGTGGTATAAACTGGCACTAAAATCCCAACAACACATGGTTCGAATCCAACCACTGCTCTGTGGGACAAGGTTGAACAGTATCCTCCTATGTGATTTATACTACCTCTGAAGTCCCACTGGAGGGTCAGCTATAGATTAGTTCTGACTTGAGAGCATTAATAACAACAACATACATCTCCTGATCTCCTGACTGCTGATGCCATGGTTAGAAATAATTGGCAATTTCAGTCTTTTCTTCATCTGTCTTTGAGCTCTGGTGGTCTAGTATTAAGAAACTGCACTGCAATTCTAAAGGCATGCAGTTTGAATCCACCAGCTGCTCCTTGGGAGAAAGATAGGCAGCCTCCTCCCAAGCGATAAACTGCCTCTGAAAACCTGGACAGTCAGCTGTGAGTCACCTCTGAATCAACAGCACACAACAACATCATGATGCTGTCTATTGGCCTAGTAATGAGGATTTTTGTCTTCTTAATATTGAGATGTGTGATCCATATTGAAGGCTGCAGTCCTTGATCCTCTGCAGCAAGTGTTTCACATCCTCCTCACTTTTGGTAAGCAAGATGTATCATCTGCATAACACAGTTGTTGATGAGCCTTCCTCCAATCCCGATACCACACATACTATACTACTCATACTTTTCATTTAGTACACATACATAAACTATCCCTTCCACATTTTGTATATAATTGAGGCACAGAAATAATACATAACTTGCCCAAGACTGTAACACCAGTAAGTGGTAAAGCTGACATTAATAAACTTTGGACTTCCATAGAAATTCTGCAGAGATGGTCAGTAGATAAATTAAGATAAACAAAACAAGATCTGAACACAAACGTGATACTATGTTTTTTATTTTTATTTCAAGTAAGGTTTCATGTTGGAAAGTTAAGAACAGAACAAATCATGCTCTCATAAAAACATAAACTAAATTCCCTAAAGTGAGAAAGACATGAAATAGTCCAGGCTCACCATGGATTCATGTAGCAGTTTATTCTGTGATACTAATGAAACCTCAGAGATCCTTTCTTAAACCTCTAGAGCTTGGATCGGACAATGAAATGTTTAAAATTTGTGATAGATTATTTCAACCAAAATTTTCCTCAGCCAGTTAAATAACTTTGGCATATCCATTCTATTTAAAACCATGAAGTAGATCTGTATGTCCTGAGTTTAAAAAGAAGAAAAACAATTTTCAAAGTATGATGATCTTGTTGGTGTTTTTTTTTTAATAAAAAGAGGAATGACTGTGTGAAGCGCAGGGTATGTGTATAAACAAAACACAATATATACAAATTTTGTATGCAAACCAACATAAAATAAATTTTTTTAAAAAAATAAAAATGTTAATAAAGAGATTACACAGAAAACTGCATCCCAGAGCCTTCTCCAAGAGCTGCCAGTTGTTGGGATGTTGGATTGTAAGGCCTTCTCCCTTCCTACCTTAAGTACTTAGGGGTTTTGTTCATTTGTAAACCAATATAAAATAACAACATTTATATATATATTTCTTTCATGTACATTGTATTTCACACATTTCTTCATTCACATTGTGTTTCATACAATCATTCCCATATACTATGTTTTATAAAATTAATCACCATTAAAAATGGGAGAGACTAGAGATCATTACACTGAGTGAACTAACTCAGTGTTATAAGGGCAAATACTGCATAAGACCATTTCAAAAATAAAGGGCAACTAGTAAATGTGGAAAAAGGTCCAAAGTGGAAGGGGGGAGAAAGGCTGATGGGGATAAGGGGGCCAATCACAGGGTCACAGAGTTTGGCAGGCAGAGGGAGAAGGTGGAGGCATTAGCATACAACTACTGGGGACCTGCTTAAGGGTGCTTTGGGGTTTTTTGGTATATGTGTGATACCCTTGAATTCTAAGGAAGCAGAGAGATTTCACAAGAACTTATTTTAATGAACAGTCACTATTTGGTCAGGTTTATGAGCTTTCCTAATGGGATATAAAGTTTTTTCATGGCATATTGATTCTATTGTTATATATCCATAAAAAACAAGATAGATTGTGGTTGCTTTCCCACCCCCCCTTCTTTGTAACTAGTAAACATATTCTACAGATTTTTGAGGCAATAGCTTATTTCTGTTCCAGTTAGTGCATATATTTTTGAAGAGAAGGATATTCTGGTCACTTTGTACCAAACCAGTATAGGAGGAAATCATGAAACCATAATAAAAAAAAATATGCAAAACCCCAAAGATAATAATTATAGTGCCAACCGTCATATTTATGTTCTTATGTGACAAAAATAAAATAAACAGAACATTTGCCTATTTAACAGTTTTTACCTATACAATTCAGTGGCATTGGTTACATTCGTCATGTTGTGCCCCCAACACCATTGTCTGTATCCAGATTATTCTAGCATTCATTTAGCATAAATTTAGTGATTAAGCTATGACTCACCCTTCTTTTGAGCTATCGATACCACTGATAGATTTGACAACCGTCTTTGTTGAGTAATTAGTCTTTACCTCATTTATTCTATACATCAGCTCTATGACGTAGGTATTACATTGGTTCCCATTTTCACGGAGCTAGTAAGAGGGGGAGAAAGACAACCGATCTCGTCTTGTGAGATTTACTGCCCCTGAAAATCCACTGGAAGGTCAGCTGTGAGTCAGTTCCAAATCGACAGTACACAACAAGAAGATGTAAGTAATGGGAGAGGCCCTGGTATTGCATACAGTTAACTAAAGTGTTAAAGGTTCAAGAACACCCAGACGCTCCTCAGAAGAAGGACTTGATGATGTTTTGGAGAGAAATCAGACACTGGAAAACTTTGGAGCCTAATTCTATTCTGTCACATGTGGGGTTGTGATAATAAGCCTTGAATCCAACCAGTTTGTTTAGAAAGTGTTGGAGTATAGTTCCAAACCTTGTCTGTGAACTACTCTTAACGGTATCCTTTATGTGAACCATTGTGCTAAACTGCTTTCCTGTGAAGTAAATGGCTGGATACAAGAGTTTTCTTCTTAATGCAGAAATCTGTCTTTTGTCTCTAAGAGATGTATCTAGAAAGTAAAGTAGGCAAGACTTCAACAACTCTAGCTGACATCAAGCAATATAAGTGCACAAGACAGTCTAACACTGTTAACAAAGCCTCACATGAAGATTTAAAAATGAATAAAATGCTTGTCTGCAGAAACAAATAGAGCAAAGCTAAACATCAGAACTGTACAGCCGAACACCTACATTAACTTGCTGTGTAATGGGCTACTTAAACTGGGAGTTACCAAGCATGTCCATAATTTCAAATATTTGGGCATGATTAAAGCAGGGAATGGTATGGAAATATGTTTAGCTAAAGCATGGAGCTCATTCTGGAAGGGATAATAAACACAGAATTGTTGACAACAGCAAATAAATCAGAACACGCCTTATGAGCCTTTTTATACCATCCGCAGGCAGGATAAGTAATCAGAATAGACATGGGAGAGCGTTTTAATCTTTACTACCATCATCTGATATCAAAATCATAGTAGAAGTAACCAAGTGGATAAAATAAAGCTGAAAGCCTGCATACTCTTTCAGGAATACTCGGTGACTGGCTTTGTACATTGGATGTAAATCCAGTACACACAAAGGTGTACTGAGCTTCCTGAAGAGCAGTGTGTAGATGTGTAAACTGCACAAATGTAGAGCAGCAATAGCTCAGTGTTTTCACAGTAACAATTATGGTAATAAACTTTATTTTACATAATGGAAACCTTTTTTCATTGCACTCAGTTGGTAAGAAAACTGGACTCATCCAAGTGAGGCATGCTGTTAGAGCAGACACAAATGAGTAAAAGGGTTGGTGAATAATTGGGTTAGACATGTTGCTGAAGGCCAGGCAAAAGGAAACTTTTCAAGTAAACATGTTGTTACTTCTGGTCACCAGAGGAAGCATGTCCTTTTGGCAACTGTGTGGTTTCTCTCACTCAGCTTTCCTTCCAAACTCTGTTTGACCTCCCATTCTTTGGGTCATCTTTCTTTTCCCTAAAGTAAAAGGAAAGAAAAAGCTTTTGTTTTACTTTAATGACATTTTTAGAGAAAACAAATGAGCAATGCTAGTTGGAGCTTTAGCAGTGGTGTTCCTATTTACAGATGTTCTTGTTTTTAACTTCTTAGAAGCATAATGTGGGAAGACTGCTTGGAGCATGGTTGGGACTAGGGGGAGGCCAACAAAGCGCCCAGGGAGCAGAACTCTAACATCCTGGAGCGAGCACCTCCTCAGATTTTGCCCCTATGGTGCCTCATTCGCCTCACCTTATCTGGAGCCTCCATGGACCAAAGACACCCTGGGTTCGGGATCCACTTCTGCTGTGACACACTCTGAACTCATCAGACTACAGCAGTTTCTTCCCGACTAAGATGGCTTGGAAGCTCCATAATCAAAACAGCCTTAAAGATAACTGTTTTTGTGTAAATATACTTTCCATTTTGTTGATGGGTAGTCAATGAAAACTGTTTCATTTTTTTGGTTCACTATAATTCTCAATAAATTGGCAATAAGCTTATTGCCATTTAATCTACTGCAACTCACTCTACACCCCTCATATCATGGGATAAACTGCTTCTTGGAATTTTCTTGACTGTGATTCTTTATGCAAGCCAGTCACTAGGCCCTTCTTTTGCAGCACCACTGGATAGGTTTGAAATAACATCCTTTATATCACCAAGCCAAATTGTCCCATTCAGGGACCTTTGCATACAATAAATTCCACCAATTTAAAGAGCTCACTTCAATGGTTTTAATCTATTTGCTATCATCTAATTGTAGTCCATTTCTATCTTCCTAAATTATATGCATGTCACTTCCATTCCCATTCCTTCCTTCCACTCCAAGGCAAACATTTCATCTGTTTGGGGCTTGCTCTGGGAATTTCATACAAAATGGGGCTTTTTGTATGTGGTTGCTTTCCCTAAGAAAATGTTTTTAAGGATAGTTCATCTGTGTTGTAACATATACTTCATTCCTTTTCCTGGCAATACAGTGTTCCATTATTTGGACATACCCCGTTTTATTTATTCATCCATCATTTGAGAAATGTTTCCATTTTGAAACCCTGCTACACTGGTTTCTAAACAAGCTGCATTTATCCTACATGCTCACCAGCAGTGTATGAAGATTTCTGTTTCTCCATGTTCTCTACATTGGTTTTTCTGTCTTTTATTATAACCCTTCCTAGCAGTATCTTATTAAATAACACTTCCCTAAGACTGGTACTATTTGATCATCTTTTCATCTGCTTATTGGCCATTTGTACATCTTTTGGAGGACTGTCTATTCCAATTGGCCTGTTTTAAAAAATGGGATTTTTTCCTTTTATTTTTAACCATTGAGTTGTAAGAATTCTTCGTAATGAAAAATAAACAAACTAAATTTAAAAAAAAAAAAGAATTCTTCATATGTTTGGCATACAGGACCTTTATGGGATACATGATGTCCAACTGTTTGCTCCCATTCTTCCGATTGGCCTTTCTTGATAAAATTACTTGCACCATGGAAGTTTTTCATTTTGAAGTTCAGTTTCACTTTTGTTGCCTGTGTGTTGGAGTCAGTGAAGATACCTAACCCAAGCTCATGAAGATATACTATTCTTTCTCTTTTACATGTTTTCTAGTGTTTAGCTCTTGCATTTAGTAATACAAGTCATTTTGAGTTAGCCCAACTGAGTCTTTAGCTTTTGCACAGTTATCTTCTCTATGGAATGGATGGATTGGTATGATTTTTCAGACAAGACGTGGAGGCACAATGTAACGGCTTTGGTGATGATGCCACAGAGTACCATCTGTCATAAAGCATTGGTCCTCCCGATCTTAAGTACTGTACCTCAGTGCAAAATGAAAAGTCCTTACTGATTTTTAAACTTTGTTTAGCTTTTAATTGCCCTTGAAATGCCCTTTAGATGGTGCTGTTGCATTTCCTCTTTTTTCATTTCCTTTGGTTATATAAAGTGGAGGATTTTCATTCTGCTTTGGTAAGGCACATAATTTACTAATAGAAAACATTATGCCAAAGTAAAAAACTAAAACATGCCTTTTAGATGACATTTACAGGATATTCCGTATCTAATTCTTAGCAATTTTAGTTAGCAATTCTTTAGCACATGACTCAGTGAATGTACTTCTCCAACAGGGTTCTTTTGAATGTGAGCCTTAACTATCAAGTGAGCATGCAGGCTTCTGAGAACTGGGAACACAACCAGTTAAGAACTCCATGTGGAATTAATGATGATTTCCAGCTCATACTCTTTCAACTTCCATGCAGCTAATTAAAAAGTAAAACTTTCAAGTGGTTGGCTTCCTAAAAAGAAATACATTCTTCATGTTGGCTGTTTGCAGAATGCCTCTTCTGTTAAGGAACCTGTGTACAGTTTTTACATCTCATTTCCTGGATTATCTTCCCTGTGCCAACTCACAGTGTGGGACATTGGGAAACCGTATGCTTTTTTTTTTTTACCCACTTAAAAAATTCCCAGGAAGGGTGTTTTTTTTCCACTCCAACTGCCTTCCCATTATGTTCCACAGTCTACCAAGCTTGCCAGAACTCAGCAGGTAGCCCACATGGTATGCGTGTCTGTGTGAGAAAGCTCCCCTGATGTGGACAAGATGTTAGTTGTAAAATGAAGCCAACATCTTGTCCACAAGTGTGCAGAAATGCAGTATATCGGAGAGCACCAAGGCCATAAAGAATATTTAGTTGTGTAGGCTTTCTAGAATGACTCTCTTGTTAAGAATGTGACTCAGATATCAAGACATCTAAATCCAGAAGGAATATCTACAGCCAGAGTACCTGTTGTTCTTTGTACTTTTTCCTAAACACACAACATCATCATCATATTCATGTGCCTTTTTTTATAAAGTACAGAGTCCCAAAGGAGGGCCAGAGAAGGATTTTACTGAGGATTGGTTCCTACTGGTAGAAGCAGCCCTGTTAATTTCTGCGTTTTACATTTCAGTCTGGCTTTGTGCCATGAGTTTTGTTTTGGAGAAATTTCTGTTTAGTAGTTACCAATTAACTAGGAATTACCTCTCATTTTTGCCTCCTCTTCTGCATTAAAAATCATCACTTTGCATTGCATGCCTGTTTACACTATGGATTAAATGTTATCTTTATTAAACCATCTTCAACCACTAAATTTAGGGCATTAAAAAAATTATGAGATCTTCTTTAGCATGCTTTTACCAGAAATATTTTGGCCATATTTACAGTAAGCATTTGAGTATGTATTTTTTAAAAAAATTGATAAAAAATGGGAGTACCTCAAGGGAGTATTTCATATTTCATAGTCTTATTATAATTTATATATGCTTTAAATTGTTTTCTGTCTTGTACATATTTCTCCCGCTTGTTGGGCTTTAAACTCTTTGAGGTAAGAGACTCAAATTTGTTTTATATCTAACCTGTAATTACCTCAGAACCAGCCCCAAGTAGTACTCAGCCATCGGTTGTCACTTTGAATTGTATTCATAACTCCTAGAACCGAAGCTGTAAGCTAAGAATAATAAAAATATATTTTGATGACTTTTTTCAGTATGTTTTTAGGACCTTGTATTATTAAATTATTAATTAACTATCAATTATATAAACTCAATATAGTTAAATGTATACAATTACATTTTCAGTGTTTTTCTTCTGTAAACTGTCTTTTTTTTAAAGTTATCCAAAAATCATTTTTAGACAGTTGTCACAGTTCAGTCAAAATTAAGATGTGATGTGCAAGAAGGAAGATGGCATTTGGGGGAAAGGAGATGAAATTAGTTTGAAGTTGATTGGCTTCTTTTCTGCTTCTGTGTTCCTACTTCTTCCAGGTTGATGTAGAAGTTTGGACTTATCTGGGTCCATTCCAGCCTCAGGGTTTTGTTTCTGTACCTGTGAATTCACTTACCATCTTGCTATCCTATGATAGGAGGAGCTCTTCATTAGCATGTAGGAACAATACCAGGACTTCTGACTTGCAGGTGGCTTTGTGAGAAGTCTTTAAATAGCCTAACCATAGAATGCTAAAGCAACAGAAATGCAGTCTTGGACTTTACACACTTCAATTTACAGGCAACTCCTAAGTTACAAGTAGACTGTATTAGAGAAGTTTATTTGTAAACCAGTCGGTTGGGAAATAATGTTCTTTCCACAGAATCTAAGTGAGGCTCAGGGTTCCAGGTTAGGGGGTGAAATCTCCTTTAATGTCACTGAACCTTTGTATACATGAGATAAGTAAGTGAAGAAAGCAGTGCTATACCAACAAAAAATCTGTGAACTTGAAATAAGTAGTTTATTCATATGGAATGTGGTCATTTTAATAAATGGAAATGTTTGTGGAGATTTTTCTAATAAGAATTTCAGAAAAGGAAAAGGAAAGAGAAATTCTTATAGTACAGTCTAGAAAACAAGGGGGGTGAAAAATGAAAGGAGTAAAATCAAACAGAATGCTCCCGTGGAAGTTATCTAAACTGTGAAGATTAAGAAACATAGAATACCTTCTTAACCACCATACATGAGAAGTGGTATGTAGGTGGACAGCATTCCTGGGCAGAACACGACTCTGCCTTTTACCTGAGATTGCTCATTTGCTGGTTAGGTTGAAGTCTTGAGTACAGCTTCCAGATGATATAGAGGGAGGACTACAGTGTTTTCATAAGCTAGAGGTTTTCCTATCCTTGAATCAACATGAGTGTTATTTCTAAACAGGGGGTACATTCTGTTTGGTTCATGTTATGAAGTATCTAGAAGAGAATTCTATAACATCCAAATTTGAGTCCAAGAGTGCTTTTCATTTAAGAGTTAAAATGCCCTAGGAGAAGTTACTAAAAACTTTTCTTCATACGCTTTCAAAGGCGCCCACAATATTCATGTTAATGGTTAAAGTTATAATCCGTTTAGGAAATTATAATCCTACTGAAAGATTGGATGTTTATAGCATATGTGTTCCTTCAGTTGGTATAAACTCATCTTTTTTAGAGAAGTCTTTTATTTTCAGTATAAAAAATGTCCACGAGGTCAAAGGGGGTAGAGGCAGATGCCTACATGGGGGGCAGCACGGTGGACCTTCCCAGCCCCAGCAGTCCTTTGATCTGGTGTAGGCCTCAGTCGAGTCCCAGGTAAACTATATAGGTCCAGGATGAACAGTAAGAGGGGTCAGAGATGCAAGTCTCAATGGGAGAGTAGAGGAGGGTCAACAGAGGTCATGAGAAGTCCAGAATCCAAGGTCAGGCCTGGTCAAAGTTGAGTTTCTTGGCTGCAGGAGTTTCTCCCAGCCCTTCAATATCCACTAGGTCATTGTTGGCGTCAGAGTCGTTCAGAGCACTGAGTGTCACATCAGCCTTCTGCTTCTTTACGGGGGGGCCTCCGGCCTCAGGTACAATGGAGCTGCTGGGTGGGGGGCTGCTGGAGGACGCGACAGAACACCAGATGCCACTTTCTTGGACCCTTTTCTTAGGTGATTCAGCTGGAAGGGGGATGCCAGAGTCTTCACACACCTTTCGTTTCACAGTGGCCTTTCTCTGAGCCACTGATCATTCCTTGATGACACAGCTGATGTGATTAAGATCGTCCCCAAGTCGCTTCACAGCAGCCCTCAGCATCTCGATTTCCGTCTCTGTCCATTTCGCACCTGCGGGCCAAGAGTCGGCCACGGGATGCAGCTGCATCGTCAGCTCCCCAAGCTGCTTCGTGAAGGTGGCGCCGGCCGCTGAGAAGATCTCTCTGACCTTGGACACTGACGTCATGGCCCCGCGGGCCTCCTCACAGAGACGCTGCCGTGGGCAACCCCTGGGCTGCACCGCTTCAGCCCTTGAGGGGAAGTCCCGCCCCCTAAACTCATCTTCAAAATTTATGGTATTTGCTGAAGAAGACGTTGTGGCTTTAATGGAGCAAGAACCCCAGTCTTACATAAGACCTGAGTAGCCATGACCCACAGTTAACTTGATCTCTCTCAGTCCACCTTCCCTGTGTCTGGAAGTAAACTCAACTGTCATTGCTTTCCAGTCTGATAGCTGGCCTTCCATTGGGTTTTTGGAAACTAAATTATGTGAGAAGAGATTGCCCATCTTTCTTCAGCCGAACTGCTGGTGGAAACCGCTGTTGAATGAATCAGGAAAAGGATGCTACCCTTTGGTTTAGCAGCACAACTCCCTCGTGACTACCCCATCAGAGCTCCCTGCTCTTGGCAATAGTAAATCCCACATCACAGAGTTGTCCTGAGCATCCAGACTGGTAGAAGTTGACAAAAGCCCCTCCAGGTCTCATGATCACAATGCCCACTGAATGGAACCACCATTACAGCATGTCTACAGGTCAGGCACACCCTATAATCTTCTTAATCAGATAACGCAGATTCTCCTGAAGGTCAGTTGGAATTCATTCTCAAACCTACATTGGTAACTCAGTGTCAGGAGTCACACAGGACAGGATCTGAGCCCGCCCTATGATCTTCTTAATCAGGTAACACTGATTCTGCTGGAGGTCTGTTGACATTCAGTCTTGGAGGAAGAGGGATAGGGAGGAAAATGTGCAACAATGAATGAATGGAAATCCAAGTTTTCTGTAAACTCAGTCTTCATGACTCTTCCTCTCTTTTCACTCTTTCCATTCTCCTTGGTTTGGAATCAGACTACACAATTTAGTCCTACTTCTTCAGGTAAATCCCACTGTTTCTGAAGCAGGGCATGTCCTTGTTTTTGTCAGGGACCTTTCCAGATTGCTGAAAAGCAACAATGTCAGTCTAGAGACTAAGGTGCGCCTAATCCAGACCATGGTCTTCACAATTACTTGTTATGCTTCAGAGAGCTGGACAATGACTAAGGATGACAAAAGAAGAATCGATGCCTTCAAGTCGTGGTACTGGAGAAGAGTCTTGAAACTACCATGGACTGCCAGGAAAACAAATAGGTCTGTCTTGGAGAGGGTCAAACCTAGTTTCTCCTCGGAAGTTAGGATTTTGAAGCTCCATCCTACTAACTTTGGGCACATGACCAGGAGAGATGGATTGATGCAATAACTAGGGCAATGAGGTTTGGTATGTCAGATTTAGTGAGAATGGCTCAGGATGAGGCAGGGTTCAGAGCTGTTGTACATAGAGTCGCTATGGGTCACAGGCGTTTCGATGGCTCATAACAACAGAGCAGATGACCATGCCTCTGGAGCAGCACTTTCGTATTTACACAGAACACAAACATCAAGAGGTTTAAAAATGCTTTTAATATATGCAAAGTTTGAAAAGGGACACTTGGACGTGGTTATTTGCAAGTAAGTAAACTTTGACACAATTAAGCCTTGGTGGCATGATGCTGAAGTGCTCAGCTGCTAACCAAAAAGTTGGTAGTACAAACCAGCCGGCTGTTCTCCTAGAAAGTGGAGTTGGCTCCCATAGACATTACAGCCTAGGAAACCCTATGGGGCTGTATGACTCTGTCTTACAGTATCCCTGCGACTCAGTAAACTCTAACACACGACAAACTTTGATATTAGAAGAAGAAAAAAATCTTTTTTTCAGTGGCTTACCAGTAGGCTGAAAAACATTAAGTTCTAGAATCATTCCATTTATAGATTTGTGGGAGAGGAAGAAGTGAGTGCAGAGACTCTTAAATATAGCCTCACGAAGCTATGCACAAGAGAGCTGGACAATAGTTGTGGTGCTGAAGAAGTCTTGAATATACCATGGACCACCAGGAAAACAAATAGGTCTGTCTTGGAGAGGGTGAAACCAAGTTTCTCATTGGAGGATAGGATTTGGAAGCTCCATCTCACATACTTTAGTCACGTGGCCAGGAGGGACCAGTCCTTGGAGAAGGACAGTCATGCTCAGAAAGATGGAGGGACAGTGCAGGAGAGGAAGAGCCCAGATGAGATTGATACAGTAACTGGGGCAATGGGGCTTGGTGTGTCAGTCAGTGAGTCTGGCTCAGGACTGGGCAGACTTCAGAGCTGTTGTGCATAGGGTTGCTAGGAGTCGCAGACCACTCAATGGCACATAGCAACAACAAGCTCTTGTATCTTAGTGGTAAAGAGTTGTGCTGACAACCCAAAGGAATCTGGTTCAAATCCATCGGGTACCCCACTGGAGAAAGACGGAAAAATTTCCTCCCATGTTATTTACTACCCCTGAAAACCCACTAGAGAATCAGTTAGGAGTCAGTTCTGACCTGACTGTATATAACAACAAGCTCATTGTCACATCTTTTCCCCATATCTTTGGTCTCAATTTAGACCTACCTTTTGTTATAAAGGATGGGTTTGCAGTAACTAGATAAACCATAAATGGTTAAAAACCCACCAATTTAAAGTTTTTGGGGTTTTTTAAGAAAAGGGGGAGAATAAGAGAACTGTCTCTATTTCATGTTGAGAATTATAAGTATTTGTTTAGCATGTCAGGCCAATTTTTTCTCAGGTGTGACTGGCTCTAAAACTAAGATTAAGCTATTTCAAACAACATTCTGTGTTTCTATAGACTGACTAATCATTATAGCCAAGGTTGTACTTGAAGGTAATTGTTTCAGTGTCTAAAAATAAAGTAACTGCCTTACTCCCCTCTGACTCCAAATGTCCCTTCCCAGACTTTAGATTTCTTTTTCTCTTCATTTCTCTCTTTCTACACACGCGCGCACACACACAAACACACACACACACACACACACACACACACGCTCCCCCTACCTTTTCTTTTCCCTTATTGTGCCTCTCTGCCTCCAAATATTGTTATGGTTTTTGGTTGTGGTTTTGTTGATTTTTTTAAAGTCCAGCAAATTTATTTTTTCAAATTCTCAAATGCAGTAAGGCTTTTTCCATAAAGTACATTTTGATAATGTACCTTTTCAACCTATATGCAGAACAGATTATCTGGAAGGCTTGGCTCTATGAGGAGAAATGTGGGGTCAAGATTGGTGGAAGATTTGTCAATAATCTGCGTTATGCAGATGATACAACCCTGCTTGCTGAAACTGAGGAGGACCTGAAGCGCCTGCTGCAGAGGATCAAGGACTGCAGCCTCCAATATGGATTGAGGCTCAATGTCAAGAAGACAAAGATTCTCACCACTGGGCCAATTGGCAG
>NW_006399932.1:3790232-3799795 GCF_000299155.1 Elephantulus edwardii | reverse complement strand
TCCATCTAACATACTTTGGACATGTTGTAAGGAGGGACAGGTCCTTGGAGAGGGACATCATGCTTGGTAGGGTGGAGGGACAGCGCAGAAGGGGAAGTCCCCCTATGAGGTGGATTGATTGGAATGGGTGTGTCAGAGACGGTGCGATTGGCACAAGACAGAGCACAGTTTAGGGCTGTTGTACATAGGGTCGCTATGAGTCACAAGCAACTCGAGGGCACATAACAACAAACAACAACATCTATCTCAGTCTTTGGGCATCAGATGTGATGTAAAGACATACATTCAGTGAATAATCCACACGTGTCACATCTCAGAAGAAGAGTCTCTGCAGTGATCACTTTATGTTTTAAGAACTCACAATAACCCATTTTATCAGTGCATTAAATAAGTACTGACTGGAATGACTCAAGAAAAATTCTCCCCAGGGACACCCAGGCAACAACAATGTGCAACATACATATGCAACACACAGATAGCCTAGATCTTTGTTCCTACACAGAGTTCATGCTCATAAAGTAATAAGCATACAATCATGTGTATGCTTTTCCTTTTTACAATATGCCTTTTCAAGACTGGCTTCATAATTTGGAAGTTTATTTCCTCCACACCAAAAATAGGCAAACTATATGGATTTTACCTGAAGTTTTCTTGGAACTTAGCCATGCCCAGCCACTTATACATTATCTGTGACTGCTTCTGGAGCTCTGGTGCCATGTGCATTATATGTTGCACTGCTAAGCAAAGGTCAGTGGTTTAAATCCACTAGCTGTCCCAAAAAGGAGGATGGTCAGTCTTCTCCTACTATCATTTACAGCCTTAGACACCTGGTGGAAGGCCACTGGGAAATGGAATCATCTAGTTGGTGTTGGGTATGACTTTTTAGTCACATGTATATGACTATCACAGCAAACACAGATGGTAATATTTGCCATATGACCGTTTGGCCCACAAACTAAAAATATTTATCAAGTGAGCCTCAGGAAAAGGTTGCACTAAAAAAAACCCATGCACTAAATCTAACCTGATTTTAGATGCCCTTCCAGCAGACAAAAGGTAATATGTAATAAAGTACTGAGAAAATCTCCTTTGCCAAAAGTTTCCTGTATGATCTTGAACAATCATTTCAATTTCTTTGACTCGTTTCACATTCTATAAAAAATAAAAGCTTCAAGTTTAATATGCTGCCATTAGAAGTACGCACACTGCCCGAGTTATGATCATGTTTGTATTAACGTATATTTTTCTCTGCACTTAAAATTTACGTTTTTTTAAAACCATAAATTAAAGAGGTCTGCTGGTGAAACAGTTAAGCACTATGCTACTATCTAGAAGGTTGGCAGTTTGAACCCAACAGTGACTCCTTTCCTTCATTGATGGCTTCTTCTCCTTCCTTAAAGGAGTGCAGCCTAGCTTGAGGAGGCTCTGCTCAGGCCTGTGCAGTCCTTATCAGAGCTAGAATCTACTTCAAGGTACACAACAACAATAGAAGGTCAATTTATAGGCAAAAATTAGTGTTATAGTGGTAAAGTACAGAAACATTTTCTTAAGGAAATTAATATAAAACATTATATGAACATTTTCTTAATACTAGAGCAAATACACACAATTTTAAGTTCTTAGAAAAACATCTAAAGATAACTATGCAATAATTTTTTATGAGGAAGAATTTGATCTTGTGTTTTAAAAAAGAATGTATTTCAGAACCAATAGATTACCTTCAAATTAACATCTTTGCATTATCTTGGCATTTTTGTGTCAATATGGTTAAGCCTTTTCATTTACATAAGAATGCCACTTGCAGTGTATTTTGGGGAAGAAGAGAAGATAGGTTTTGGAATGTCCTAGGTCTGATGTCCAGAGGAGAAATTGTTAAGCTTATAATCACATCTCATTTTGCTCTTCTTTAGAGTGTTTCCATATAAGATACATTTGATTATTTCAATGGCCTTGTTCTAATCACAACACATGTAACTTTAATAGGTATGAGGTTCTTTTGAAGTGATGGAAATATTTTAAAACTAGATAAAGATGGCAGTTGCGCAATCTACACATGTACTAAATGCTACTGTTGTTGTGTGCAGCCAAGTTAGAACTGACTTACAGCTACCCACTAGCAAGTTTTCAGACATCATAAATTACCCGTTTTTTCTCCCTCTGGAACAGCTGGTGGATTTGAACTGTGTGTCTTTGGTTTGGCAACACAACTTCATAACCAGATCTGCCCAAATGTCACTAATGAATTGATAAATTTTTAAAAAGGTTAATTTTATGTGAATTTAATCTCATTCTTTAAAAAGTAATGTTTATTATAGGAAAAAACCAAACCCTTTTTTAAAAAAAGCACAAAGAAGAGAAAATCTACCATCCTGTCACAAAAGATGACTATTGGTAACATTTGAATTTATTCTTTTCACTTTTTACCATATATATGTTATCTACATTTTTAAAATTATTATTAGGAATAATAATAATGCCACCATATTTTCTCGCCATTTCTACTCATTTTTTTAGCAGCTTCCTGTCCGGGCTCTACCTTTAATACTATAACTACCCGTGTTCCTCTCTTGATAGGGTTTTCAAAGGTCTCTTGCTTTCAAAGTGGATAGCCAGTCCTTCTTCCTAGTCTCTCTTACTCCGGGACCTCTGTTGTAGCCTGTTCACTCTGAGTGACATTTCTGGTACCTGGTGGCACAGCTTCTAGCATTGCATCACCTTACAAGCTACACCAGTCCAGTAGACTGACAGAGAAGTGCCGCACTAATAGGAGCAAACATTAATACCCAAGCCTATACCATGGACTGCTAGGAGAACAAACAGGTTTGTCCTGGAGAGGGTGAAGCCAGAATGTTCCTTGGAGTCAAGGATTCTGAAGCTTCGTGTGACATAGTTTAGGTATGTCGCAAGGAGGAACTGGTCCTTGGGGAGGGACATCATGTTTGGGAGAGTGGAGGGACGGCGCAGGAGAGGAAGACCCTCGATGAGATGGATCGATTCTGTGAGTGGAGTGGTGGCAATGAGTGTGTTTGAGACAGCGAGGTTGGCACAGGATAGAACGGCGTTTAGGGCTCTTGTACATAGGGTCGCTATGAGTCGCAAGCGACTTGATGGCACATAACAACAGCAGCAATACCCATTTAAAATATAAAGTAACTGACAACATGGAAATCATGTCTTAGAAAAAGTGCAGCCACAGTGCTTCTTGGAGGCATAGATAGAAAATCTTTGTCTTTCATACTTTGGACATATTGCAAGGCCCAGCTATTCTTTGAGAAGGGACAACATGCTTGGAAGGATGGAGGGGTCAGTGATGGAGATAAAGACTCCCAACAAGGTGGATTGGCACAGTGACTTCAGCAGTGGGCTTTATTTACTATATCAGAGATGACAAAGATGGTACAGCATAGGTCCATACCAGGTCAGCTCTTTGTAGGGTCGCTATGAGTCTTACTTGACTCAATGGCACCTAACAACAACAACAACAACCATATATTGCTGATTTCACTTGACTGGGCACTTTGCTAACAGTGTTATGTACATGACCTCCTTTAATCTGTGTAGCATTTCTATGTTGTATAGGTATATATCTCATTTGATCCATGAGAAACAGAGGCTAAATCATCTGTCCAAAGGTTACACAGCTCACACCTAAACTCATACTGTTAGGCACTGTGCCCTCCTGCCTGAAAGCTTTTCTTACCATCAATAATCTAAAAGTACTTTTAACTGGCCATCTAAGTAACTTTTTTATGGTTAGTGTACCAGTTATTAATACTGTTCCTTCCACAAAGCACCCTGTCATGAGTGTGTTTATGAAAAGTTCCCACAGTGTTTCCACCTCCCTCCTGGGAGCCTGGATCTCCTCCACATGACTACTGGACACACTCCTTAGCCTGCTGGCCACCAAAGCTGCCACTCCTGCACCCACCCCTTCTGGCCACAATCCTCCAAGTGCTGGCCATCCCACAGGCTACTGGGCATGACCCAGCTGCCCACTGGAGCCACCCTACCCTAAATTACAGGGAAATATTTTAACCACTTGGTAAATAAATCATAAAACCAAATGTAACAGCTCCTCTAAAGGAGCTGGCTTCTAGAAGATTGTTTTATTTATAAGTTTTGAATAAGAATTCCATGGAATCGTTATTTGGGAGAGATATTTTCAGTTAGAAGAGAATAGAATTGCCTATTCAAATAGTGGATGCAGCTCTCTTCCCCTTCAGGTGACCCTGTTCTTGGTCCTTCCTGTTGCTAACCCAAGGAGGGTAAAGGAAAGCAATTGCCCCAATAATAAGGGAGTACAAATAGCAGGGGGGTTGGGGGAACATTAATAAAGAGCAAAGGAAAGAATTAGTTTGCTTTAGAGCAGACTAAATTAGAACTAAACAAAGGCAAGCTTTTAACAATTCCGTTTTCTCCTTTGTTGGGAAGTAAATTGAAGATTGCCTGAGACATTTTTGAGTGAGAGTCATAAAAGGCCTTGCCTGCCACTGGCTTTCCATTGGGAGCCTAATAAAAATTTGTTAATGCAATGTGATTCAAAATTACTATGAAAGTTAAGAATAATAAAGCTGAACCTAAATAAAGTGCTATTAACTGTGTTTATATCTGCATTAGACTTAAGCTGTGTTGGCAATTACTTGTTTTTACTTTTCATTGTTCAACAGTTTCAAATGTACCAGAAAATGCCAACTGAAGACTGTTGCTTAACTGAAACCAGATAGGCTCAGACTTCCAAAAGCTCTGAAAAGAAAATAAATCCTGCTATGCAAAATAATGTCAGTGTTTTAAGTATTATAATCACATGCCACTCAGTGTTCAGTATAGACTCTGTGTCGTTTTTCCAGTAAATATATAATTAAATAAATACAGATTACCTGTTCAAATAACATACAAGCATTTTGACACAAAATCGTGTGGCCTCCTGTTTAATGTGGATCTAGATCAATTACTTCATTTTTACCAAATGTATATATAACATCATGACTTTCCACCGTAAGCCTTCTGAAAATTGATATAAGGAGAAAAAACTTCTATAATTGGTTTCAACCTTTTTAAAAAAAAAGTTTATTGGGAAAAATGTTTTGGGGATACAGGGAGGTAGGGTTGGGAGCACAAGGGTGAGGATGAGCAGGGATGAAAATTGCAGAGATGCAGTTGCAGGGCTGCACAATTTGGTTGGTGGGGGGAGCAGGTGAAGAAAATGAAAAGGATCCAGTGGGGACCAGATGATTCAGGGCAATGGTAAGCATAGTCCAATGGTGATTAAACAAATAGTCTTACTCACTTGTGGGTTTTTCATTTGGGAACTGGTTGCAGACTCTCTAGCTTCTTCATTCTGAACAGGGGCGTTTATGTGAAAGGGGAAAGGGAGCACACTTGATCACCTTACTGGTAGTCTTGGGTTAAAGCTGCTTGCCTTCTTGTTCTGTTAGAAGATATTTTCCTGACATTTACTCCCCTCTGGACTGCAAAGTGTTTTCCCAGGTGGGTCCAGTGGAGATGGCTGACTGAACCCTGAGGCTCCATCCTCCTTTGCTTCCTTAGCTGGCAGTTGTATTTCCTTTTTGTCTCTGGAACTGGGTTCAGTGTCAGGTCTGGAGTAAAACTCAGTGTTAAGGTTACTTTTAGGAAGGCCCTCTATGAGGTGGATTGGTTCAGTGACTGGGTTAATCGGGATGGGAGTCTCAGAGACAGTGTGATTGGCACAGGACAGCAGAGTTTAGGGCTGTTGTACATAGGTTTGCTATGAGTCGCAAGCGACTCGACGGCACATAACAACAACGACAACGTAGGAAATGGAGCAAACCTAGAGAGAACAAACTTATGAGTTACAAATAGAAGGGCTTTGGGGTTGTTACTTACAGGTGTACTGGGGGAGTGGGTAGAGGAAAGTAGCCTAGATAAAATTCTCTGTACACCCTAGGCAGTTTTTTTTCTACCCAGGGGTCAGATGGCACAAGATGAGGTCTGAGGAGCTCACCCCAAGGTCCGAAGACTATAATTTAAAGTAGGTGTCACTGCCCTCCCCTTTATAAATGTAGAAGAGAACCTGAGAGTGGAGTGGTAAACAGGCTCCCCCCAGGTCTAAACAGCTCTTGGCAGAGGCATTCAACAGATCAAAAGATGTACTGCATTTAGGATATCTGCCATCTTGGATATGCTGCCACTGTCATGTGTCCTCAAGTCGTAGACAGCTCACAGTGACTTTCATCACGAGACCTCCAAAGCTCCAAGCAAAATATATTGATTGATGAGTCTGTTTACAGCACAATGGCCCCTGCCCTCAGAGAGTTGATAGATTTGTTATTGTTGTTGTTGTTTAAAAAAAAATGTTGTTGTTATGTGCCATCGAGTCGCCTGCGACTCATAGTGACCCTATGTACAACAGCCCTAAACTCTGCTCTGTCCTGTGCCAATCGCACTGTCTCTGACACTCCCATCCCAATTATCCCAGTCACTGAATCAATCCACCTCATAGAGGGCCTTCCTCTCCTGCGCCATCCCTCCACCCTCCCAAGCATGATGTCCCTCTCTAAGGACCGGTCTCTCCTCACAACATGTCCAGAGTAAGTTAGACGGAGCCTCAGAATCCTTGCCTCCAAGGAGCCACCCGGTTTAACCCTCTCCAGGACAAATCTGTTTGTTTTCCTAGCGGTCCATGGTATTCTCAATACTCTTCTCCAGCACCACAGCTCAAAGGCATCAATTCTCCTTCTATCCTCCTTGGTCATTGTCCAACTCTCTGATGCATAACAGGTGATTGCGAAGACCATGCCTGTATCAGACGCACCTTAGTCTCCAGAGAGACACCACTGCTCTTCAGCACTTTGGAGAGGTCCCGAACAGCAGACTTTCCCATGGCAATGTGCCTTTTCATTTCCTGGCTGCTGGTGCCAAGACTGTTGACTATGGAGCCAAGCAAACTAAAGCTGTGTACAATCTCAATCTCTTCACCATCCATCCTGATGCTGCCAATTGGTCCAGTGGTGAGAATCTTTGTCTTCTTGACATTGAGCCTCAATCCATATTGTAGGCTGCAGTCCTTGACACTCTGCAGCAGGCGCTTCAGGTCCTCCTCAGTTTCAACAAGCAGGGTTGTGTCATCTGCATAATGCAGATTGTTGATAGATCTTCACCAATCTGGACCCCACATTTCTCTTCATAGAGCCCAGCCTCCCGGATAATCTGTTCTGCATATAGGGTGAAAAGGTATGGAGATAGGATGCATCCCTGGCGTACGCCCTTCCCAATTTTGAACCATGCAGTGTTCCCTTGCTCTGTTCTGATGACTGCCTCCTGGTCCAAGTATAATTTTCGCATTAGAACGATCAAGTGTTCTGGGATTCCCATTCTTCTCAGAGTCAGCCACAGTTTGTTATGATCTACACATTCAAATGCCTTTGCAAAGTCAATGAAACACAGATAGACATTCCTCTGGTATTCCCTGCTTTCAGCCAAGATCCATCTAACATCAGCTACAATATCTCTAGTACCACGACCCCTTCTGAAACCAGCCTGGACTTCTGGTAGTTCTCTGTTGATGTGCTGTTCCAGTCGTTTTTGGATAATCTTCAATAAGATCTTGCTTGCATGTGAAATCAGTGAAATTGTTCTGTAGTTTCCACATTCGGTTGGGTCGCCTTTCTTTGGGATAGGAACAGATATTGATCTCTTCCAGTCAGTTGGCCAAGTGGTCGTTCTCCAGATTTCTTGGCACAACTTGGTGAGCACGTCCAGGGCAGCATCTGTTAACTGAAATATGTCAATTGGTATACCATCTATTCCTGGAGCCTTATTTTTTGCCATGTCCTTCAAAGCAGCCTGAACTTCTTCTTTCATCACCATAGGCTTTTGCTCATATGTTGTTTCATTAAATTCTTCTGTGTCTTCCAATTCTTTTCGATACAGTGACTCAGTATATTCCTTCCATCTTCTTTTAATACTTCCGGAATCATTTAACGTTCTGCCGAAAGCATCCTTGATTATAGCAACTCGAGGTTTGAATTTGTTCTTCAGTTCCTTGAGCTTAAGATATGTTGAGCGAGTTCGGCCCTTTTGATTTTCTGACTCCAACTCCTTGCACATTTCATTGTAATGTTTTGCTTTGTCATCCCGTGCTGCCTTTTGAAATCTTCTATTCAACTCTTTAGTATCTTGAATTCTTCCCTGTGCTTTGGCTTCTCTGCGCTCCAGTGCAATTTTCAGAGTCTCTTCTGACATCCATTTTGGAAGAAAAGACCAAAATGGATGTCAGAAGAGACCAAAAAAAAAAAATAGACAATGTTAAATTCTATTTGTAGAAGACAATATGTTCTTCTGTGATAGTAAGTTTGGAAAATATTTCCTACACACTTACCATATAAATGCATGTATATATATTTGTGAAAAGAAAGGAGAAGAGAGACTGTTCTAAGCACATATTATATAAATGGCAATCCTATCTGTAAATTATTGTCACAGCATTTACAGGTTAAGTATTAAGATACAGACAGAGATGCCAAGAAAGTGCCCAAGGTCACACAGAGATGTGATAGTCAAGCTGAGATTCAAAATGCACCAAAGTCGTTCCCAAGGACAGCTCCAACAACAACAAAGGACCCTTAGAGTCATTAATTTCTTTGTTAATTTCTATAATAAATTCTGTCAGAGAATTTCTGGGGAAAGCGCTGGTAACTCCACAGGGAATTCTCACACCTCCTAATGTATCTTCAGCTCTTTCTCACAGATCCCTGAGATTTTTGTGATTGGAGTCAAATTCCTCATTGTCACCTTCAATTTCTAGGACCTTTAGGGATTATCTGATTGGGGCCACAGGAAAAACTCAGCCAAGTCTTTGACTCTGTTAGATGAGGATGGAAGGGAACAGTGTGTCCATCATGCAGTGTCAACTTCCCCAAGGAAACTTCCTGTCCCTGAGACTCTCAGTGGTGGCTGTGATTCCTTGAAAATGAGGATAAGGTGGACTTGCTGCTGTTCCTAGGATTAGAACGTTGTGACTCTTCTAGATCCTACTCAATTCCAACATGGAGAGGACTGGAAGGATTCAGGGCCTCAATCCTTAGTGTTCTTGTCTACAAAACAGATCTTACAATACTCTTCCTATCTACATCGCTGACTATTGTACAGATCATGAAATCTTCATTAATATTGACAAATATGTGTGAAATGCCTTGTATGTGCAAGGTCATGAGTAAGAGAGGATGCCGCGTGCTGCTCCAGTAGGGTGGGGCTTATAAGCCTGAGGTCTAGGGTCCCGAAGAGGGAACACGAAGGTGGGTAGAAGTTCGGCGAAGGGACGATGAAAGAACACAAGACAAACAGTCAAGTGATCTTGATGATTTTAATTCTGAGTCACTCTAATTCCCCTTCTTCTTTCTTTCCTTGCTTATTGCATTTAACATAATACATTTATATTCCATTTTTACAATTAGAGGTTTAATCAACAGCCAGAAAAACAACAAGAGTAAGAATAAAGTTTACATTATTTTCTTACACACAGCTATTTTTTATGGTCATGGTTCCTTGGAGAGCATGAAAGGCTATTCTTAATGGTCATGGTT
>NW_006399932.1:3783035-3789503 GCF_000299155.1 Elephantulus edwardii | reverse complement strand
AATGCTAAAAGAACCGGAGGTAATGTTTGCGTATCAAAGTCGTCACCTCCATTTAGTTCTTTCTGGGAACATCTAACAAACTTTTAGTAGGACACTTTGTGTAAAAAACACAACCCTTTTTTCCCTGTCCCACATAGAAAACACAAAGAGACAATAGTAGAGAAATTACAGAAAGGCCAAGAACAATCATGGAGAAAGGACACGTTCCGAGAGGCTGACTTCCTTGAAGTTTTCGCCTCAATCGGGTGATTTTGTCACGCAGACTCCCTTGGAGTTAGTGTGGCAAGAGGACCATAAAATATTGAGACGAGTGCCGAGATTATGCCATCTCTCAAATGTTCCATTTCCTTTAGTAGAACATCTACATGGTCTATTAACAGAGCGTCATCTTCTTGACACACACAGATTGTTACCTCAGGAAAAAAAACTTGAACTTCAAGCAGTTTATAGAGATTTACCTAGAGAATGCACCCAATGCCTTATTGGATTGCAATATGAGAAAAGACCTTTAATGACTTCCATTTTTCTAGGTACCTTTATATGACAGCAAATTGAAATAACATTAGCTGCCTGCTTGCCTGCTTCAAATTATCAAGTGGCAAGTTGTCTAAATAATCACTTGTAAGAAATCAAATCTCTGTCTTTCCCTAGGGAAGCAGTTTTAGAAAGATGAAAATATACCTCTCGGGTACTAATTTATTCTTTCCTCATTTACATTTGTGAGAGACTTTAAAATGCATCCATGCTCATATTATAGATGTGTTCCATAAAATGTTGAAATTTGGGAAGACATAATTTTGAGAGAGCATTTGTAGACATATCCAGGCATGTTATTGTTATGTGCTGTCAAGTCAGCTCCAACTCACAGCAACCTCTGTACAACGGAGCAAAGCCTTGCTCTACCTGGGGCCATTCTCTCCATCCTTCTCTCCTGTGTTGGAGCCCAGTGTTGCACTCACTGTGTCAGTATCCGGACGGGTCTTCCTCTCTTTCACTTACCCCTCTTGATAAAATGCCCGAAGTATACAAGGTAATCTCACCAACCTTGCTTCCAGGGAGCATTCTAGCTGCATTTCTTCCAAGACCAATTTATTTGAATATGCAGCAGACTGCCAGAAAAGCAAATACCCAGATGTAGCTGGAGATTTGCGGTGTTGTCCTGTTTAGGGACAACCTTTATGAGAGCACTTCAAGCTATTTGTCTCCAAGCTGATTGTTCACAGTGTGCTTACCAGTGTAGGGGTATAATAATGTAATGTGGAGAGACCTGGAGAAACACTGTTATCTACCCACTCTCTACCCCGTTCCCCTAGATCAGTAAGAATAAAGTGAAGATGGTGTTTCATGTGCCTGAGAATAAAGCCATTCATAATTTGTGACGGAGTTTTAAACACTTTAGGCTTAAACTAATTAATTACTTTCTGTTTTTTTCCATCAGCCCCAGAATTGACCATCCTGCCATATGTCTTGTATTTTATAACTCCTCTGTCCTCTGTGCTCAGAAACTGGACTAGGGTTTTCTGGGGTTTAAGTTTAGCCCCTAAATCATTTCACTGTGGTGTTAATTTCCTTCACTGTACTGTGGATATGCAAATACACTTGACTTAATCCTCATCACCTGTCCTCTCTTAGTGGACTGAGTCTACATGCAGGCATTGGGGGGAGTTATGTTTGCCCCAACAGGAAGGGCGGGGGCCGCAGGGGAGCTGGAGCAAAGGAATGACTGTAAACGTTGGTGGCGCCAGGCCCTGTCGCGCTGCCTTTGGGCCAGCTCCACATCTGCTGTGAAGCGTGCAGTTACGGAATAGACCACAGCCTCTCCCAGTGGGAGATAAGCCGAGTGGAGGAGGCCAGGTCTGCCAGCTGGATTCCAGGCCTGGTAGAATCACATCTGACATCCAACCCTGGAAGGTTGGGGTGGGATGTGGGATTCCCTGGGAGCCAGCAGCTGCCCCTCTTTAACACTGGCTGTTGACAGTTCATGCTGAGAGCACTTGTTTCTGAATTCAACAAATCTGGAAACTTGACATTTGAATTTTTGGTTTTCATTGAGAAGAATCATTTTACTGGAACCAAAACCTTTTGCTTACATTACCCCAAGGTAATGTCTGCATCAGTGAGTTAAAGGCAACAAGAAAAACTCAAACCCTTGAGAAAAGCTGCAGTCAGATATGGCAGCCAGTCACAGAATGGATGATCATCTGGTTAGGATGTCGCCAGAGTCCCCAGGGAATGGCCAAATAGGGAGATTGGCTGTAGATAGCATCAACGTTGGTCCTTACCCAAGACTGTAGTTATTATTGTTAGCGTCCTTTAAAAAGCCTTTCGTCACCACCAGATACTCTGCTGGAGAAGGAGGGGCAATCTCCTCCTGTACCGCTCAGATCTGTTTTGACGGTACATGCACAAAATAATAATATTTTTTTAAAAGAAAAAAAGCATTTCATCAAAACAGCTAAGAGATAATATCTCACCCTAGCAACAATAACAGAGTTCAACAGGGCAGCAAATAACAAATGCTGGCAAGGTTGTGGAGAGATTGGAGCTCTTACGCACTGCTGATGGGAATGTAAAAAAGTACCACTATGGAGGGTGATATGGTACTTTCTCAAAAAGCTGGAAAAAGATATACCATTTGACCCAGAAATTCCACTATGGGAGTATACCCTAAAGAAACAAGAAACATGATGCAGAAAAATGTATGCTCACCCATGTTTATTGCTGCTTTATTCACAATAGCAAAGAGATGGAAGCAACCCAAGTGCCCATCAACAAACAAATGGATAGAAAAACCATAGTACATTCACACAATGGACTAGTACACAGCATTAAAAAACAAGAAATAGTAAAACATTACACAACATGAGGAAGCCTTGAAGATATTAGGCTAAGTCACAAAAGGCCTTGTGTCACAAAAGGACAAATACTGTATAACACCACTGTTATAGGACAGGCATGGGGGGGATGGAGAAAGAGTAGATAATAATGAACAGTGCATTACAATAGATGAGGGGAAGAACTGTCCAAAAAGGAATATATGATTATGTTTGAGAACTGTCTAGAACAAGGGGTGTACTGTGGGGTAGGTGCAGACGAGGTGGAGAGAAAATGTGCAACAATGAATAAAAAAGAAAAAAATAGAGTAAAAAGGCATGAACAGAAATGGTGGGAAAGCCTTTCATTCTCTAATTCATGGCACAACAGGATCAAACCTTTGAGAGCTGTAGGGTTTTATAAGCTAATTTTTTCAGAAGTAGATACACTCCCTACAGGGCTTTTAAACAGATCCTGTGAACTATTTTAAAGTGCCATGAAAGAAACTTTTAACATACACAGAATCAGGATCTTTTTCATCATCATATCATTTCCCGGTTTATTCTTTTTTCCGCCTTTTCCTGTCTCCTTGGCAAGTATTGATCTAGATATTTTGCTGTGTTCGTGAAGGGCTTCGGGAGCAAGGGGCCAGCACCTTTGTGAGCTGTTAGAAGTGTGCATCTCTGCATGCTCAGAAGGTTTATTAATTACCTGGCACAGAATAAACTCTGTAAAAGGAAATATTTTGGTCAAATGCTTCCTCTTTTTAAATTAATACTCTCTCGACTATTATGAAAAAAAGAAATTACCAACTATTAAAAGTTGTTAGTACTTCTGCTGACTTGAAAATATTGTGAAAATATTTCCTATTAAAAGTTGTTGGTTATTTTGCTTACTTTAAGAATATAGCCAACATAAAATGTGGTTTGAAAAGTACCATCTAAATGAAAATACAAGTTTATTTTATTTTTGCAATCTTTTTCTTTAATCTCTACATGTGAATGTCTTTCAATATCTGTATTCATTTTCTCCACAAAGTTTAAAACACAAAATCAAATTGTTCTGCAAGAATTTGTATCACATTCAATAAAACACTTGAGAAATTTGATAAATTTTGCTAGGAACAGACCATTTATTAGAATGGAAAATTGGCTGAGAAAATAAAAGAATTTTCTAGTTTCTTTTTTCCCATACCAGGCAAGCCTCAGAAGCCCAACTGTGTTAGAAATTACATTTTTTTAGGGAACCATTCACAGCTCTATATTCTTCAGGGATGATTTTAAGGATAAAGCAGGGAATAGAATCCCTAACACTCTGCAGTGTATTTTGAAAAGTTCTCAGGACCTACAGAAATTTTTCTTTCAAGACAGCATGCCCTAAAGGATCTAAGATAGATAGATAGATAGATAGATAGATAGATAGATAGATAGATAATGTTATCGATTGCCTTCTAGTCGAGCATGATTCATAGCGACCCTAGGAACAAAAGACCTGAAGTTTATAGTGTTTCCAGAGGCATGTTGTTTAGGAAGTGGATGCCAATACTACTGTTTCCAATATATATGGGGGGGGGGGGCGGGGGTGAGAGGAAAGAAGTAGGGGTGGGGGAGAGAGAAAGAGAGAATTGTGTGTGTCTTTTGGACAAGTCAATGACAGCCTGTTCTATAAGAACCAACTTTCCAATGAAATCTGATTAATGCCAACTTGAGAGTTTTGTTTTCCCCCTTCTTCCCCAGTCTAAAAAGTCATGCTTGTAAGTTACAACAAAATTTCTGACCTGCAGAGGGCTCTGTAATACCATATTTCCTCAACCACACATGTGGAAAGCAAACCTGTAGTTCTTGGAAGGGGGAAGGGGAAAGGCACCAGCTTTATAATGCTTCCAGCAGTCAGTCTGGTTTCAGGCTGGTAAACAGACTATGAATTGTGGGCAAAGTCTTTTGCTTCGAGTTTTGCAGTAAGCATGGAGATCAGATGACTCTGTCCGGACTCATTACTTTAATAGCTTAGAGCTAGTTCACATCGCAGCAGGAGTCCACCAAAAAGGCATTTAATTGTTGAAACTGAAACTGGTACATTGTAACTGCCGATTAGTAGTAGTAGTCAAGTTGTTTTGGGGTTATTTTTTCCAGTATTTCCAATAATTTATAAAGCGCTTACACACATAAATAGAAACCTTTAAATGCTGATATTCCATAAAATGTGAGTAAAAGATGTTTTTCTCACATTAAGACTCAATTAAGTGGCATGATTTCATGTCACAAATTTAAAGTGGGCAGGTGAGATTTGCCAACATTGCTACAGCTGTGTTTTACATTAGGAAATTAATTAAAATGGTCGTGTATGCTTTTCCCCCCATTGATAGGTATTTAGATTTCTTTGTATTACACCATATTTCCCTCCTCCTGCCCATAGTCATTATTGTATGGTAATCTGTTTTAGCAAGTTACAGTTTACTCTGTTGTTGGTAGAAGAAAGCTGAAGTCTAATGAAAAAATTGTCCTGAGTTCTTTTCAGCCAACAACTTCCCAAAAGGATGTGCTTTCATTTTTATCACATATCCCCTTTCCTCTTTCCTATTTTAGCAGGATTTTCTTTTCTATTGTGTTATAACTGAATTTTCTGTTGTCAGGAAAAAAACAGAAATATATTTGACATTATCATGTGACCTATTATCATTTCAACATAATTATTAAATTAGACTGATTTTCCTCCCCAAACCAGCTTAAATAATTTAAATATGGTATGTGTTAAACCAAAATAAAACATACTCAATGAAATAATTTATATGTAGCTTGCAATACCAATAAATATTATCCTGATTTTATATATCAAAGCTGAGTAATGACTCCTTTGCGATATCAGGAAGAAATTGATCTCTGTACTTATTTGTTGCAATCATTTATGTCAACAATTATAATAAAAATTATTACTTGATGAAGTTTTAACGATGTAAGTAATTTTGCTCCCCAAGAGGCATCACTTGCCAAATGAGACTGAAGTTCTTAAAAAGCTAAGAAGTCAGTGTACTAAAACATGACTCTAACATCTTTACTCTTGGATGTAATTTGTGATAAGTAATGTGAAAAACTTTGTCTCACTTTGGGCCTGTTGTCAAGAGGGTTAGGGTTAGGGTTAGGGTTTTAAAAAAAGACATCATGCTGGGAAAAGTAGAGGGTCAGCGAAAGAAAGAAAGACCCTCAACAAGAAGGACTGACCCAGTGAGTGAAGCCTTAGGCTTGCTCGTGGCAGAGATTGTAAGGATGGGACAGGATAGGGTAAAGTTCAGATCTGTTCTTCATAGGGTCACTATAATCAACTCAGCGCCTCCTAACGAACAACAGTGTGACTCAGTCTTAACTCAGGGACTTTTGGTTCCTCAGTCTCCAAGGGTACTTACTTCACTTATGGCGTTCACTCTTGTGAGCAGGTCCTGTCACATGGATTTTAGTGGTGACAATGAGTAGATTGCAGGTACACACACAGTTACAGAACTTGGATGTACGGTAAACTTGACACATCTGTTTATTAATCAGCTTAACCAAATCCACAGGAGCCAAAATATGACTTTGATTTCATACCACCTGAATTTCAGAATCATCTCAGTAACAGGTTTGAGGCCTTGAACACTAATGAGCGAAGACCAGATGAGTT